>NW_022103908.1:6149767-6164413 GCF_000313985.2 Echinops telfairi | reverse complement strand
GTCTCTGGGCAAGAACGCTGAGATCTACAGACACCAGTTGTCCCCTTCTGTGTTCAGGGACTCTTCAGCTACAGTGTGACCAGGTCTACCAGGTTGCCTTTAGGAGGGGTCTTGCTAGAGCCTCAAAGTCGGAGCCAGATTTGAAGAGAGCTGAAGCTAGGAGCTGACACTCGTTCGTCTCCTCTGGGTCTGCATTGTAAATATTTCAGAGCACTGGGAGGATCCATTTGAGCCTTCTCTTCAAACCTGAGTTTTCTTACGAGGTACTTGCAATGCTGCAGCAAGTAATCTTTTGATGGTCTACGCCACTTCAGTGACCAGAAGTCATTTCGTCTCATCTTTGGAGAACAGGATTTTCCTGGATTCCCACCAAACAAATAATGAACCTTGTGCAACTCATCATATACAAGCTGGTGGGCAAATCTTGGGCATGGCTCTTCTTCCTGAAGACTTTTACTTGGATTTTCCTTTGCAGCTTGATCATTCTTATACACACAAGACCAACTATTCCTCACAGTGTCATAAATCCAGAAAGAATTTCTGACATTCTCTTCCCTCTTTTCCTTGTCTTTGATGAGTCCAGATGAGACATGTATTTCATTCAATTCTGCATCAGTGGTGGCTTTCTGTGTGAATCCTGTCATTGGAACCATTCCCAAGTCTTTCTTGGTGCCATCCGATATTATGTCAACATGATCTGACATATGGGCCTTGGGCATGCTCTCCCATGTAGTCCTGGGATCACCCCCCTGTGTTCCATATGGCTCTTACACAGCGAATGGCTTTGATGGATGTGTGGGGTTTTAAAATTTTTTTATTTTTATTTTTTGGATGTGTGTTCTTATGTTAGTAGACCAAACTCCCAAGGAAACACAGGATGGTGTCTTAAGTGCTACCCTTTAGTAGAGTCTAAAGATGCCCCCAAGGAAACGAAAGGTGGGATACATTCTATTAAAGTCTGGACTGAATCTCACTCTAATCCTGTCCATTAGTTTAGTAAAGAACACCCCCTAAAATGGGATTATAGCCCCAGACACAGAGTCCAGAATTTTAATATATTACATAAGGGGTTATGGCCAGAAAGGCCATATTAATTGACTACATCTGAGGTCCACTATTACTTAAATCATATTTGGAGCTTAACTTGACCAGCTAGAAACATTTGAAATCTTCTAAACCATTTTAAATCAATTTTTTGAGGTAAATATGGTTACTTGTTATAAGAAATCTATACAAGTAACCTCATATTTACCTCAAAAATTTGATGAGATTTTAAAGAACAGCAAATGAAAACAATGAAAACCCACCTTCAGCTGAATGTATTGGTTTGATGAATAGCTCAATTAAAAATTGACTGTTTTTATTAATCATCTCAACATCAACCGGAAGCTGGTGTCTATGAAATGCAGGCCAAATCTGTTTCCTTTCCAACCCTGTCACTTATTCAAGCCTCGGCCATCCCCCCACAGCACTCCTCCTCTCTCTTGCAGTTACTCATTCTTTGCAATGGACACACTGGATTGTCAGACCATCTTCATAATATAAGATTTATTCGGGAAATAATATGAATAGGATCAGTTCTTCAGTCAGAATAGCCTTGGTTCAGCTGGACCCACCGACTGGCCTCTCTCTTTTTCCCTTGAACACCAGTCCCCTTGCTGGGATTTCATAGATGTTCTTTACAGAACCCTACTCTCAAAAGGGCAGCCAACTCATTTTCATTGTTAACAATCAATCCAATCCCATTGGTGGGCTACCAGCACCTCTTTTGTGTATCCCTGCCCTGTCATTTGGTAGGCATGACCAGACCGTAGGAAAAAGGCTTCGCACTACCCAAAAAGTCAATCCATTGCACCACTGATGTTTACCTCTTATTTATTGCTTAAACTTTCCCAAATTTATGCCGTCAAATTAAATAAGTCTGCATGGCTAATATATATGTAGTCAGTCCCTAAGTTATGAATGTCCAATTTATGTATAATCCATAATTATAAACCAACTCCAATAAATCCTATTATATTGAAGATTCATGGTACATATGATGGCTCATAATAACACATGGATACTATTTTGTGATTTAGCTCAGAATATTATTATTGTTGCTTCAGTATTATGTTACAGATGTTTTAATATATCTGGAGGTGTTTCTTTAATTTTTATGCATAGAAACACACCCTTTATATTATTTGCCAACATAAACATTTGACTAATTTATGTTAGATGGGAACTATACCAAACTGCTCCAATGTATTTACAAATTTGACTTTAAAGAATGGAAATTATTAGTAATCAAAGGGCTGCTTGTATGTATTTATATATGTATGTGTACACATGTAGAAATAGAGGAAAGATATAGTTATAGGTATATAGGACTTCAGAAATTCAAGGAAAATGCGTTCAACTTTACAAGCATTTTGCAGAAGGCTATCTGCCCCTACGAATACTCACAGCCTGGCAAACCTCGTGGAGGGGAGCTATCGGTTGCAGTGGATGACATAGCTGTGAGTTTTTGTTTATTTGCTTTGTCTTTTCCTATGTATGACTTATCTTATTTTGTTTAAATTTAAAGAGAACCAGTTTGTTTTGTCTTACTTGTTAGCTGCACCTAACAACAACCAAAAAATCCTTGATGCCAGTGAGTTGATTCGAACCCATATCAACCCTATAAGACAGGGACGAACTGCCCCTATCAGTTTCCAAGACTGTAACCTTTTATGGGAGTAGAAAGCCCTGTCTTTCTCCCAAGGAACTGCTGGTGGTTTCAAACTGCTGACCTTGCAGTTAGCAGCCTAAAAATATAACCACTACATATAATTTAGGGCTGCTAAATCACATAAATTTGTTTTTGTAAATCCATAAAGATTCCTATAGATTCTTATGCAAATGTTCACTTTTGCTTCTTTTCTATACATGTTAGTTAGTTGGTGTATATATATATATATATATATTCTTATCTTACACTGAGGTGTTATTACAAGAGGACTAACTATTAAAGACCAATAGTTAGTGGTTCATATGAATACATTTGATTGGAAGAAACTGTGTTTCTGTTCCTTGCTTTCCAATAGTAGTTTGCTGAAAACATACCATATACACATGCTAATTAAGCAGAGACACTTTCCACGGCTGTGTATCAAATATGGCTTTTATGTTCATAGTGAGTAATGTATATTGAGACTATTTGTGATAGAACATTCTTTCAAATCTAAAGGGCTATAGTCCAGTCAGCATTTTAAATCTTATTCCTTGGCAGCTAACACGATGTTTATTTTTCTTTATCCACAGCCTGGATATAAAATTTGAAAAATAAGGGGATATGAAACAGGCTACTAGGATCAGATTACACAGGAGTATAGTATAGTATAGTATAGTATAGTATAGTATAGTATATTCTTTATTAGAGATATTTCATTAAAGCTATTTAACACTTTCCCCAGCAGGGCAGAGGCCAAGGGACCTCATGGTTGACTGGCTAGGGATCAGAGTAAGACATGGCTGCTGGCATCCTTGAGATGTGACACCATGGACCACAGGACTCTCTCTTTAATGTTTTCTGATCCTGACTTGTGGTAACCTGATACCTTCCCTAGTAAACCCAAGTCATTATGCATATTGTCAGTGAGTTATAAGATTAACAAATCCTGCAGAAAAGTAGAATGAGAGCCATGGGAGCAATGATTGGTGTCAGAATAAATGAAAGAAAGCTGGAGGGTGGAGGAATGTCTGACTTCTGCTTCATCAACATCATCATTGGGAAGATGTGGAGTTGGACTCCCCCCCTTTGTCTAGCTAAAGGAGGTCAGGTACGATCTCTGATATAGTTGAAGTTTATTTTGCCAACCTGGCCAATAAACACTTTTGGGCAGCAAGATAAAAGGCTCGGTGAGCCTCCTTTTTAGTTCTCCGGTGTCTTGCTTTCTGATGGTCGGGCCATGGTGCAGTTGCCTTAGCCAGTTCCCTGCTTCAGCTGGCAATGCTCACTTCCTGCAAGACATCCCTGAGGAGAAGTCACATGGACCTACCCCAATGCAGCTCTGGGTGCTGGAACAGCAGTGTAGAAACCCTGCCAGCACTGAGATGCTTACACGTTCACTGATTCGACTTTCCTCCTGCAGTCGGCATCGTTGCATGTGTTTTGTGGGATGGAGGAGGACTTTGTGGATTGGTGTCAGACATATGGGCTAATGTTGGACTTGTGGGTTTGGGCAGCACTGTGTTGGAATGATTTCTTGATGTGCACTTACCCTTTATTTAAAACTCTCTCTTATACATATGAGTTTCTGTGGATTTGGTTCTCTAATGTACCCAAACTAACATAATCCCCGATACCATTCCCTCAGCATCAGTCTCTGTGCTAAACCTAAGCTCTACTAAAATTATCAAGACAAACAGCCTTTCCAAGGAGACACATAGTTAACAAAACAAGCCTATCAAATATATTCCATTGGAATTGTGGCAAACTTCTATAAAGGGAAATATAGGATATTACATGATTGGGCTTTCTACTCCCATCAAGCATGACAGTCTCAGAAACTCACAGGACAGTTCTACCCTGTCCTTTAGGGTCACTATGCATGGTTATTGACAAGATGGTAGGGCATATCAGAGAGACTAGATCTTTGGTGATACATGAGTGAAGCGTTCAGCAACTAAATGAAAGCTCTGAGGTTCAAACCCAGCCCAAAGCCCTGAAGATCTGATCCTATAATGATTACAACCTCGAAGAGCTTTGGGGCAGTTCTGTTCTATCATATCGGGTTTGCGTGAGTTGGAATGGGCTAGACAGGACAACACAACACACCACAACAACAAGTAAAACAACAAATCAAGAAAAATGGTGTTGGTGGACTAGAGTAATGCATCCTGGAAGGAGTGGTACTTAAGGTGTGAACTGAAGGAAGAAATGAGAGTCAGCATTATCACATGAATTATGGGGCTACTGGTGCGTGTAGGAGGACTTGGCCAGAGAAAGGTGGCTGTTTATTGGAATGAAGAGGCAGACAGGAATGTGAAGAAACATGGAGTTTAAATTTCGAGTAGCATCCAGATTAGGCTGAGGCTTCTAGTTTTGGTATTAGATGTTAAGCCTTTTGTGGGTCTATTTAAAAAAAAAACGGCGACTCTCAATGAGATGGATTGACACAGTGACTCACTTAATGGCTTCAAACCTAGCAATCATCGTGAGGACGGTGCAGGACAAGGCAGGGTCGGTTCTGTTATAGGTAAAGCCGCTATGCGCTGCAGCCACTCAAAACATCTAACTCTGACAGCAAAGCCTTTGGAACCTGAAACCTAAGAGCAATGAGATTTCCCCTGCAGACAATGGTTATGCAAGACTGTTTGGAGTCTGGATGATTGAGGGCTGAGTATCTATAATTATGAATGTACTCCAGGCAATTAGAAATGTATTTCAGCTATTTAAACAAAAGCTGATGGTGGCCTGGTAGTGGCAAAGGGAGAAAGAAAAGCGTGCATTACAAAACTGATGGCAGCAAGATGTAAGTCTCTGGCTTTCTTTTAACTAGTTCATTTGTAAATGCAGAATTGTGGAGGGCTAATGGTCAGAAAGCTTGGCCATCCTCTGTTCCTGACTTCTCACTTAGCAAACCAATGCACGAAGATGTTTTCATGGCTGAACAAGGCTTTGGAGGTGAACAGGGACTGAATCTAGGGTCCTGTGATATGTGCTTCTTCCACAACTCTGAAAGCAGCCTGATATTTATATTCTGGTCTGACGAGGAGCTGAAGTCGACAGGAGTATTTCCTGATGCATTCTGGCAGAGAAGCCTGGATTTTAGCATTCTGGTAGTTTTACCACTGGGACAGAGCCTCAAATCAGAGATGGAACCTTCAGCCTCACAGTGACCCTTAGGTTTCACGGATATCAAGATTTGTCTATTAATATGCTTGATTTCTACACCTGCTTCCCTTCTCTCAAGCCGGTGGAATGAAAGGACTGTAAGTATAGATTGACTAGAAGACTTCCTCTTGTAGCTGCCGGCATGGTGGTTGTGGGACACGTGGGATCAATTTTGAGACTCACCTCCTTCACCCTCACTCTACAATGTAATTAGCTGGCATGTCTGCTGAGTGGATTTACTGAAGCTCAAGAGTTTAGTCCCACTTGAGTCGGGGTTTCTGGAAAGAACCCCTGGGGTAGGCAGTGCTAGAAATAGTAACATTTTGATGCCTCTCTTTTCCTCCAGAAGCCAGCCCTCGTAAAGAGACTTCATAAAATTTGCTGAATAATGGTGACTGTAGATAAAACTTTCACCTGCCAAGGAAGATCTTGTCATCCGATTAGTGGGAGTCACGGAATTCCTGGAGCTGAAATGCAAGCTCTTTCTGTGTGCCTGGTTTGCCAACCTCAGCACTTCTCCTGGCATCATGCCTGTTGGTTTTTGACCTGCACTGGGAGCATAAAACCTACCTCATCATTCAATTTGAAAAATCCAATTGCCCTATCCATTTAGCTAGGTGGACTCCTGCCTTAGCATTAGCCATGGCTGTCCCTTCCAAATGCGTTTTGACTGGGGCAGCATCTTTAATGAGCACATTTTCATACCACATTTCAAGTTTTGTTGAGTGAAAAGATTCAGAATGTATACATGACTAAATTTGTTAAAGATTATGAACAGTCGCATAGACCTTTGACCCACAGGTTCCACACTTCCCTGGCCTTCCTCAACAACTCTGTATATTCTAACGCAGCTGCCTCCCTGGTGTGAATGGGCTCTGGCTTTACTTTGGTTAGTTGGTGTTGTGTGTATTGGTCACCATCGGACCCAATCACTGGTGGTTTGCGCATTTGTGCAACAGCATAAAGACTATAGTGCATACTATCTAGAAGAGTGATAATATTGCTAATTTCTAGTTATCTATCTATATTATTATTATTCAAAAGTGATGAGTTCAATGTGGCCAAAAGAGACAATCCAGGCTTCAAGATGGCAAATTCTTGAATCTTCTACCATCTCCACCAGTTCATTCTGAAATACCTGATGAGCGTGTTACTTCTCTCAGGAGGGTCTTCACTACCTTTCCATTTTGGGTTCCTTTTTGGTGAGGAGGCTATAACCTTTCCTTTTTGGGGAGTTGGTATAATACATTATACCTTCATGAAGATGGGGGTCAGATGGGAATGAGAATTACATCGGCTACTCAAGTCCTGCTAGGCGTTTCTATAATGTGTTCTCGAAGGTTCTCTAGGTGACCTGGGCAATCCACTCAGGCAGTCTCAGGAAACCCCTCTTGGGACCGGGCTTTCAAAGGGTCTGACCAACGTGATTGCTCTCATTCCCATCTAACAATTCTGATGGACGCAAAGGCATTGTGGCTCCCAAGGACACAGCGGCACAAGGGATAAGCCAACCAAAGTAGAGATGGTCTGAACCCACTAGCCTTGCCCTGGGACAAAAAATGACATGGCAGTCTGTGTCCACAAATATTTATAGCCTTGATTTATAAAAATCACTCTGTCCTCTAGGGTCACTAGTAGGTGGAATCAAGTTAGTAGCCATGGGTAATGGGTTGCTAGGTTACACAATGCATCTTCCATGGTTGGGACCGTGCTAAGTGTCTTGAAATGTAGCAGTCTCCGTTTTCTTGACACTGACACCTGAGAGAAACCAACACATGACAACTGCTCCTGCTTCCTGGTGCCAGACCTCTCTCCTGGGGAGTTGTCAATGTCATTATAATATCATTGCCGGCGTTGGGAATTTGCAAGGGTTGAACTAGATGCCCATTCTATCCCTAAAATATTTATCATTTAAAATGAATTTTTTATATAACCTATTTTTGGTTTTGTTTGTTCATCTAGGATTGGGTGGGGAAGTGCAATTGCTCAATATGACTCTTCTGTTCATAGTCTTGGTCTGTTAATAAGGTGTAAAGGGCCCTAAATTTGAATTGGTTAGTTTTGCCATTCCTCTAGGTATAAGAGAGCCATTTCAGAAGAAAAAGAAGAATCCTGTGACCGGCCAGAAAGAAGAGTCATCGGCAGAGTGAATGCGTGTGAGATCTTAGTCTGAAGTGACAGAGGTGGCAGCAGCACCAAAGGCCACAGCACTGGCATCGAGAGGTAGAACATGGAGATCGTAAAGCAGACTTGCAGAGATATAAACGTCCTGGTCCATGGAACAAGACCGAGGCCAAGGGACCTCATCAAGGCTGAAAAGCTGAGGATCAGAGAGAGGTGTGCCTGCTAGTTGAAGAAGAAGCACTGTGGTAGACTAAAACCTGCCCTGAATGCTTTCTAATCCCAACTTGAAATGATCCGGTAACCTCACTAATAGACACTCGCCATTCTGAGTATTATCTGTGAGCTCTGAGTAGCCAACACAGAAGATGATCACCCCCGGCAGAGTCCCTTGGATGAATGGCTAGTGTCAGAAGAGGGTAAAAGAAGGGCACATATCTGACTTCTACCTTGTGGCAATCAATCTTGGGCTGGTCTAGATTGGGTTTCTACTTCTGTTGAAGCTGAAGGAGGTCAGATTTGGCCCTCAGGCCAATTCTACAACAGATCTGCACCACGTTCATGATCATTAGAATGTTTGAGTCCATTGGTTGTCTATGTGATACACAAGGTCTTTATTGGTTAACTTTCTGAATTATGTTTCCAGGATGCGGTAGTTACATAATCTGGTGTCAATCTGAGAGGATTATGAGTGAAGGTGTGGAGTCTGGCCTGTCAATCAAGATATAACCAATGAGAACTCTGTGGGTATGGCCTTTTCCTGAGAATTCTGGGAACTCCTGTATTTTTCTCCTTGGAGACGGGAGACACACCCTCTCTCTGCTCACTCCCTGAGAGATGCTCTACTAACAAGATACATGGAACTACACCCTGGGAGCTGGAGAAGCCACATGGATCTACCCTGATGCAACCAGACCTCTGGAGCCAAAGAAGCCACATAGAGACCCCTGCCAGTGCTGAGATGCTTACAAAGCCACTGGATCCACAAGACTTCCAACCCACTGGCCTGTGATCCTCCTGCATTCAGCATTATCGCATGCATTTTATAAGTCTGAAGAGGACTTTATAGATTGGTATCAGACATATGGGCTAAAATTGGATTTATGGACTTGATCTGGACTGGACTGGTTTTTTTCTCAATACTCAATTGCTCTTGTATATAAACTTCATTCTTATACATATATATGTGTCGATGAATTTGTTTCTCTAGTCTACCCAGACTAGCACACAGGACGTTCTTCCAAGTCCCTATTTGGATTAGATGCTCTGCTGAAACCTCTCCACCGTGGCTAATCCTGCCATCATGTCTAATTGAGGATGAAGTCAAAAGTGGCCAGAATGCTACTTTCTCAGATGGCTGGGAGATAGATGTTTTTGACAAAACCAAAGGGAAGCATTATGTACAGAGTATTACAGAGTAAAGAAATATAGAAATAGGGACCAGATTGTATAGCAACCAACACCCATATCGAGGGAAAAAACAAAAGACAAAAACTTTATTATCTGGCACATGGCATCTCAAACTGTTAAGTGTGCTAAGCAATTGATACTTTAATACTATAATTTTATGTTTATGGCTCTGTGATGGACCATCCAGATCTTCCATCAGGACTCAAAAATATGTTTCCCAGTTTTTGTAAGTACCATTAGAATCCATCCTTCACCTACCAGCCCTCTTCTGAATTATATCAGCTGAGGAGTGCCAACTTGCCCAAGGTCTAGTTCACTAGAAATGGGAACATGAGTCTGAGACCTTTCATCCCAAGTATAGACAGCTGTGAAGATTCACCTTTGATTCCAATTTGCCATCATGGTTGACTACAATCTTTATGGCGAATGTGGCACCCTCTAACATCTTCTCCCGGAAAATACTGTTTTCAACCCTTCCTTTCTGCTAGTGTTGGCTCCAGGAGTACTTCCTAATAATCTTTGCATGCTGGTCTCCACCTGCTGTGTATTATCTATTCCTTTCAGGTAACAGAGCCAGGTAACTGCTGGGGCACCATCAATCATCTCCAGTGCTGGGACAGTATTCGTTTGGTGTTTCAAAAAGAAATTCCTCTCCTTGTGCTGAGGGCCTAGTGCTCTGGTGTAGCATTTTATGGGCTGTTTCTCTTTGCAACATAAATCCGAGCAAAACAACTTGACTACCTTTTGCAGATTCATTAAATACATGGGCTATTCAAGAAAATCAAAATCGTTAGTTATGGCTTCCTTGGATAAATGCATTTTTGAAAACTCAATGTATGTAAATAATTTGAATTCATCGGAAGCAGTTTGACAGGTTATTTTACAGGACACTGAATGTCATGGAGATGTTGCTTTATATCAATTGCTTGAAATTGTAATCGTTCTATGAATGCTTTTATTCATGGGAATAGCTTCATTTTAAGCACATTGTATTTTATCTTCAAAAGCAAATGAAAATAAAAATACAGTGGTTTTATTATTTCTTAGTTCAAAAAGAAGAGTTTGAATCAAAACATGAAGAGATTGGTGACAGATATTTCTTTTTTATGAATTTAGCTAGAATTTTCAACTCTAAATGAAAAGCACATAAATGAGAACCAAAAAGGATGAACTGTGTAAACAGGTGGGATGTTTTCATTGGACGTCTCTAAGGTATGCTTCAGCACTGAATTATCTACATGGCACCACAATATGAGAAAGAGGGAAAAAATGGATCATTGAGACATTCACAGTAGAACAAAAGACAAATGTTTTTACATATGATATTTAGTTGACATTTAGTTTTTTCACAATGACAGAATTTTACCATAGATTGTATGTTCATCCTTTATATGAGATCAATAAGTATAAAATCATCAAATGTCTTAAAGTCAATACTTTTTTTTTGGTTTGTTTGTTTTTTACTTTAGTCACTATTTTTAAGGTGGTTTTCCCTGTTACCTCTCCTCTGATTTCTCGAAGTCTATCTCAATGGTCATTACCTATTAAAATGTTTATGGATTTCACAGTAACAGAGGCTCAAGTAAGCATTCCAAAGAAGAGCTTCACAGGTCTCATGCATTCTTTTGTTTCTTGGAAGTGACATGCAGGAAATCGGGTGTCGTCTACCTCAAGGTAAGGACGGTGAGACAAAGGCTTGGTGAAATAGAGAGGCAGCCCCGTAGGAAAGCCTTTGACAAGCTGAATTGTCACAGTGACTCAACACTGGACTCAAGTATAAGAACCATGGTGAGGGTGGCACAGGTCTGGACAGTGCTTGGCTCTGGTTCACATGGGGTGGCGATAGGTAGGAAATGATTTGATGGCTCCTTACCACGACACATCCCTTTCCTTTGGCATGGATGGCAACTCAACGTAAAGAAAATAAAGATCCTCATAACTGCACCAATAAATTGGAGCATGAAAAATGGAGAGGAAAGATTGGAGTTATCAAGAATTTTATCTTTCTGGGATGCAGAGTCTAGGCTTATGTAAGCAGTAGTTAAATCAAATCACACAGTGCATTGGGCAAATCTGATGCACAAGCCCTCTTTAAAGTGTTGAAAGGCAAGGACGTCACTCTGAGGACTGAGGGATGCCAGACTCAAGCTATGGTATTTTAATTACCATTGCATATGAAAGTTGGATAGTGAATAAAGAAGACTGGAGAAGAATTGATATATTTAAATTATAGTGCTGGTGAAGAAGAAGAACAAACTAATTTGTCTAGGAAGAAATACAGCCTGAAAGTTCCTTAGAAGTAAGGATGGTGATATTTTCTCTCATGATATGATATCAGGAGACACCAGTCCCTGAAAAAAGACATCGTGCTTGATGAAGTAGAGGGTTAGACAAAAAGAAGACCATTCAGACGCTGGACTGACACGGTGGCCCAAATCATGGGCTCAAGCATCCCAATTGTGAAGATAACTCAGGACCATGCAGGGTTTTGTTCTGCTGTACAGAAGGCAGGTATGCGTGAGAGCTGATTCGACAGCACCTAACAACAACGGTGACATATATGACCATCTGTCACTGGCCTAGACACTTTTATCACAGTTCTAGACACCCAGCTCTATGAAATGCATGAGTAGCTTGAAGTCTTGATCCTACGAGTACTTCACAGAGGAGTTAGCAACCAAGTCAATAGCACACAGTTAAGAAAAGGAGGACCCAGACTCCACACCTCTTACAGATAATTTCCAATCACTCTCACTCACAGGAATGATGTGCACCTGGTGGCATAGTGGCTACATGGTGGACTGCTAACTGCAAGGTCAGCAGTTCAAAACCAACAACCAGCTCCAAGGGAGAAAGATGAGGCTTTTTAATCCTGTAAAGAGTTATGCCGGGGAAAACCACAGGGGCTGTTCTACCATGTTCTATAGGGTCATCCTGTGTCAGAATTGACTCGATGGAGTGAGTTTGGTTTGGGGGTTTGGGTTGTACACGATCCTGCCCCCTCTTCATGCTTCTCCTGCTCCTTCTCATTGCTCTGCTCCTCTCTCTCATCTCCTCCTCCTCCTCCTCTTCTTTTCTGCTCCGCTCTCTCATCTGATTTGTTTATTTAATAAGGAATTGTAATATTAACTCTGAATAAGACATATGTTTTACATAAGAAAAAATGTACGTGTTAACTATTGCCTAATGTTGAAATAATAGCCCTATAAAAGAAATTGCTTCAATTCACAAGAGCTCTCAAATACCAATCAATTTACAGCACACTCTTTAACTTACAAAGAGCAAAGAATGAATTGACTATATAGATTTGGTGTGCTGCTAGAAATATCTTGCCATTTTTTCCTGGGATAACTACTTGACAGTAAATATACGGTGTCACAAAGGTTCTTGAAGTTATTTTGTACAGTCTGATAAAATATTGGACATGCCTAGGTCACTGGTGTAGGAAAGACACCTCTTACCACTTCGAGGGAGAAGTTGGCCCACAGGCAGGTAGAAAAGAGTTTAATAATGGCTTGCCACTGGTAGCAGCAGCACTAGGACGGCAAGCCCCCCCCCAACTTGTGCATGTCAGGATCACCAACACAAATCTGACTTGCATACTTCACTCGGGATGACACAGCACGCTAAAAGAAGCAGAGTCTGGCCTTCTCAACAGTGTGGATCCGTCCTCCATGACCAACAGATTACTCTCCTCACTTACCTGAGGATGTACTGAGTATAGCCATTTTATGCTGCAGGTGAAGGATCTCATTGCCTTCTCTCTGGGAATAGATGTAGCAGTGAGGTTGGCCAAGTGCCATCAAATAAATACACATAAGCAGAACAAAGAAACACAGGAGCCTAAAATAGAGATGGATCACTAAATAGAACAAGGCGCTCACAGGGACTGTGCTAAATCTATGGTCCAAGGCCCTGGATGGGCAGCCTGCAGGAGGGGAAAAGGCTTGAACAAACCAGAGGTTCGCAAGGGCAACTAATGGATTTTGTTCCCTATGGAACAGTTGACAATGTTTGGAAATACATTTAGGTGTCAAACTGGAAAGGAGACAACATATTATACTAGTATGGTGTCTCCCATATCAAATACCTTTACTGGTCACAAAGAAAAAAATGCTAATATTATTAGCCCCCACCCCAAAATATTGTTGAGAAACCCTGGATTAAGGAAAGTGTAAATTAAACTGAAAAATAAACAAAGTAGATAACAGAATCAGAAGTTGTATTAGTCTGGGTAGACTAGAGAAACAAGTCCAGGGAGACACATGTGTATAAGAAAGAGCTTTATATCAAAGAGCAATCGTACATTAAGAAAACATCCCAACCCACTCCGGATCAAGTCCATAGGTCAGATATCACCCCATATGTCGATAATAGTCCATAAGTTCCTCTTTAGACTCACGCAGCCATGCAATGATGCTGAATGCAGGAAGATCACAGGCCATCGGGTGGAAAGTCCTGTGGATCCAGTGGCAGTGGAAGCATCTCTGCACTGTCGGGGATCTCTATGTGGCTCCTCCAGCCCCAGGGCTCTGGTTTCATCAGCTTGGCTCCATGTGTCCTGTGACCTGATTGACAGGCTAGACTCCACCCCTTTGCAAGCTGACAGGAGATTATGTAACTGCCAAGAAAGTCATAGAATGTTCATTTTCCTGCCTAAACTTTTACATCTTTACTTACAACTTTGATATTTTGTTATTTATGGATTTTTGGATTCATTTTTTTTCAATTGCATCAAAATATTAGCTGATTATATTATCGGGTTTCTGTGCAGTTTCTTGAATTATAGAGGCAAGATGTCACTGCTTCACATGAGTCCTAGCTCCATTAAAGTTATGAAAATGAGAATATAATGGAGCAAGGATCCTTGGTGGGGCTGTCCAGTCAGCATTAGACATTGAAAGCCACCAGCAGCTCCGCGGGAGAAGGAGGAGGTCTTCTGCTTCTGTAAGGAGGTACACAACCACAGAAACCCAGCCCAGGGTAACTTTGAGTCAGAAACCAATTGATAGTGATGGGTGATGCTTTGCTGTGTTCTTTCTTGGTAATTTAATATGCTGGTGACGTGTGTGGCTCTGGGGTCTACGCATCTGAGCACCAATGGTGGTTGTACAACTTTCTGACTATCTTTAAATCTGTGTGTGTGGGGGGGATACATTAGCTGTGTCACATGGTTTCTTTGAGGGTTAAATTTACCCTTTATCCAAGAACCTGGCATCAATCACCATCCTACAAAGAGCAGCTATTTTTTTAAT
>NW_022103908.1:6138969-6149039 GCF_000313985.2 Echinops telfairi | reverse complement strand
GCTATACCTTTTGATAGCCGGGAACCATCAGCTTTGTTCGCCACATTTTCTTGTGAACCCATTTGCAAAGAGCAGCTATTAACACATGGTGCATTTTCAACGCCATGAGGGTTGATGAGAGAGAATGAGTTTTTTGGGGGGTCAAAATCGGTAAGGAAATGTACTGTGCAGACTATTCTCTTTTCCTCTGCCTAATCCTAGACAATCACTGCAGGCGTCATGAGATCAGAGTTGGGCAAGGGCAGCCATTTAGAAGTGCGAGTCACACTGTGGGACATAGGGATGGTTTTGTACTCCATTAAAGACTGACCATCTCTGGCACTCACAGAGGCAGTTCTACCCCATCCTGCAGTGTCAAGATGCGTCCAAATGGACTCAGTGGCGGTTGGGTTTGATTTCTAGACCAAAAGTCACACCCAAGCCCTCTCTTTTGTTGTAAAACCTCCAAATGGTTCTGGAGGCAGAGTTCTATACCAAACATTGATTTCCCCCTTCTATTATAATAAAAGAAATTTAAATTTCAGCTGAGCTTCTTTCTACTTTGAGTTTAAAAAGAAATGTGGGGGGGAGAAGGAATGAAGAAAGCGAGGGAAGAAGGGAGAAAGGCTGGAAGGAAGGAAGCGAGGGAGGGAAGAAACAACTATCAATAAAAAAGGACAATTTCAAGATTCATTGTAGACGCAGTGGAAGTAGCCCTGCTGCTAAGAGGCTACCAGCAGAAGTATTGTCTGCAATTCTAGAAAAGCTGTCACGGGTTTACATCGTTTGAAAGACAGCTGTTTTTTCCTCTTTTCTTTTGTCCTTCATCTGACCACGGTGCTCCAGGGATGCCTGGAGCATCACCATTCACTTTGTAAAAATGAGACAACCTTAAAGTTCAAAGACATCAACTAGAAGAGTGATGGAGGCAGAGAGGTGCCTGGGGCCCTGATGACTCAATGACTCCATGGGACTGGCAGCCAGCACTCACCTGGGCCATGACCCTTTAATACAGTTTCTCATGTTGTGGTGACCCCACAACCATAACATTATTTTTGTTGCTACTTCATCACTGTAATTTTGCTAATGTTAAGAATTGGCGACCCCTGTGAGCGTGTTGTTAGACCCCTGAAGGATCTGTACCCACAGATTGAGAACCCCTACATTAGGTCTAGGAAACCCTAAAGAAGCAGCGAGACTGAATGTATGAATCAGATTGGATTCATCAACAACGGATTTGAACATTTTCTCTTCACAATTAAACAGATTTTTTTTCAAGTGTAATTTATCCAACCATAAACTGGAAAGCTGGATCCCTGCTTTTTGCAAAATGCTTGGTAACCATCATTCTGACCTTGTTTGCTTAGGACTATTTTGGGATACACTATTGTGAGAACTTGTTCTTGGCTGGCGCTGCCAGGGGGAATCGCTGACTACATTTCCAGCAGGAGGGAGCAAAGCTGTTTCTAATACAGAGTGGGGAGAGTAAGAATAAAATAATCAAATCACAAATGAGTGAAAACAAAGAACCATTCAGGGAACAGAAAGGTGTTCTGTGTAAGGGAATTCATGCTCACCAAGTGTGACCTATCCTGAGGGGCTCTTCGTTGCCAGAGAGCAAAAGAGAATGTAGGAGCATGTCCTTGCATCTGTCTCTTCTCCTTTTAAGGTTTCTTTCTGTCATTTGAGGATATTGGCAAATTGTACATAGCTTATAAAGGACATTTCCCCCCCTATCTCTGCTTCCACACAAAAATCATTGTAGCAGCAATGGTCAGTACCCCACCTGAATCCCCTGGGGCTTTTCCAATCCAGTTTTCTCTGGCTACCAGTGGTGACTCGGCCCTGAATCAGGGCCGTCCAGAAAGACCAAGGAATTAACTTCCCAGGGAAGTAACCCTCAACCAGTGACCAAATGGGCTGGAGTATAAATATCTCATTTTCCTCTACATTACTTTGAAAATATATGTCTTACAACTACTCCCCCAACTTCTCAGGGTGATTATCCTAACATAATGATGCACAGATTCAATGAAAGATGCTAACTGGTTGCTCTATATGGCTGTAACTTTTAATTTAAATTAAAATTAATAAAAATTTAAAATTAAATTTAAGGTGTATCTAAATTTACTACTTATCTAAATTCTGAAAGGTACCTGTAATCACTCACCTCATTGGAAAAGAGCTGGATGGAGTGAGGCCAATGAATTGTTTTAGCGATGTAGCTCCATAAACGTCTATCTGACGTCTGAAGGTAGTCGGAAAATAGTCCTACAAAATAGAAACCTTCATGAAACAAAAAAATTACAATGTGAAGCAATTATTTCTTGACATAGTCTCCATCTAGGTCTATCAACTTCTGAACGTAAGGTTTCCATCTCTTTAGGTTGAGAACCACCAGCTGCTGCCTCTCCGTTCCTTTAAGCAGAGGTGAGGAAACTTTTTTTTCTACCAAGTGCCATTTGGATAGTCACTGATTTGTTTTTATTGGCATGTAATTTACATATCCTATAATTCAATTGTTTAATCATATGAAGAAGCGTTGTGCAATCATCACTACAATCAATTTTAGAATGTTTTCTTCTTTCGTGCACTCTTTGTTGTTAACTCCCCATTCTCCCCAACCTCCCCTGCCACACCCCTAGGTAGTTATTAATATAGTTACTGTATCTATAGATTTGCGCATTCTGAACTTCATATACAGAAAACAAAACAAAAATGAGAAATAATCAAAATTGATAAAGAAAATCAGAACCAAAGTAACCACACCAGCAATGACAAAACAGAAAAAGCCTAAATAGAGAAGACAGCAAATAATATTAAGATTTATGTGATATGGATATTTATTAATGATATTAATATATAATATAATATAATATTAAAAACCAGAAGCAACTTCAAAATGGATCAAAAGGGAGATCAAATGATAAGGTGTTATATTTAACCTAACTATATTCTACCATCATTAACTGTACAGCACTCTCTGCCTCATAGCAAACTGTTCACATCCCTGGATTATAGTCTAATCTACCATTGTAGGAAGAAAATTCTGAAGCATTCTAGTGAGAAGCACCTTATTTATGAAAATGTGCATTTATTTGCTATTGAACAAATATTTGCACGCCTACTCTGTGTCAGAAGCTTTGCTAGGAGCTAGGCATGTGGTACTGTTTCTTGCCCTCACAAAATGTGCAGCCTGTGATGAGTTGAAAGGCATACGAAGTGCTAAGAAGGCGAAGGGCCCTGGAAAGACCTACTCATTGCCTGTGCCTTCCTCCTAGCCAAGGCATTCACCTCCAAGTAAGCCAGAGTCTCTCAGAGACGTGTGCATGTTTGAGAGAGCTGTACTGTCCCCGCGTGAAATGCTGTTTTATGGAATCGTGCAATGTCATCAGCAGACATCAAGATGTATAATACAGAGACAGTACAATGACACAGCTCATCATGTTTCTTGTAAGAATGGTGGGAGGAGTCATCCTTAAATTCTACAGGATCGCTCTATAAGGCCAGAGCGTCATTAGTTTTCCCCGTCTTCCTGGGAAAGGTATCTGTTATGGATGCTAAGATGTTGTGGGTTTGTTTTGTTTTGTTGTGCTCCCAGGTTCCTGTTACCAGCCAGGCAGCATTCGACGCAGGTCATCGTGCTGGCTGGTCTCCCGCGTGAGTCGGATTTCACTGCCTGCTCTATTTGTAGTCCTCACGCTGGGACTCATTTTATTTACCTGCCCTGCTTTTTTTTATCATATGAATCTTTTTATTTTTATGTCTGTCTCACTTGGGTGTTTACACCTCATTAGATTGTCTCAATGCTTGCCAGAGTATGATGGAGCATAAGTAAATAACACAAAATTAAGAATGACTGACTAGACTCTCACAAAACCATGATTTCATCCAATTCAATTTAAACTGATATTATGTACTTAATTGAATTGTTTATTTTATCGTTCTTTATCTCAAGGACTGGTTAGAAAACCCAGCCTTAAGTCAAAAACAAATTATTGTTTGGGTTGGATTTTTAAAATTTTATTTCAATTGGTAACCCTCCCTCCCCCAAACTATTCCATGGCCCGGATAAAAAAGAATAAAACAGAAGTGCTGATGATTTATGTACCTATGCTGAACGATTCATTGAAAACTCCGGAGAGTGGTTTCTTCGCCCTTTCAGAGTCTGGTGACAGGGTCGCTGTGAGTGTACGTGGACTTGATGGCAGTGAGTGTGGGTCTTGCCGTGGAGTGCTCAGGAGTGAAATACGTTAGCTGCAGCGTCGGCACTTCCTTTGAGGAAGAAAGGGCATCTAGAAATTGAGCGACTGTGTAGAGGATGATCCCGGCTCTGTTTTCCAGCCCTGTCCTCTATTGTTGCGAGTTCTGAGTTAGCCTCACCCTATAGGATGAAAGTAGAACCGCCCCCTAGGGCTGACTGCCCAAGGGTATACTGTTTTGGAGCAGGAGCCCCAGTGCACTAAGGGTTAAGGCACTGCGCTGTTAATCTGACAGTCAGTGCTTCAGACCCACGAGTTGTAGTCTCAGAAACCTTCCGTGGGTAGGTAGGGTCATGATACATCAGGATTGACTCGATGGCAGCGGGTTTGATTCGGGTCTTTTGGGATATTCATGGAAGTAGTCTGCCACATTCTCTTTCTGCCTACAAAGCTGGGCGGAGGATTTGAACCATTGGTCTTCCTGGTGCTTAATCACTGAACCACCAGGCTTCCTCGGCAGCCCCTTACCCATTACGAAAGAGAGGGACACCTCATCTCTGACAATGAGGATGGAAATGGAATGTTCTGTTCAAAAAAAAAATGTAAAGTTGCTTTTTTCATGTGGAAAGAAGGCCCAAATGGCCCCTCTTAAGTTTTGGGTCTTTGTTTATAGAAGTTTCATGACTAGAATCTTTCTTCTTTGTTTAGGTATTCAGTATTTAAAATATCAAGCTGAGACAGTTTGTGTGTGCTTCAAGTGAGTCGGATATGTTTCAGAAATTGCTGGCTCTTTTTCCTTTGTCATCAAATTAAATGTCCCAAAGGGTACAAGTAGCAAAAGTGATGGACCAACTTATTTCCCCAGGAGGTAAGCAGCAGAGAGCAATTCTTTCAAGTATATATAAAAAAAGAAATTATTTTAAATATCAAAGACTTGATGCACATTTTTAAAAAATATCAATTTGTATTTTTTGATGCTTACATTTGCATGATATTGATATCAACATGGCACAGAATTATTTAAATCAGCCATCTTCATTAACCCAATGCCGGGATTTAATTCAGACTCAGGCTGACCCCCTGTGTTACAGAATAGAACCGCTACCTATGTTTTCCTAGATTGTTCATAGAAACAGATCACTAAATTTTGCTTCCGCAATGTCCTACTAGATGGGTTTGTTCTACGAACCATTTAGTTAGTTGTTGAGATCAAACCATTTGTTCTACCTAGGGTCCCTCTCAAATACACTCTCATCAATTCTAAAGGCACATTACTTCCTTTAAATGTATTTATTTTACATGATGCTTTGAATTGGCAGAATTCCCATATGAACATGGCCCAGAATTTTAATCCAATCTTCTTTATTAAGCCTGCCATTTTTCCTATTGGGATTTTTTTGTTGTTGAATGAAGTCCCTGGCCGATGAGCTGTAGTAACACCTTTAAAATGTCACCATGGCTCTGAATTATGTGACTCGGTGCCCTCTTACTTTGGGTACTGAGCTACATGATTTGATGCTTGCCTGCTTCTCTCAAGACAGGAGACAAAAATAACCTTATGTTTGAGAAAAACAAAATGCTCTATCTTTATACCCAACCCCTCCAATATCACAATAATTTAAATTGGTCAACATTAAAATACAGATAATGGTAAATTGAAATTTATAACAGACTGAGGTGGAATGTGATGGACTGGTAGAGTAGTAGACCATTTGTTTTCTGTTGATGTGTCCAATCTGAAAAATTGAGGTTCTTGGAAAATGAGTTTCTGGATAGGCCTTTGTGAAGTCTGGTCTCATAGTCTGTTCTCTAAAATTATGAGAGACTTTATTTTCCATGTCTTTCATTCCAGGGCTTTCCACAGGCAATTAGCTGAATTTCAAAAGCCTCTGCTTCCAAGCGCCAAGCTCAACATCCTCTCTTGGCTTTCACTCAGTGGCCTCCCCCTTCCCCCATTGTTTTCTGCTGAATAAGGCCCGCTGAGAATGACTAGATTGCCTTTATTATGTTGTCCTGATTATGAATCAGCGCCATTTACAAATGTTTTGCATTTCAAACATGGAGTTGTTTTAGGCTCATTTGCTGACATATGTGAATTTGCGAGAAAGGGCCAGGATCAAATGACATCTCCCATCTGTGGAAGGGATTATGTCTAGAGCTAAAAGCTTGAAATATAAAACAGGTTTGCAGAGTGAATTGAACCTATGTGTGTCCAAAAGGAAAAGAAAGCATTTATTCTTGTCGAATATGCATGTAATTATTCAGTTTTAAATTCTATTTGCTCTTCAATTCAGAAGATAGTTTTAATGTATAAATGATGTCAATATTTTGAAGATCCTAATACCATTTATCTTTTAAACATTTTTACTTTGTTTTCTTTCTTTATTTTTTTAATCCTAATGCCATTTAAATAAGCCACACTCACTGCCATTAGTCCAGGCAGACTCATGGCAACTCTATAGGCCAGGGTAGCGCTGTCCCTATGAGCCTCAGAGACTGTCACTCTTTAGGGCAGTAAAAGGCCTTATCTTGGAACTGCTGGCACTGGAGTTAGCAGCCCAACAGATAGGCGAAGACTATTTATAGCAAAGTAAGGTTCTCTAGGGCATATTTCTGTAGAAAATAAATTATTAGAAATTATTTAATAGACAAACAAATAAAGAAGCCAATTTGTCCTCTGTTCATTAAAGCGCAGCACCTCTGCTATCACATGCAAAACCATGAATTGTGGACTTTTCAGACTTTCAGAACTAGCTTGAGCATGACTGTTAGTTTCATATTCCTTCTTGTAAATCTAAGTTCACTTCGCAAGGTTGACTCTTGTTTTCACTTTTAGAATTAAATATTTGACCTCTGTAAGGTAATTTATGAGTGTTTGCAAAGGGTAGAAGAGATGGGGGCAGGTAGGGGTTGGATTATTTAAAATTAGTTCTTTGAGTGGACAGTCTCTATTCCCTATGTAATAGGTCATTTGATTATTAATATATCAAGTCAACCTGGTTATGGGAACTGATCTTAGTCTTATTTTTGTTAGCACAGTGTTGGGAGCCGGTGGCCATTAAGGCCTAAGCCTCAGCCACGGAGCAGAACTTGGCTGCTTCCTGGTTGTTAAGTTTTGTCTTTCATTTGCTAAACCTGTGGGGGACTGGCCCTGCCTAATTCCTGCCCAACCCT
Organism: Echinops telfairi; assembly: GCF_000313985.2. NCBI lineage: Eukaryota > Metazoa > Chordata > Mammalia > Afrosoricida > Tenrecidae > Echinops > Echinops telfairi. The sequence continues at coordinate 6,141,684 of NW_022103908.1, read as the reverse complement.
ACCTCCACGTTCCTAGCTAGAGCACGGGTGGTTGTAAGAGTTGACCTTTTCACCCATTGGTTAATAATGCCAGGCGCTCATTGGACTAAGATGGACTTTGCATTACGCCTGATGAACCTTAGTCTGCATGCAGGACGTCTTTGAGAACTAGCGCGTGCCTTTTTACCTGCAGCTGATTGGTTAACGTTCTTATGCTTCATTAATGTACCTGTTGGATTGGATGTTGTGTAGCACACCTTATTAAAATATGCACCTCCCAGTTCCCCTTTATATGCCCCAGCTTTGCCCAAATAAAGGAGTTTGATCAGTGTTTTGTCTTGCTCCACGTCTCCGTGTCTTTTCTTCCACCCAGGTCTGCCTTTCCCTGCAGGGCCCTGCTCGTGCGTCCCGCAGGCCGGGATGCTACAGCACAGCTAGGTGGCGAGTATCTTGTATAAGTATCAGTAGACTATGAAATCAGTGTAGATGAGATGCAGAGCATTAGTAATGATTATGGCTAACAATTCAACTACAAAGGTGCAGTGACTATCTCCTACATGTTGACATTAAAATAACTTTTCATCATTTACTTATTTCTTTGGCAAAAAGTAAATTCGTGTCTACCATATGCCAGGCACTGTCACAGAATTTTATTCTATAACAATGGGCATTCAATAAAACACAGCACTTACTATAAGACACGTTCTAATGTGGAATACATAAAAGAGATGAATTAGGTTATCTCTCAAGTAAATACCGCAAAAAAAAGCAAACAAGCAAGGTAATGGAAGAGGTGAGAAAATTACTTCGTTTGCAGATTCAGTGAACAGGAAAGGCCTCTTTGACATGACATTTGACCAGCACTTCGAGTAGAGAATGATTAATGTAAAAAAGCTGGGGAAGAACATACTGAGAAGTGCCCAAAGTACCAGGGTGGTTAATGAGTTTGGATGATAGCAAAGAGGCTAATATGACTGCTGCTGAGTATGCCAGGAAGAGGGTATCTAAAAATACTCTTCCATGTAGCAGCGCTCGGTCCTGTAAGCTGGGAAAGAGACTATGCATTTTATTTGCATGAAATTGAGGTGTTAAGTATAGGGAGGTGGCATGACCTGATGCATATTCAAATGAACACTTTGGTAGGTTGAGTTTAGGTCAGGGGGGTTTATCTTGAGTCACACAGGCTCCCGAATTGAAGGAACTATAAAGCCTTGCATGTGGAAGACAGACTGGGTCTTGTATTCCCCTGAACATTTATAGTCTCGGAAACCCACAGGGGGTCACTATGAGTCAGCATTTTCAGCATGGCAGTGAGTTTATAACCTAGTGTAGAAAAAACAATCAGCTTAATTTCCACTCACTCTAAGAGATATTCAGTGTTTCATCCAAAATATAAGCACACACTATTTTCATCAGTACCTGTGGCTCTGAGGCCAACAGAAATTATACATATTTTCATTTTGCATTACAATTGTGGTAACGTTTTAAGACATTCTTTATCTTCAACATTTAAAACGGTTTTACTTGTTGTACACAAGTGAAAATCTTGTTGTTGTCTTTGTTAATATAGAAGCCCACAACTCCTGCTTTCAATCATCCTACAGTACCCAAAAACAGCCTTACACTCTCACCCCAAACAACAAAAACAATAATCTTAAGACATCAAGTATGAGGCAAAGATATAGCTCCGTTAAATATGTAAAACAAATAAGGGGCCCCTATGATTGGCTCTAGTTACTGGCTAGAGAGACGTTCCAAGTTGCACTGTAGCTAGAGAAGGAAAGGGGGCTACAATGTGCAGAAGTAAGAACCAGAGATGATGGCTACATACAGAGAGGTATGTACAAAAAGAGAGCTGTAAGAGCCCCCTAAAGTCACCATTTAAAGAAGAATCAGCACTGAGATGTGAGCAGTAGAAGGGATGATCCCTGGAGTTCATGCAGAACCCAGAAGAGTTACTGTAACCACCATTGTGAGAGACGAGTCTTAATTCTGAGAATTGTAGGTAGACATCACAGAGAGAGCTTGCCACCTTATGTCGAACAATTGCACTACCATCGAGTTGATTCTGACTAATAGCAGGCTATAAATGTTCATGGTAGGAGGTGGCCTCACATTTTTCCCCAAGAATGGCCGGTAGGTTTGAACCTCTTGACTGTGTAGTTAAAAGTTGAATGCTTACCCAATAGCACCAGCAGGCTCTTTCGTGAGGAAACGTATCCTGAGTTGCTTCTGAGTTGTTGTAACCCTAAATGACAAAATATAACTTCCTGTGGGGTTTCCCGGGTTGCGTACATTCAGAGTAGCATGTTGCCAGGTATTTTCTTCCATAAAACCAAGGATGAGTTCATACTTTCTAGTTAACCTCTGACCTGTTGTCATTTGTACCCCCTGGGTTCCCTGTTAAACCTTGCTCTGGTACCACGTAGCATACCATTCAAGAAGCCCTGAAAAGAAAAGATCAAACTCTTTCCAAGTAAAGTGACTATGCCCTACAACAAACTTCAAGAATATTCCTAGAAATGGAAACATTTCTTGTGACCAAAGAGGCAAAATCTAAATAATTTGGTATCCCATAAAAATTTCTTGTGACCAAAGAGGCAAAATCTAAACAATTTGGCATCCCATAAAAAATGACCCATAGTCTTAAAGGCTTGAAGGTAATCAAGCGGCCATCAAGCTCAGAAGCAACAAAGCCCACATGGAAGAAGCACACCAGCCTATGCAACCACGAGG
>NW_022103908.1:6125357-6138464 GCF_000313985.2 Echinops telfairi | reverse complement strand
GAGCGGGGAGGGAGGGGGAAAATGAGGACCTAATGTCGGGGGGTTTAAGTGGAGAGAAAATGTTTTGAGAAATGATGTACAAATGCACTTTACACAATGGATGTGTGTATGGATTGGGATAACAGTTGTATAAGCCCCTAATAAAATGTTAAAAAATAATAATAAATCCAAACCTTTTTCAAAAGAAAAAAAAAAAGACCCATAATGCAACAAAGTGAGATATATAAGTAGAAACATAAATCCGTTGAACTCAACCAAGTAGTAATAGATATGAACAGATAATAGAAATAGAAGACAAAGGCATGAGAGGTGTGATAAATGTCTGACATGTGTTGAAGCAGATAGAGGAAAGATGCTGTTATTAGGGGTCCTTGTGCTGGTTATTAGGGGTCCTTGTGCTCATAGTGGCCCCAGATACAGCAGACAAAACCCCTGCCCGGTCCTGTGCCATCCTGACAATTGTTCTGACAGTTGAGCCCGTTGCTGCAGCCATTGCTGTGCCGATCCATTTTGGATCCATTTTGGCCGAGGGCCTTCATCTTTTTATCTGCCTCTCTACGTCACCAGGCATGAGGTCCTTCTTCAGGGAATGCTTTCTCTTGGGACCATATCCAAAGTCCATGAGATGAGAGCTCTCCATCCTTGCCTCTAAGGAGCATTCTGGCTGTCTTTCAAGAAAGATTGGTGTGTTTGGATTGTCAGTCCTTGGTACTTTCCATAGTTTCCAACAGGACCATGGTTCCAATGCATTGATTCTTCTTTGTTTTACCTTATTCGGTGTCCAGCTTTCACGTACGTAGGAAGTGATGGGAAATGCCCTGGCCTGGGGCAGGCACATCTCAGCCTTCAAAGTGCCCTCTGCTTTCCAGCTCGTTAAACAGGTTTGTGCAGTAGATGTGTCCAATGCAATACGTAATGGGCTGTTTTGACTGCTGCTTCTGGGAGCACTGATGGTGGATACAAGCAAGATGAAATCCTGGACAACCTTGACCTTTATTCTTGTTATCACAATGTTATTCTTGGTCCAGTTGTGAGGATTTGGGTCTTCCTCCTACTGAGTGGTCATCCATACTGAAGGCTGCAATCCTGGATCTTCATCAGCACGGGCTCCAAGTTCTCCTCACTTGTATCAAGCAAGGTTGTTTCACCTGCATTTTGCAGCTTCCACCAATTGCGATGCAGTGTTCTTCTTCATATAAACCAGCTTCTCAAATTATTTGCTCAGCATACAGAGTAAATAAGTATGGTCAGAGGATATACCCAGACTCATACCTTGCCTGAGTTTAAACCATGCAATATGTCTTTGTTCTGTTCCTGTATCTACCTCTTAATCTGCATCAGATCCCACATTAGCACAATGAAATATTCTAGAAATCCAATTCTTCTCAAGGGTATCCATAGATTTTTGTTCATTTCTTTCACTGATTCATATAAACACAGGAAGCATTGAAGAAGAACAACAATAAGAAAAAACCTTACAAGGCACATTAGAGTCAAATTTCTAAGAATCAGTAAAAGGGAAGAAATCTCCAAGACAACAGAGAACATGACACAGATGTACAGAAGAATAAAAAATATGGTCGACAATTTCTCAATGGGGGCAAGGCAAGAGGACAACGGAGGAATATATTTTTTTCTTTTTTTTAATCATTTTATTAGGGGCTCATACAACTCTTACCACAATCCATGCACACATCAATTGTGTAAAGCACATTTGTATATTCATTGCCCTCGTCATGCTCAAAACATCTGCTCTCCACTTAAGCCCCTGGCATCAGGTCCTCACATTCCTATTTTTAAAGGCACTTTTTTAAAGTGCCAATTTGTAATTCTAAAACCAGTTGGGGAGTGGGAAGTATTTCAAAAATGAAGGCAAATGAAATACTATTTTAAAAAGCTAAGAGAAGGCATGACCATCAGAACAGCATAACAAGAAATGTCAAAGGTGACCCCTGAACAGAAGAATAAGAGTAGTAGGCAAAACATGAATTTATACCTTTAATATAGCAACTAGAAATGTAACTCCTTATAACTGTATTGGTGAGTTTGTAAACGATTTCCTTATTTTAAAATTCTATTTAAATAATTATCTACTGATCAAACAAAATATTAAAAATAAAAAAGGACAATGCAAACACACTGCCATTGAGTCTATATTGGCTCATAGCCCTTTGGCCATCAAGGTTCCTTCTGGTATAAATTTTATGTAGATTTAATACACCTGTAAAAATGAAACCTACCATAGCAATAGAGCAGGCATCTACGGAAGGAATGAAATGTTCTGTAGTAAAGTTGTCTGACCACATATGAACTAGTACCGCATCGCACGTGTTAGATGGTAGTTACTTAATCTGTATATTTAAACTCACTCTCATGCAGAGTATTCCGACTAAGAGCAACCCTATAGAATAGAGTGAACCTGGCCCAGTAGTTTTCTGAGATTGTAAATCTTCACAGGAGTGGAAAGCTTTATACTTCTCCTTTGGAGCAGCAAGTGGTTTCAAACTGCTAGCCTTGTGCTTTGCAGCCCGGAATAGAACCCATTACTTCCCAGGCTCCCTAAAATATGTATATCATAAACTTGAAGCAATCACTTTATCAGCAAAACTCTGAAATTTAACTTCAAAAATATTCAATCCAAAGGGAGGTACAAAGGGGCAAAGAAAGAAAATGAAGTACAAGTATAAAAGCCAATGGCACGATGATAGACTTAAATATCACAATGCTACCAATTTGATGAAGATCAAGGATTACAACCTTCAGTATAGATGCTGACTCAACGTAAAGAAAACAAAGTTTGCAACTGGAACAATTGAAAACTTCATGATAACAGGATCAAGGATTGAAGCTGTCAAAGATTTCATCTGCTTGGATCCATCACCAAGGTTCATGGAAGCAGCAGTCAGTCCATCAAACCAGGCACTGCATTGAGCAGATCTGGAGCAGAAGACTTCTTTGACGTATTGAAGAGCCAGGATGGCACTTGCCTGACCCAAGCATGGTGTTTTCTGTCACCTGATATGCATGTGAAGGTTTGACACTGGTTCAGAACCAAAAAAGAATGAATGCCTTTGAATTATGAGCCTTGCAAGGGTACTGTGGACAGTCAAAAGAACAGATTAAGTACAGTCAGAATGCTCATGAGAAGAGAGTGTGGCAAGACCTCGCCTGATGGTATTGCTGAAGGCATGTTACCAAGAGAGACAAAGCCCTGCAAACAGCACGCTTGTTGAAGTAGAAGTGCATTGAAAAAGAGCAAGAGCCTGAATGAGATCAATGGACACAGTGGCTGCAGCAATTGGCCCAAACATAACAATTATGCAGATGGAGCAAGGCCAGGCAGTGTTTCTTCCACTGTAGATGGGGTCACTGTGAGTCAGAATCACTGAACATATTAATAATAACATAGATATGAACATCAGTCACAAAAGTGATGGACCTGTCAGACTTAAGAAAAATCAAGATGCAATTATTTGTTCTGTATATTACATGCACTTTTAATAATTAAGAAAAATATAGCATAAAATTAAAAGGATGAAAAAGTTTTATGCCATGCTAGATTCATCAAGGCACTGTTGGTGTTGCTACAATAATGTCAGATAAAGATAGTTCAGAACAAAGAATATTTTGAGAGATAAAGAATAATAATGAAAGATTCAATTAATTAAGAAACTGTAGCTATCTTAATTGTTCACGCACCTAATAACAGAGCTTTTAATACATGAAGCAAAAATCTGATACAAATTGCAAGGAGAAATAAAAAGGTTTATATGCAGAGGTTTTAATACATATCTATCAGTAATTGATACAGGCAACCTTAAAAGCTCCGGCTGTGAAGCTGACTGACTCAGAGTGGCTCTCGATGACAGAGTAGAATTGCCCCAAGGGCTTCTCAGCCTGTGCAGGTTTTCAGAAGCAGATAGTCTCCTCTTTCTCTTGCAAAGCAGCTGGTAGGTTCAAATCAATACCTTTTGATTAGCAGCCAAGTACTTAACTGCTGAACCACCTGGGCTTCTATTGATACAAGTATGCCAGATTTTAGTAAATATATAGGTCAGTTAAATAATACTATCAGTCAACTGAACTTAACTGACATTTATAGAACCTCCCACCACCCACCATCACTTGAAGGTGTCAGAATTTCATCTTGCTTGGATCTACAATCCATGCTCATATAGGTAAACGAAAAACCAACCAACTAGCCAATCAACCAAGCAACCAACCAAGCAACCAATCAACCAACCAACCAATATATTTAGTTGGGCAAATATGCTGCACAAGGCCTCTTTAAAGCTTTGAAGCACAAGGTTGTCCATTGAAGACCTAAGGTGAACCTGAACCAAGCCATGCATGTCAAAGTTGGCTAATGAATAAGGAACACAGCAAGAAGAACACACGCATTTGAAATTATGGTGCTGGTGACGAGTATTGAAAGTACCACAGACTACCAGATACGCAAACAAGCTGTCTTGGAAGAAATAAAGCTCTTTAGAAGCAAGGATGGAAAGATTTCTCCTGCACTTTGTACATGTTGTCAGGAGAGACCCATCCCTGTAAAAAGCCATTATGCTTGCAAAAATAGAAGGGCAGTGAAAAAGAGACAGGTCCTTGTCCAGATGATGGGCACCCATGGCTACAGCAATGGCCTCCCATAGAAGGACTATGAAGATGGAGCGGGATAGTTGTACGAGGTCACTCTGAGTCAGAACGGACTCAACAGCACCTCACAGCCACTGTACCAAACAGCAAACTTCACATCCTTTCATGAACCCTCAGTCCCTTGACTACATGCTGAGCCACTTAACAAGTCTCAATAACATTAAAAGGATGAAGTCCTATAAAGTATGCTACTTAAATACAATGAAATTTAAAACAATAGAAATCAACAACAGAATACTCCCTTAAAAATATCTCCAAATATATGAAAACTAAATAATGCTTTGCTATGTTCTCCAAAAGTCAAAGTACAAATAAAAAGAAGTACTAACAAGAATACATATGGGATGTCATTAAAATAATACCTAGAAGCATACTGGATAGCATTACATTTATTTACAAGATAAGTAAAAGAAATGCATTGCTACTAAAGTTCCAATTTATACACATATAGGATAATTTCAAAGAAAACATGTTTAAGCATGATAAAGGGGGGATATTTCTGTGCCATAGAAACAGTGATTTAAGGTAAGGGATAATATAAATTCTTAAATAAAATTCAAGTGGGTATCTTCCCAAATAGTTGAAGTTTTGCAACAGGTTTGAATCATGCAGCCCACAATTTAAAAAATGGTTTCTCAATGGATCAAGCATTTTAAGGGAGGTCTGCAACCCTTAAATTTGAGCCACGAGATGGAAGAAACGAAGAAGCTGAAGTCCAGACATGGGCACATGGAGACTTGTCGAATTACAATTAGTGCTGCAACTCCTAGAGCAGGAGAGCTCATGATTTGGTGTTTTGAATTTTAAGGGAACATCTTTGTTTCAGCAAGCGTCCGGCGCCATGGGTGCCAAAAGCCTTGTGTAAAGATCAGCTCGCTCAAAAGCTGGTCTTTCCTTCAGCTTTTGAAATAAGACTGCAGCTAATGAAGATGGTTTGTGGAATGAATCATAACTGGGGATGAATGTTGGATTTACCAGTATGATTCAGACAGCAAGGTTCGATGAAAAAGTCACTCCTGAAGGGCCCTTCTAGGCCAGTTACGTTCAAGTCAGAAAGATCGGCTCAGGAAATCATGGTGACTGTATTGCTGGCTTTCAAAGGGGTGATCTTGGTGGATTTTCTTAAAGGACACAGGATAATCAGAGTGGCTTTGTAGGAAAGCATTGATTTATTTAATCATCTTATTGGGTGCTCTTACAAACAGCATAACATTCCATAGTTCAATCACATCAAGCAGTGTTGTACAATTGCTACCACAGTCAGTTTAAAAACATTCTCTTTCTTCTTGAACTTCTTGATATCCTCCTCTATGCCCCCGCCCCCCCCGCCGGAACCCTTATTTTTAAATTTATTGTAACATCACCCCCCATCTACTATATCAATTTACGTACAATTCTGTTGTTCAATTCCATCAAACGGGGTTATGCAGCCATCACTGCTGTCAGCACCCTCTTTGCCTCTTGATTCTTATACCCTCAGGGAATTGTTACTCCTGTTATTGTTTCTGAAGGGTTACTTATCTTGGCTTTCACGTCTTGAAGAATCTTATTTACACAAATGAACATACCCAGGCCTAACATGATTATTATAATGAGGTTTAAAAAACCCACGCAACCCAAACAGTAAGGGGGTGAAATATTAAAGAACTAGAGGATAGTTATGTGTTTCATCAGTGTTATTCCACACCCTGGATTTATCATCCCTTCCCTGTGGCCCTTCTGAGAGGAACTGTCCTTTTAACTTGCAGGTGGGTTTTTGAGTCTCCACTACATTCTCACCCCTTCACATTAATTTGGTTGCTTGGCTTTGAACTCCTGATACCCATTGACACTTTGTGATCACACAGGCTAATGTGCTTCTTCATGTGGGCTTTTTGCTTTCCTGCTAGATGGCTGCTTGTTTGACTATAAGCCTTTAAGACCCCAGACAGCATTATATCATATATATATATAATATATATATGATTTTATTTGGGGCTCTTACAAATATTATAACAATCTGTAAATCAATTATATCAAGCGAACGTATACATAGGTTGCCATCATCATTTTCAAAACACTATCTACTTTCACCCTCTTTATCAGCTCCTCTTTTTTTCCTCCCTCCCCCACCCTACTACACTCATGAACTCTTAATTAATTATACATTATTATTTTCCATATCTTACACTGACTGCTGTATCCTTTCACCCACATTTCTGTTTTTTGTCCCCCTGGATGGGGGTTATACAGACATTATTGCTATCATTTCCTCCTTACTCCCCTTCCCCCCTCCCTCCACACCCTCATAGAATTGCTACAACCATTACTTTACTGTTTCTGAGGGATTTATCTGTCCTGGATTCCTTGTGTCGACAGCTCTTATCTGTACCAATGTCCATACACCAGTCTAGCAGGATTTGTCAGTTAGAACTGGGGTCATCATAGTAGGAGGAGGAAGTATTAAAGAACTAGAGGAACATTGTGTGTTTCATCCGTGCTATACTATACCCGGAATGAATCATCGCTTCTGTGTGTCCCTTTTGTGAAGGAATATCCAATTATCCACAGATGGGCTTTGGGTCTCCACTCTGACCCTGCACCTTCACATCAATATTACTGTTTGTTTTTGGTCTTCTGATACCTGATACTGTTGTCACTTCATGATCACACAGGCTGGTGTGTTTCTTTCATGTGGGCTCTGTTGCTTCCCTGCTAGATGGCCACTTGTTTAACTTCAAGTCTTTAAGACCCCAGATGTTATATCTTTTAATAGCCAGATGCTGTCAGTTTTCTTCACCACATTTGCTTATGCACCCATTTTGTCTTCAGCGATCCTGTCAGGAAGGTGATCACCATACATTGCCACATTATTAGAACAAACATTCTTGTACTGAGGTAAGATTTAAGTAGAGGCCCAAAATCCATCTGCTTCTTTGTTGCATTTGCATTTATATAGATATATGAACAAATACACCTATATTTAAATAATTATATATTTATATATACATATATGCATACCTATACATATTTTTTCTTCTTTTCTCTTTTCCTTTTTTCTTTCCTCCTGCCCCACTATCATGCTTAACCATCGTTCTCCTCTCAGTAATTCCTTTCAGATAGAATTCTATTGATCAGACACGACTAGAAAAACTCCACCTTCCTCACCTTCAATTTTAGAACCCTTACTACTCTCCTGTACCTGTCTTGATTGGCTTACTGCTCTCTGCTCTCATCTTCCTCCCCTCCCATGCACCCCAGGAACCCTCAGCCCTGTCCCTGTCTCTGTGGGATTGCCTATCCTGCCTATCTTGTATAGATAAACGCATACACACACACACACACACACACACAAAATGAAACAAACAAACAAAAAAAAACGAGAGAAGAAATGAAAAGCAAAATAGAGCATACAAGTAGTCACAAGTCTATCAGGGACCCTGACATGGAGCAGATGAATATCTCTCTGTTAAAGAGAGAGAAGGACATATTATAATCCATTTCCCAGTCCCCTTTTCTTTCAGGGTTCCATATCCAGGGTCCCACTTACCTAACAACACTCTTCTGGTCTTCAGCATCACATCGGTGTCTCAAAGCCAAGCATCCTAAAAGTCCCCCTGGCTATTCCTGCAGTCAGAGATGGAGCGGTCTAGTGCCCCACCCCCCACCCCCTTACACCTTTAGACTTTCAGCATGGTCCCCTTGTGTGTGACTCCAGGATTCCTCGGGAACTTCGGGGCTTCTCTCCCGTCACTGGTCTGCTGTCCCCACTCTTGTTCTGCCCCCAAGTGGGCAGGTCAGAGGGCACTCTTCTGGAACTGTATCTTCAGGGCTTTCCTCTGGAGAGCTGCCTGCCATCTAGGGAGAGGCTGTCCAGTCTTGAGCTGAGACCAGCCTTGCAGAAAGCATTTTTTATAGAAAATTTAAAACTAAATCGATTAGAAAGAGGTCAAGAAAGTTGCCCCGAGGAATGTTTTCCCAATGTAATAATGCGCTTGCTTATTCTAGGAGGGCAGCTGGGCCTATCATTCGATCATTTTATTGGAAAACCGTTCCATAGCCACCCTCCAGTCCTCATCTTGCCTTATTAGACTTTTTATTTTTAATTTCTCAAACTCAAAGAGCACTTAAAAGGAGCATAATTCCAGACAAATAAGTGTCTGGGCCGGGTCTGGCCTGTGCAGCCTCTTCCCCCACACTCCAAGAAGCTGGTCTGGGAAAGGGGCAGACTCTGCAGCTGCAGCACCAGGAAGCCAGTCTCCCTTCTTATTGGACAAGCACCATCAGCTGTCTTCACTTCATTTGCATAGTCCCCTTACCCAAATCCTACAAATATTTCAACACCCCGCCAATGGCTCGATTTCCCTGATCTAACTCCTTGGGTTGCAGAACCTGCCCTGGAGCTCAAGATGCTCCTGTCCCTTTCTCTGCTCTCCCTTCCCTCCTGGGAGCTCTTTCTTTAATAAAGTTGCTCTTAACCTCATGCTCCTTGTCTCAATTCCACCTTCGTTCAGTGTCTCAGGTTTTACCTCTCGCTAAGGATCCCCAAACTCCATTTTGATGTGGTGTAAATTAAAAAGAACAGCATTCTTTGGGGAGAGATAAGAGAAACATTTCCTTCAAAAGTGTATAGACTTAGCTGAAGCATAAGTCAAGGAAAAAATAGCTTCATGTTTATATATATTGTTTAATAAAGGTTTCCCTGATTTAGTAGCAATACATTCTGGCTTATCCTCATATCTTAGAAATTAAGAAAGCTCTCAAATCTTTTTGGCTTGCACCTAAGAGACAAAGAAAAGTAGAGCAAATAAAAATAAAAATAAGTAGAAGCAAGAAAATAATAAACATTTAAATCAAAATCAATGAAGTAAAAAAACAAAAGAGCAATAAAGCCAATATAACTACAAGTTGATTCTTTAAGAACCATTAAATAGATAAGCCTCTAACCAGACTGATTAAAAAAATCAATTTTAGGAAAGAGATGCAGCCATGAAAGATTCTATAGATATTAAAATGATAAGAAATTTTAGTAACTTAATGCCCCAAAGTTCGGCAACTTGGATAAAATGGACACCATTTTTAAAGATATAAACTAGCAGTTTACTCAAGACAAAAGCTAATTTCAATTAATTAAACTTACTTTTATTTGAAAACCTCTCCATAAGATAAATTTAGGTCCCTAAGTCTTCACTGACAATTTCTACTGTACCTTTAATGAGGATATAATAGCCCTTCAACAAAGTTGAGAAGGGTCGAATACTTCTTAACTCTTGAGACCATAGAAAGAGATTAATAACAAGTGAGTAAAAGTACAGACCAATGTCAGCATGAAGGCACAACGTCTGAACAAGGTCAGCACGTGGAATCTGATGAGAGGTGAAAGCGCATACGCTACCGTGGGCTCTCATCCCAAGAATGAAAGATTGCTGCAGTATTCAAAAAAGTCACGAGTGCAATTAAGCATGTTAAAAAGTAATTCAAGAAAAACACACAATTATCTCAGTAAATGTAGAAAAAGCACTTGACAAAGAACCATGACTCCTTATGGATTATGACTCCATTTCCTCATTTTTATCTACTTGATGTCACCTTGGTATGACCTTACAGAATAAAGACGTGGAACTGCCCCGTGGGGTTTGCAAGCGTGTGATCTTTCTGAGAGTGTGTTTTTTCCTTCTGCAGAGTGGCTGCTGGCTTCAAGGCTGGACCTTTCCATTAACAGCCCAACATTGACCTCCCTCGCTCACCAGAAAACCAAACTCCCTGCCATAGAATGGAGTCCAACTCATAGTGGCCTACCCTGGGGTTTCTGAGATGAAATCTTTAAGGGAGCAAGCAGCTCAACGGCTTTCTCTTGTCCAGCAGGTGGTGGATTTGAACTGCGCACCTTGCGGTTAGCAGCCCATAATACCACCACAGCCCCTTACTCAGTCACCAGGGATTCTCCAAGAAGAAAGAGTCAGATTAAGTGATAGGTTCTTCAGTTCCCTGGTGGGTGGCTGACCCCGGGGTCAGAACCTGGTGTGACTGACTTTCAAGCCCATTTTGATTACTTGGAAATCTGTTTTCCCTCAGCATCTTTCTTTCAATCCTCTTTGGTTATTTTTATAATGCAGCTTTTGAAATTATATTATTTATGACGTTGAGAAATAGCTTGGTATATGTGTAGCCCTAGACACCCAGAACTAATAAAATTACATTGATCTGTAGCACATCAAAATCATAGGGCGAAGCACCATCCAAAGCAATTTCAACTACTTTGGCCAATTTAGCAGTAATTAAGTCTAGGGAGGCTTAGAAGGCGTGTGTGCCAACGATTTCTAGAAGGTATGCTTTCACTCCATGCTTCCAATCACACTTTGAAGATGGGTTTAAGTGCTACCCCAGAAAGGAGGCTACCTTGAATTGCCCCCTCCCTGGCTTCCAATATTCTAACTGTAATAAACCTGAATTTATTTACAGAAAAACACACAAACAACCAGACCTCATACCAGGATACTTTAGTTTTATTTCTGGGCATGAAAATGATGATTGCTAAGAGATCCAGAAAGGTGATAGGGACAATGGGAACAGAGCTTTCAGCTGAAGTAATATTTGCCTGATTATTCAGAACAACATGCAGTCAGTTCCCTTGGCTTCTCTTTCTTCTTCCCCCCCTTTTCATGCAAGGCGATGCCTTTTAACTTCCAAGTGAATGAAAATATAACCTTTGTGCCACTGACCTATTTATGTCCTCAGGATGTTTCTAAATGATTCATGACTTTCCAAAGATATTAAAGTTTAATTGTTTCCAAGATCAGGGAAAAGTCGTTCTCTTGCCTTGCGTTTATTTATTTATTTTACTTCTAAAAGTTGCCACTGGAAAATAAAGTTTCAGTGCTACTGCTGGAAATTTCCAGTTGGACATCTGAGGAAAGGAACAATACTCCAGATTAGAAACGTGATTGGACTTTGCAGATGGGTGCCTGCTGGGTTTAGTAATTATTGAGTTACATCTGGAAAGATGCATAATATCTGACAGCAACTATGGTGTTGTACCTTTAAATGGTGGTGGACTGGGCTACACATTGACCTTACAACCTCTACAACCCACAAGGTCAGTGGTTTGAACTCACCAGAGTAAGTTGGAGTAAGATGGAGTAAGATGGAGTAAGATGATGTTGTCTGGTCCCGTAAAGATGAACAGTCTCAGATACTCAAATGGACAGTTCTACTCTGTTCCATAGGGTTGTTATAAGTCAGTGTTGACTTGGTGCCAGTAAGTTTTTTAAATAAATATTTTCGGAGGAGAGTTATAAAGTACTCTTTTTGAATGCATATTCTACTTCAATCTGGAGCTGCAACATGATGGGAACCTAAATGGTAGTGAGTTTGGGCTTTAAAGGATTTGAAGGAGTCTTAATGGTGCAGTGACACCTGTTGGCTAACACAAAGATTTTGAGTTCAAACTCACCCAATTGAAAGAATTGTGAACATGGACCCATAAAACCTACAGCTTCAGAAACTCGATGGGGCGTTTCTACTCTATCATAAAGGGGTGGCTATGGCTTGAACCAGACTAGGTAGCATCTAACAACAACACACTGACTTTGGTTTAGTATCATGGCATCACTGAATATAACTTTTCTAGACATCTATAAACAAGTAATTAGATCAAATCATACTCTTGATCTGCTCCAAGGATGAGGAAATTGAACAGAGTGTCCAAGATATCAGTGGGACGAGTTCTTCCCCCAAAGAGGTAAGTTTTTGTTTATTATTTCATGTCATAGACATATGAGAACATTTTTGTGGCATCTGCAGCTAAAGGTTTGCTGCAGCTCAGCACTGGACAATTAGGTGCTCTGATCCACAGCAAACCTATTCACGCAGAACAGAAGGAGACACCGCCATGTCCTGCACCATTCTCACAATTGTTATGCTTGAGTCCATTGTTGCAGCCAATGACTAAGCTAAAGGTAATGTTTAGGATTTGCAGTCCTAAAATCCCTTAACTAGCTTCTTGCCCCTGATAGTGCACCACAGTGGCACCTTAATAAAAAGAGAATTGCTCACACTGTCAATTTAAAAAGGGAACATTGTCCATTGCTGGCCATCCAAATGAGCTGCTTTTTACTGATTGAAAACAGAGGATAATTACATGGTTGTTTAAGAGATATTTGGCAATTTGGCAGAATTTAAGTTGAGAAGAGTTAAAATTAGAAAGCGCTAATAATAACTCAAAAGGAAAAATACATACTCCACCGAAATCAACTCCAGGATATTCCATGGTTTCAAATAAAACTAAAGCACAGTGTTGGTTCTATGGTTTACACAGAGGATAAGAGATGAGTGCCGACAGTCAAGAAAATGGTGGACTGCCCCTACTCCCAGAAGAATTTGTTTCAAAGAATGGCATTGAATCTGCAGTTCCGGGAGAGGGACATATCTGATCAGAGCACATGGGAGCAGATGAAGGGGGAGGAGGAG
>NW_022103908.1:6122173-6124350 GCF_000313985.2 Echinops telfairi | reverse complement strand
ATAAGCAAATGTGGTGAAGAAAGCTAATGGTGCCCAGCTATCAAAAGATATAGCATCTGGGTTCTTAAAAGCTTGAAGGTAAACAAAGAAAGAAAATGGTGGAAATCATTTTCCTTAAAACCTGTTTGCTCAGAAATCTGTATTTGTAGTCATTTCTAACAATAATCCTTAGTAGGCCAGTCAAAAGTATATAAACATCAAAAATTTCAGGTAAATAAAAGCTTAAGAGCACTAACTTGGAAATTGGAATCCTGGTGGTATTGTGCTTATCCCTTGGGCTGTTAACTGGAAGGTTGGCAGTTTGAAATCACCGGCCCCTCCACAGGAGAAAAATGCGGCTTCCTGTTCTTGTAGAGAGTTACAGTCTCATAAACTCACTGGGGCAGTTCTACCCTGTCCTAGAGGGTCACTATGAGTTGGCATCAACTCCATGGCAGTGACTTTGCTTGCATTTCTTTCTGTGAGTCACAATCCCAACATTATCCTTCAATGTCTCTCTGACCCAGAGCACCGTGATAGGGCATCATTTGTGAACAAGAATTAAGAACATGTATCTTCGGGATATGTGTTCCAAATAGATTGCACCAGTTATAGTTGTCTCACACTTTTTTTATCTCCGTGACTTCCTCCTCCCTACCTCTCTTGCCCAATGTGCATGCTGAAACATGAGCTGGAAGGAGCCTGAGCAGAGGGGAAGGCTCCAGCTCTGAACGCACAGAGATAATCCTATCTTCAGATCCCTGGAGAGGCACATAGCAGGGGGTCAAACACAAGGTGGAGATAAAAGTGCCCTGGGCATGGACATGCCCTGGGCATGCTTCTCTTTCAGGGCCCAACTCACTTGGATTCAACTCCCAGCATTGTGACCTTCTGGCTATTTGACCTTACGCAAGTTTCTTTACTTCTTGAGGTCTTGATTTTATTATGGGAAGGATGGAGAAAGTAAGGGATTGATAATAAACATGTTTATTTAATTGAGCACTTAGCACTATTTGATGCCTAATGATTCAGAACCCAGGCAGTGTTGTGTTCTGTTGTGAATCTGTTTGCTATGGGTTATGGAGGTGGCATTTAACAACAATGACAATTCACACTACATCTTTTTACTATGTACATTACTGTTACCATGATTGGACTCATTTGGTAGCATGAACAGCTAAGCACTTGACTATTAGCTGTAGAGAAAGACAAGGCTTTATACTCTGGGAAAGAGTTGCAGTCTTTGAAACCCATTGGGGCTATCTTACCCTGTCCCATAGGATCACTAGGAGTTGGAATCAGTTTGATGGCAGTGAGTGACTATTAGCTAAAAGGTTGAGAGTTCACTCCTACCAAAAGCACCTGGGAAAACATTTCTGGAGATGTGCTTCCCAAAGGTACATGGTGCACCCCCTGTGCAGCACAGTTGTGCATGCCCACAGGAACACCAAGAGTCCAATTCGACTGAACTACTTTTTAAGCTTTGGATTTAATTCAATATAAACTAAAATAGCAAAGAATGACCATGGATGCGAATAAAGGTGGCAAATTCTGATGATTTTTCCTTTACCCCAGAGGCTGGAGAGAAATGCCGTCTGCTTCCCTCTGGTGCAGAAAAGCAGAAGAAAAGCAAAACGGCTGATCTTTATGAAAACAATGAGTCTCAAAATCATTGACAAAGATAGGAACATTATGGTTGATCTTGGATTTTGTTCCCAAGTTCTCACACCCCTAAGGAATAAGGCTTGATGGAAGTATATATTTTTAATTTTTGAGTTATTTTTTTCCCTGTTTGTCTATTTAAATGAACCGATCATTTCTCTTCCTAGGACAGTTTGACTCATACCTGGCAAAACCATTTATAAATTAGCATTAGTGTCTATTCGTAAACGTAGAAAACTCCATGACTGTCATTAATAAAAATGCTTTTTATTCATACCCAAAGTGAAAAATTCCTAACATTCCTCTATGACATGACATATCACTTACTTTATGGGGTTATGTTTTCTTTTCAAATGTGTATTCAATTTTACAAGACTTCCATATTGGTCCTCAGAATTAGTAGTAGACGATTGTGTTAGTCAGGATGGTCTAGAGAAACAAATCCAGTGATATTCATCTATGTAAAATAAAAAGCCTTATATCAAGAAGTAATTATATATCAAGAAGGTATCTCAGCCTAGTCCATCCCAAGTCCA
>NW_022103908.1:6111180-6120776 GCF_000313985.2 Echinops telfairi | reverse complement strand
TGCTACATTGCACTCTGACTTTCTCGTGATGGAGACACTCATTTCCATCACGTAGCCTAGTCGTCATCGGCGTACAGTCCTTATTGGTGAGTAAGTGAACTAACAGTTCACGAGAAGGTTCTTGAATCTATCTTTTCCCTACATACATCTTATTAGCAAACCTAATTAAAATTTGAACCATCTCGGGCATCTGTCTTCATTGCAAGGACCCATCTGGGCTCATCAATCTCATCCTCCTCACCAAACAATCCGAGTCACACAGCATATGCTAAGTAATTTATCACCTTTAAAGAAATAAAACTCGTTTAGGAAGTAATTGTGGTCCAGAAAATCTCATTAGTAAAGTACAGCAAGTCTAATCCTCCCACCTATCTGTTCAACACTGCCAATGAAAAAAATGTACACCGTGATTTAAGAAATGATCGTATTTATAGGCTCCAATTATATTGCTGCACAGTTTATTACAGCATGGCTCTGAAATGTTCATTTACACAAACCCATACAAATTGTTCAGTATATTATGGCATTACTCAGAATAAGACTAAATTTCTTAATGCTGAGTTTCCAAATAACAATTTTTTTAAAAGGGAACACCCAAAGTAAGACTTTTTGTTTTACTCTGTTTACAGCAGCATGAATTCCTTCATATCAAATGTCTGCGTACATAAATGTTTCATGGAGACCTGACCTCTATATGTATCTGAGACATATATTTGTGGACATCAACCTTTAATATTGAATAACTTCATGTTTTAAATATTTTACTTTAAATAAATATTTCACTTTAAATCATCAATGAAATGTCCTTCTTTTTTCATTTTCTTTAAAAGCAATCTTTGGCCTAACAAGTAGTGTGCAATAGACCTCTATGCAATTCCAGTGCACATTCTGAACATTTCTAACAGAATGTATTGTAGTCTACCCGGAGGCATCTGTAGTGGTCCTGGAACAAATATCACCAGATAGCAAAGCACAGGGGTACTGGATACGGCAGCCAGGCATGAGAACATTAACCATCTATACCACCCAGGGACTGGCTGCAGTTGTTGGCTGCTACTGAGTTAATACTGACGCACAGTTACCCATTATACAGCAGAATAAAACATTGCCTGATGTTTAACCATCCTGATCATTGTTTTCTTCGAGTTCATTGTGCAGCCCTGTGTCAATCCATCTCCTCCAGGGTCTTCCGCTTTTTGGCTGCCCTTTTCCAGGGGTTATCTATCATAATAACATGTTCAAATGTCATGAGATAATGTCTCGCTATCATTAATTCTAAGAACCACTCTGGTTGTACTTCTTCCAAGACACATTTATTTGTTCTCCTTGCATTCCACAGGATTTTCAATATGCTTTATCAGAAGTCAATTCAAGTGTATCAGTTCTAACGCCATTTTCCTTATTCATTGTACAACTTTCAAAAGCACATGAGGTGATTGAAGATACCATGGCCTGGGTCAAAGCATCTTAGTCCTCAATGTGACAGCCTTACTTTCTAGTATTTTAAAGTGATCTTGGGCAGCAGATTTACCCAACATAACATGTCAATTGATTTCTTGGCTCCTGCTTCCATGGAAATTGATTGCAGATCCAAACAAGAAGAAATCTTGACAACGTCAGTTTTTCTCAGTTTATCATGGTGTTTTCTATTGTCAAAATCTTGGTTTGTTCCCCGCCGCGCCCCCACCCCCCACCGAGTTGTAATACTTATTGAAGGCTGCAATCTTTGATCTTCATCAACAAGCACATCAAGTCTTCCTTTCAACAAGCGAGATTGTGTCCTCTGGTTGTCAAAAAATCTTCCAATAATCCTGATGCTGCATTCTTCTACACATAGTCCAGCCTCTTGAATTACTTGCTCGGCATAAGTATGGTGAAATGTCACGCTGGTGGTGCACACATTTCCTGATTTTAAACCATGCAGGACTCCCTTGTTCTGTTCAAACAATTGCCTCTTAGTCATCTACTGGTTCTGCATGAGCACAATTAGATGTTTGGAATTCTCATTCTTCTCAGTGTCCACAGTTTGCTATGATCCACACAGTCAAATACCTTTTCATAAAGCACAAGCAAACATCTTTCTGTTAGTCTCTCCTTTCAATATGCTATCCCTTTGCTCTCTCTCTTCTGAATTCAGCTTGAATTTCAGGCATCTCCCTTTTGATAAATTGCTGCAATAATTTTTTCAGCAAAATTACTTGAATATGATATTAATGACATTCAATTACTTCCACATTCAATTGGAATGAGTATAAATGTGGAAATCATTGTATATAAACCAATTCTTTTTGATACAGTGAGTCAATGTATTCTTTTCTTCTTTTTCCTCCGAGGTTTCTTGCATCATTCAATATTTTGCCACCCCCTCCCCACCAAATAAGCTAATCTTTTTAAAAATCTAAATAATTAACTTTTAAAAAAAATTATTCAATAAAGCAATTTGAGGCTTGAAAATTGTCTTCGCTTTTTCAGCTTGAGATATACTGAGCATACGTATTTTTCTTTTTTGAAGTCCAGATTTTTTCACTTTTCATTTTAGTGGTTCATGCTGTCTTTGCAAGATGACCTTAGAAAGTATCGGTTCACCTCTCTGACTTCAAAATTTCTTCCGTTCTCTTTGGCGACTGTATGCACAAGAGCTAGTCCCAGAGTCTCATCTGGGGTCCACTTTGATCTTTTCTTTCTTTCTTATCTTTTTAATGACCTTAGCTTTTTCACCTATGATGTGTTTGATGTCATTTGAGCGCTCCTTGTGTCTTCTGTCATTAGTGTTCATTGTACCTAATCCATTTTTGAGAAGTGTTCAAACCTCTGAAGGAATATCCTCAAGGTCATGTTTTGGCTTTCAAGAACTTGTTTTAATTTTCTTCAACCTCAACCTGACCTTCCATATGAGCATCAGTGGCCACCTTGATGGTCAGATCCTGGCCTTGTGGCTGCTGATATTAAACTTCTCCCTCAACTCTTCCCACGGAGCTTTTAATTTGATCCCTGTGTATTCCATCTGGCAAATTCCATGGGTACTGTCATATGAATGTTGAAAATGTTGACCAAATAATTTTCTTATCTTGAAAAATTCTATCATGTGATCCTGAGCTTCTTTTCTTTCAACACAGCCATGTTGTCTAATGATTGTTTCTTCTTCTTTATTTCTAACTATTCCATTCCAATTGCCAATATTATCAATACATCTTAATTTCATAATTCAAAACTTTCAAATTTAATATGTTGCTAGAATTCTTCAAGCTATTCATCATTAGCTTTAGTAGTTGGTATGTAATTTTGAATAACAGTTTTATTAACTGAATATCCTTGTATGAATATAAGTATTATCTTATTACAGACAGTATGATACTTCAAAAATTGATCTTGAAATAGTTTTTGACAATGAATGAAATTCCATTCCTCTTGAATTTGTCTTTACTCTTATAGTAAGCCATATGACTATCTGCTGCAAAATGGCCAATGCCATTCTATTTCAGCTCACCAGTGCCTAGGATATCAATTTTATGCATTCCATTTATTTTTTGACAAAGCCAGTTTTCCTAGATTCATATTTTTAACATGCCTTGCTACAATTGTCTATTGCTGCTTGCACCTGTTTCTTCCCCTTTTGAGTTGTGACCCATCAGCAAATAAAAGTCCCAAAGGTCACTCCGTGTCTCTTATGATGGCTGGCTGCGCTTTGAGAAGGTAGCTCTTCCTCGGTCATAGTTTGAGGGCCTTCCGATTGGAGGGTTTCCTCCATCAGCACTCTGCCTGAGAATCCTCTGTGGCTCTTCCTAAGATTTTCAATGGCAAATGCATCATAAACAAACACACCCTTCCTTCTTGGTATTCACTTCTTAGTCTGGGAGCTCCCCTGACATCTGTTCACTTTGAGTGACAACAAATGGACAGACAAGTGGTGTGGAATGGTAGATGGTACTTTACATGATGGCAACATTGCCTAGTGATTGAAAGAGGAATTCAAAAGGAAACCAGGGGTCACTTCACATTTATGAGTTGAGATTAGTGAAATTACTCTGAGGAAAAAAATGTATACACGCACATATAGACATGGTTCAAAATGTTTGTGCAAAATCGTCATTATCTTTCAATTCCGTTATTCAAAAATAGTTTGAAATCCACATATATAGTCGTACATGTAAATATATACATACACTATATACTACATACCACATATAGCATATCATCTATCCTTTATCCTTTCCTCCTGGTAATACACACAGGTTACTAATCAACCAGTGTTTTTGCAAATTGATGTCTTTGGATGATCTGCCTTAGAAACATCTGAGGAGTTTATTAGGAATTTAGATCCCTGCTCTTGTACACACCGGCTGACGCAGAAAGCATGGGAGTGGAACGGCAGACTGTGTCTAGCCAGTCCGACGTGGTGCGGTGGCAATGAGTTGGCATCAGCTAGAGACCAGCGCATTCTTAGGAGTTGTGTGTACCCTGAAGTTTAAACGCTGGCGCTCCCATTTTTTTAATTGTTATTATTCTCACAGCACCCATAGAAAATGATACCATCTGTATAGCACATTGAATAAATAAATAAAAGCAAGATGCTGGCTTGGAAAATGTGATTGGCTCTAAGTGCCGGCTCCAAGGGCGCCCTAGAGGTTTCCTGGAGAGGAGAAGACTATGGATTCTGTAATGAACTGAAGGTGCCACCCAATTGAGCAACTTCACCTTAATTTGTCACACAATGAATTCATTCTTTTAACAGAATTATGTCTGGATTTTCACATTTACTCCAAAAAATAGGAGGTTTGTTGAGGTAACAGAGTAGTCTGAGAGTAAAAGATACCTTAAGTCTAAAGTATCTGTTTTGATCACAAGGCAAGTTTTTAAAATACATGTATAATAACATCTAAAAAATATTCTTCTGGAAAAGTAAGGTAAGAAAAATAAAATAGCTTTTAAAAATATTTCCATATCATTAATGAGTTCTCTGTCTTTTTTCCATCTCAGTCATTTAAGGACTAACATTTCTATTTTATAGCTGTCTCAATTGATATAAACCTTAGCTAGCATTAAGTTAGCATTTTAAAAAGCTCTTTTACATATAACTTCCTCCCTGGGGGGCAGACATTGGAGAAGTAGGTGAAGGGAGACGTCGGATGGTGTAAGATATGACAAAATAATAATAACTTATAAATTATCAAGGGTTCATGGGGGAGGCAAAAGGTGTATGGAAGGGGGAAAATGAGGAGCTGAGACCAAGGGTTCAAGTAGAAAGCAAATGTTTTCAGAATGATGAGAGAAACATGTACAAAAGTGCTGGACACAATGGATGTATGTATGGATTGTGATGAGTTGTACGAGCCCCTAATAAAATGATAAAAATAAAGCTCTTTTGTTAAATTTTGATGGTGCCACGGTAAATTAATTTTGGATCTGCTACAGCCTCTTAAATAACAATTTATGGATGCCATCATAAACTAAGAAATAAAACAAACAAACAAAAACCCCAAAACACTTTCAAAATTTTTTTTTTTTAGCTTATCCCAGAGTAGCTCAGATGGATTAAATCCGACTGTGAACTCCCACCCCTACCACAACTCTGTGTTCTCTCTGAGAAGGTGTCTGTGTCCCCAAGACCAGCACTGTTCCTCAGAATTAAGTGTCCGGAAAACTGTTACAAAGCAGCATGCAGGCCCTTCCAGGGCAGGACTGGGCAACCAGAGGGAAGTGAGGATGATGACAAGCCGCAAAGGACTCTAGCCCAGGGGACCCTTGGCACCGAAGGGAGGAGATATAATCAAGGAAAACACATAAGAAGGCAGAAAGGATCACAGAATTAGTTGAGATGAATTTGTGTTTGGATACAGTCTCAGAGTCAATGTTAGGAAGAATTTTTTATTCTTGGACTATTTCTTTTTTGTACTTCATGATTAGGAACAAAGATACATGAATCTCTGCAGGCATTGAGAAAGATTGTTCATCACGCCAATCATATTTTATCACAGTGAGGTAGGAAAATGTGAGGTGGCTATTGCACGAGGACAGGCTATCATGATCTATGGCCACTTGACAAACCACTCCAAAACTTCCTGGTGTAAAAGAGGGATTTCGTCAGATTATGACACCATGGGTTGGCAATTTGGGTTTGTTGCAACTGATGATTTGCCCAGTCTTGGCCAGACTTTTCAGTGCCAGGTGCTAGCCAATAGATGTCTTAGTCTCTGAGTTTTTATTGATTGGCACCTGGAGCCGTGAAGGCTCCTGGCCCATAAGTCTTCATTATCCAGAGGCTAGCCTGAGCGTGCTCATGTTGTTCACAAGGTTCGAACAGCAGCAGGACTAGACTACAGACTCTCACAGCATCATTTTCACACTACATTTCCACACCCTGGGAGAGGAACATAGGGTGAAGCCGAGCAGCATGGTGGTCATTTTTGCAATCCATCACAGGAGGGGATTGGCTCAGCAGTTTGCAGACGCTTGGTGAAAGAAGATAGGAGATGAGGCTTTCTTGAGGAAGCATCGCCCGCAGAAAGGAGAGTGAACACAGGGTCACACAGATGGGCAGGAGTTGTTATAATTACCTGATTACTCTCTAAAGCTTGCCTTTGGTGGATTAACTGTGAAGGGGTAAGACTTTCCCAAATTTATTAAGGCTTTCTGTGAAGCTCATCTCTGGAAAAATATATCTCTTTCAGGCTGCCTCTGGAAGGACTCCAGACCGGATGCTTTCCAGGTATTTATGTTCAAACTGAGCTGCCTTTACACTTGATATTGGCATCTGCAGTCCTAGGGGACGATTTACCTTAATAGAGTAATAGCACAAACCCTTAGTGACAAACGTTTGGTTTTATGAAATTTAGTTACATAGGCTTTGTATATATGAGGACGGATGTGTTAGGTGTTTTTGATTTAAAGTTAATGTGTTCTGGAGCTATGAATGCAAATAATTTCAACCTACTTTGATAAGTGTGGGGTAGGGTGTGTGAAAGTTGAATAAAGCAAATTTAAACTCTGATGTAATTTTCATAGTGAGTTTGTAAGTACATATCAACTTTTTAAAAACATTCTTGGACAGATAACTTATGTACAGCATATAAAATTAAAATCTCCAAAGATGATATGGTGAAATACTATATGATGAGAGATCCTGTTTCTAGTCCCCTGGTATCGTTGCTGGGTGCCATTAAGTTGGTTCCAATTCATAGTGATCTTATGGACAACAGAACTAAACACTGCCAGCTCTGTGCCACCTTCACCATCCAGTCCTCTGGATCATTAATTCTCCTATTAGATGAACCACACACACTGTTTTTTTGTGTATCATTAGTTGCCTTTGAATCAGCTCTGATTGATGGTGACCTCAATTATAGTTAGTTCTGCACTTTTGTTGCATTTGAGTTACAAGGGACCACACAGACATCATTGTATCTGGAACACTGCCTCATTCTTGGTGAAAGCTATGGTAAAATGCCTGTGAAGAATACGGGAGAAAAAAAGAGCCGAGTTATGTAAACAGACACCAAGCATTTAATCCAAGATACCCTGATGGAAGAAATGGGTGGGAAAACCATCCCCCTGGGTAGAATACTGAATTGAGACCTTGATATTGCTAACATGGAAAAGAAAATATCAAGACTATAAATTTTGAAAATGAAATAAATTATGAAGCAGAAAGAAATGATAAGGAAGAAAATCAAAATCATTGTCTACAAGTTGATGCCAATTCACAGTAACCCATGGGACTCGGTAGAACTGTCTCTGTGAGTTTCTGAGACTGTACCCATTTATGGGAGCAGAAAGCCCCATTTTTATCCTGATAAGGAAGATGAAGGCGAGAAAGTGTCAAAACAATTAACAGTGGAAAGTTAAACAGGTTTGTTTTCTAAATTACATCAGGGAATTCAGTTTTGTATGGGCTTAACTAAACAGAGGGGTAGGAGTGGTAGTTTGTCTGTGACACAGTAAGTTTAAGAAGTAACAGTTTCCAGTACTGCAGAAGGAAGAAGGGCCAGGAGCAAGAAACTCAGAGAAGAAAGAAGAAAAGCAATATTCCAGTGGAGCTAGATAAAAACCTGTATTTCCATAATATCACATACAGATACCTAGACACGCGCACACACACACACACACACACACACGAGAGAGAGAGAGAGAGAGAGAGAGAGAGAGAGAGAGAGAGAGAGAATAGGAGAAGCATGCAGCAATGATCAATCCATGCAGGCAGGGGACATTAGAAGAGATTTTCAAGTACATAATATAAAATCTAGAACCTATAAAACAACAACAAAACAGCTGATGATTTGGTTTTGCCTGATAATGACACTATAAGATAGAACAGAACTGCCTCATATAATTAAAAAAGCTATAAGCTTTACAAAAACAGACGGCCAGCCCTGTGTCCTAAGGAGCCAGCTGGTGGGTTTGAACCTCCAAATTCCCAGTTACTGCTTTAACCTCTGTGCCCCGCAGGGCTCCTTAATGAAAACTACAGAAAGAATTGGGATGACATTTTATACCAGTTACTGGGATTTGTGGTGAGCACAATCAATGATAGATACCTGGTTTTGAGTCAAAACTTTTCTTTTCTTTTTTATTTTTTAAGCTGTTTATCTATGTTTTATTGACAATACAAAATAATTCAACTATCTGAAGTAACAAATTATAGATTAATTGCAAAAACTGGGAATTCCAGGATATTTAACTGTTCTCATGCTGAAGATCTTCACCAAACAAGAAGCAGTTGTATACACATAACGAAGTCCAGAAATATGTGTACCGTGGTTGCACCTTTTAATCATACCATTCAATCTTTATTCTGAGCAAATAATCTGAGAAGCATACATAGTGTCCAGGTTGTCTTTCAAGCTGCTAACAAAGGAGGCCTGAGCCTCACAAGTGTTCACACTTCACCATCAAATAAAATCAACATTGAACTGGGTTTGGTTCCCTGGAGATGAACCACTTCTCAGTGGGGTAGCAGAAGAAAATGACATTATAGCTGTAGAGCAGGATGTCACATTTGGCAAAATAGGTAGATAGTGAGAACGGAAGATGTTTCACAAGATAGATTCACACAGTGGCTGCAACTAATGGGAGGATGGCTCTGGACCGCATACTGTTTCCTTCGGTTGGACACAAGGGTTTGCTGGGAGTTGGAATTAGGTCAACGGTTCTTACCCACAACCACCACAGCAACATTTCACTCTAGGGCAGTGGGTCTCCACCTTCCTCATGCCACGACCCTTTAATACAGTGCCTCATGTGGTGGTGATCCCCAACCATAACATTATTGTTGTTGCTACTTCATCACGGTTATGTGGCTACAGTTATGAATCAGGAGACCCCTGTGAAAGGGTCATATGATCCTGAAGGGGTCGTGACCCCCAGGTTGAGAACTGCTGCCCTAGAGGAATAGGAAGGAGCCCGCAGCGAGCTTTTCTATGTTGCAAGCAGTCATAGGACTTTCGCGAAGTCAGCAGAAAGAGTGTGTATCAAGGGGTAGAGGAAGGCGGCAAGGAAACCAGAGTATCTTCTTCTAACATCAGACTTCGGAGCCCCGTGAATGATCCTTAGAATAGAAGGGAAGGCATCAGGTTCTGTCGTGCTGAACAAGTCACCGTCTG
>NW_022103908.1:6098385-6109834 GCF_000313985.2 Echinops telfairi | reverse complement strand
AGGACCACACGGAAGGCAGAGAAGCAGCTGGAGAGAAGGCTGGGTGGTCTCAAGGTTCCGGTATTTGGCACCTTCTGCTGGGAGGCATGGTCGAAGGTGTTGGTTGACCCAATTGGCTGAATTAAGCCCACCTAGCCTAGTCTGGGCCAACCCAGTTGTACTGTCCACCTGGCACAGGCTTGAATTGGCACACGCCCCTTAGGCTTCATTGGCTTCCAACCTCCTGTGGGAGGGAGGTGGGGCTCTAGGCATGGAGAGGGACACCCTTGGTCCCTGTCTCTAGTTACCTAACAATATAGTCTTTAATTCCACATATATTAGTAAAAGCAATCTACTAAAGACATTAATCATACACTGCAAATTCTCCAAATCATCGTTAGCCTTAACCTGTGTACATTATTCTTATGTTGATAGAAAACAAGCCTTCCTCCTTCTCCACATGTTTCTACCTATGTGATAGAATTAAGTAAACAGTTCTAACACTTATTTAGAATCATATTTATTTTCTTCTAGCATTTTTCTTTTAAACTTGCGATACATCTGGGATTTGCTTTATTGTAAATCAAGAGTCTGTCTCTTTTAAAGAATTCCCCATTATAACGTGGGGACACAACACAAATATGATTGGGGAGAGCTTCCCAATGCTAAAACTCCTTGAAGAAAAAAGTTAAAAATCTGTTATCAAAGCTGTAGTTTCCTGCAAGCTGTTTCTAGTGCTTCTGCCATGGCATCGCTTCAGTGAAGCACTGGAGATCGTTGTTCAGCGTGAGGTAGAAGAGCAAATGGCTCGCTAATTCTGAGCTTCCATGATGTTAACCAGTTCCTTCTCAGATTTTTATCTGGTTTAAGAAAATTGAAGTGATTGTTTTCCCCCTCCACCTGCTCTGAGTAAGCAATTTGTTTCAGAGCTCCGCTGGAAGTCTTCCGGAAAGATGCATCTCAAGACAGAAAAGCTTTGTTCTTTTGGCCCCCCCTCAATTATTTATTCCCTCCCCCCTTGAGAAGGCCATTGCTGGGTTTCTTGAGTCTGTGTCTTTTCAGGGAAAAGGGAACCCCGTCCTTCTCCCCAAGATCATATCTCTGTGCCTCGTGGATTTAAGCATAATAGTTAAGTTTAGGGGTCACCTGGAACAGATCTCTCCTTCCCAGCCCAGAACTGGTCTCCGGGTACTCTTTTGTGATCCTGGGGCAGCAAGTTGGTGTGCCCGTGGAGACTTTGGGGGCTGCTGGACTCCAAAGAGAATTGCTCAACAGAGACACAATTTTAATTTCTACCATGCTGTTCATTCACTTTCCATTCATGGGGAAGCCCCTTCAACATAGGCTAGTTCCATTTTTGCGTCTGCAGCAAGTGATAATAGTGTGGATGTATTCTACCAGGAGGTGGTTGGAAGTAACTAATTAATGGTCACAAAGAGGCTTTTAAATGGAAAGTGTCAAATGCCTTTCCTGGTAGAAAGTGAAATCATTGTGCTTTAGACAATTTTTTTTTAAATCGGCATGCCCTCTGTTGTCAGGTTGTTTTCTATTGTCTGCTTACAGCAAATCTACTTTTTAACACAATTCCTTTGGAATGACTGTGAAGCACAATCGAAACTATTGTCTTTCCCAATTTTGGGGAAAGCCCCAAATACCCAAACCTACTACCCTCTAGTGGACCCTACAGGACAGAGTGTATTTGCCTCATAGGGTTTATAAGGAAGTCCATCTTGAGCAAAGCAGTCTGCTACATCTGTTTCTGGTTTGATTATAGCAACAATAAAAATTAGTACATAAGGAACAGAGCAGATGTTACATCATTTGATAGGTTCTTTTTTCTAGATTGAGGCAATTACATGTGCTCTTTAGAGATAATACAGAAAAAATTCTAATGGTGAATGAAAACTTCTAATCATAAAACCAAGTAGAGGTAATGGAATAGGATGGCAACATTTTTGCTGTATTGATTTTCATTCAAATTATAAAAATTGTAGTTCATTTGCAATTAAGAAAACTTCAGGATTAGTATTGTTTCATAAAAAGCCTATCTTTCAAAAACATGCACACTATATCAGTTTTTAAAACCCTGCTTCTTCAGCCTGCCAGTCAATTCAAAGAGCGATATTTCAGTGAGTTGCTCAGCCCTGAACCATTACATCAGAGGTTTCTTCAGTGAAGGGTTATGGACCCTGTTTTTACAGCTCAGGGCCAGAGGGACTCGGGCCACCTAGAACTTCTGACTCACCACAATATTTAAAATGCCTAAAGCAAAATCCCATGTACAGTTTAATTAAACCTTAAAGGTTCAGAATTCAAATTACCAGTTAACTGAAAACTAGTCCACTGATAACCCAGCTCCTGTAACACAAACATGAGCAGTGTATTTAATTTTTTCAAAACACGTCAGCCAAATGGACTGTTGGGTTTTCTGAACGAAGCACGTCTGTGCTAACTCTTCTACGGTGATGAATTCCTGGACTGGAAAAGAAACAAAACCCACTGCTGGTGAGTCCATTGCTAAGCACAGCAGCCCTGAGAGACAGAGTAGACTGCTCTGTAGAGCTTCCGAGTCAGTCAGCATCTGGGGGAGCAGACAGCCTCATCTTTGTCCTGCAGGGCAGGTGAGAGATCTGAATCCCTGACTTTGTGGTTAGCAGCCCAACGCTTAACCCACAGTGCTACCTGGGATCCTATCTATAGATGACCTCATCGTTGACCCTCCAAACCAGAGCACAGTGGAGAGTGCACCAGGGGACCACTAATGATTTAGCAACAAGTTCCTATTAGAATTATCCCAGGCCAACTTGCTGTTGTTTCACGCCATCTAGTTGACTTCTATTCAAACTGAATCCAAGTGACAAAGTAAAACTTCCTCACAAGGTTTTCTTTCTTTTCTCCCCACGCATTCCTCCACCATTATAGAGTTTATTAAGAAAGTTGATAGGTTATAATTTAGGTGAAAAAATGCTCAAGAGACAGTTGTTAAGTCAAGGCAGTCTCCTTCCTGCTGTGCCCACACAAGGCCTTTCTCTGGCCCTCACCCTCTTGGTTTGGCCTCTGCCCACCTCAGATTCTGTTACAAAGCATTTTCAGAGTTGCCAAAAAAATGTCCAAGTGGCACACCATTCTGCCATAAGCCACAGCCCCAAGCCATTCAACTTAAGCTCCCCACAGGGTTTTCTAGCCTGCAATCTTTACAAGAACAGATCTCTAAGGTTTTATCCCACAGGAGTGCTGGGCAGGTTCAAAACCACTCACATTTTTATTTTGCAATCAAGTTCTTAAGTGATATTCCATTAGGGCTCCTGGTTAATCTTTCAAGTTATAAGTTATCATCTTCCAAGTGCTAAGTATTGCCATTCAATTTGATAATGCTAATGAGTTCAGGCAAGATTTTGCTTCTCTGATGTCAACAAACATGGGAATGCAAGGTTTACGTGGCTTAAACAGCTTGCCTGTAGACCACCAGCTCAATATTTAAAATATGATCTCTTAAGCAAACAAAGAGCTCTGGTGGCATAGTGGTTACATGTTAGACTGCTATTGGTGAAGTCAGTAGTTCAAAACCACCAGGTGCTCTTTGGGAGAAAGACAGGGTTTTGTACTCTGGGAAAGAGTTAAGACTCTCAGAAACCAAGAGGGGCCAGGTCTACGCTGTCCTACAGGGTCTCTATGAGTCAGCATTGACTCAATGGCAGTGAGTTTGGTTTGGGGCAGGAACTTGTTGACACATTTTAAACACCAATGTTTGAACTATAGCCTACCCATCTCTCACTGTCATCAAGTAAAATCCAACTCACAGTGACCCTAAAAACCTTCCCCAGGGGTTTTCTGAGACTAATTCTTTGGGGGAGTAGAAATCTAGTCTTTCTCCTACAGACTACCTAAAGAATACACCAATATGTCTTAATCTGTATTTACACTGACTCACTTTGAGTGACCATGACTAAAACTTGAGGCAGTAAACAACACAAATAGTATCCCCTAAAATAACAAAGAGTGACTGAAAAAACTATCTTTCACATGAAGAGATTTTTCAAATTAAATTCTTTACAATTGAAAGCTTAATTTAAGAATCTTTTGCTCCGAAAGAACCCCTGGGGGGCATACATTATTAACAAGCTTGGCTATTTACCAAAAGGTTGGGGGTTGGCACTCAGCCAGAAGCCACTTGGAAGAAAGCGTGGCATCTACTTCTGAAGTTTCTATGATTTTTGTACCAATAGTTTTTTACTTACCCTTCAACAATTATACTGTCTTTTTTTTTAAAGACAGTTTAGGCATAGCTATCTGTATTGTGGACTTACTCAGTTGCTGCTATTAAATTTCACAACATGCCTAGATATAAGCTGGTATCGGTTGACTTGTAGACTCACAATAAAAACATGTGTTTTGTAACACCAGTGCTAAAATATAAGGAAATTAGTTGCGATGATATAATCTCCAATGTCTACAATTCTTGAACCAAATTTTAATTAAAATGAAACAACCAAAATCATAAACAAATTTTATGTTACAATCTGAGTGTCTTATTATTTACCAGTTGTATGTTGCTATGTCTAAACTCATCTACAATATAGATGCAAAAGCAATGCTGAGTGTACAGGCTTTTTTGAGCATTAACGCACTGTTCTTGGTACATAATAAATGCTCAAGAAATTATCACTTTAAGGTATTCTAAAATCATTTATTATTCCTTAATTCCATTTCTGTAATACACAGCATACGATATTGTATGAGAAGATGTCGTGATGATTTCAGCGATATTAATCTGCATGAAGTGCCTGTCATATATATATATATTGGCACTTTTCATATTAGCCAAAGACCACACAGAATTTGTTTCTTTAAATTACATTTCTGCATCAGTTACCAAAGGATCAAATACTTCACACACTTCTTTTATACTCACTTGGTGTTGCATATTAAGCATTCTTTTCCTCTGATTTCATACTTTGCAGCAGTAAAATTGAGAAACCTTCAATTGCAGTAAAGAGAAGAGCTGATGCATTGTTACGCCATTGCCCCTATGGGATGAATGTGCCTGCTTCAATACAAATACAAAGCACATTTCTAGAATGAACTTGACAACTGTTTTCCTGGTTTATTACATCACACCCCCCCCCCCCCCCTGTTTCCTCCCCTACGGCCTTGTCATTTTATTGCGCACAGGTTCACTCATTACCATCAAGCGGACTCTGGCTCATAGTCTAAGATCTCTAATGCAATATTCCACTACATTGTACTCTTTGATGTTTAAGAATCACGTGGCAATGAGAGAATCAAGTATTTCTGTAATGGAAAGTCAAAAGCTTTGAAGTTCCTGGAGAAAGTCCTAAGTGGACCTAGCTGCAGAGAAATGGTGTGGGTGATGGATTAGACCATGCTTGACAAAATGACAAATTTTGGTGAGTGGGGAACTGATATTCAAGCTGTGTCTATTTCTCAAGACTTCTCCAAAATACTACTGCCCTCACTTGGGTCACCCAACAGACCTTCCCATCTTCTGCATGAGGACCCTCAAGATCAGCTACAAGTGCATGCAGCTCAGTGTGCCTTAGGTCCACTTAAGACTTTCTCCAGGAACTTCAAAGCTTTTGCCTTTCCATTATAGAAATACTTGATTCTCTCATTGCCACATGATTCTTAAACATCAAAGAGTACAATGTAGTGGAATATTTCATGAGTCTTCTAACCACACCCTTGTTAATACCACCAAATAATTTCCATTATCCTGATGGATCTGCATAAGAAAGTGAAGGAAGATACTGAGGGGATTATGATTTAACTTTAAGAGAAGAGATGGTTACCAGAATTCATCGCGATTGCCACGCTGGTGGGTCTAAAATAAACCATCTCAGAAGCAGGAAGGAAGAAATCTTACTCTCAGCAAAGGAGAAGAGCCAGGAGTGGGGCAAGAGCGGGGCGTGTCTTTTGGAGTCTGAGAGCCTGGTATACTGATCCTCTTTGACACAGACCGGAGACAGAAGTGACACCAGAAGAGTGGCAGAAGACCACAGCAGGAGCCAGAGTATAAGACATAGTGGGGGGCTTCCCAACTGGGGCAGGAGGCTCTTTGGGAGTGGCGTGCATCTGGGACTTAATCTGGGAAGCTAGGTTTGCTGACTCATGCAACCAGAGCTGAGTCCCTTCCGGTTGAGGCTTAGACCAGCCCTTTAGATATATGTTAGTGGCCCTGAAAGAGCTTTGAAATATTTCACGAGCAAGGCAGAGGTCACGCCAAGAAGTTGAGGGCCATAGAGAGGATTGCTTGTGGACGTGGCAGAGACTGTACTGACTGAACCACTGTATCCTGAGCACTTCTCACTGTACTCCCCTGCACATCCCCCATTAAACCTTATTGAGCCAGGGAACACTGAGCCAGGGAACTTGAGGTTAAGAGCGGCTTTATGAGGGTAGGGAAAGAGCTCCTGGAAGGGAAGGGAGAGCAGAGAAAGGGACAGGAGCACCTTGAGCTCCTGGGCGGTTCCAAGACCCATCGAATTGGGTCAGGGACCTCACAGCTTGTCGGTGAGGTGGTGGGAGATATATAGGGCTTGAGCTAGGGAGGTATACATTGACAACAAGAAGGGAGATTTTTGGCTTGCAGCTGCAGGAACTTAAGTCAGGATGCGATCTGTGGGATGTGTTTTTGTTGTGTGCCAACCTGCTCCCTGGAGCACTGGGTCAGGGGCTGCACAACCTTGGTCTGCAGAGATAAGCTCCTTGGAAGGTTGGGGCAGAAGATGCAGCCTTCAATAGGTCATTCCTCTTCCCGAGAGGCTGGAAATGGGGGCCTTGAAGTTCTATCCTCCTGAGGAGCCGGAGAGGAGATGGGGACTGCCTAGTCCAGACCCAGCCCAAACACTTATCACTGTGAATACTGTCTGTAAGTCCTGCATGGACAATGCAATGAATTACTGAACCCAGTTACAGAAGCAGAGGGAATAGGGTCAACAAAGAGGGAGGGTGGAGGTATGTCTAATCCCCACCTTGTAGCAATCAGCTTTGGGAGCTATAGGAGTTCAGGTGTTCTTCCCCACACTCTTTCTCATTTCCTGAAAGCAGTTTTGATTTTCTCCCAATAATTTCTAGTGAAATCTCAATAGGAAGAGCATGTGTTTATTTACCCTCTATTTTAGGTGAAACCATTTGATAATGACAATGTTTCATCCTGTGTCACGATTGGGACAGCCTGAACACAGATTATAATGCTATTGATCGACTTTATCCTCAAGGACTGATCTGCAAAGGAAACGCTTAGCCTCTGTTATCACACGGTCAGACATGTATGTGTGGCTCCTCCATGTCTGTGCTTGTGTTGTGGGAGTGCATACAAACATTTTCTGCATTATTACAAATGACAGCATGGTCCCTTTCAACAACAACTGGTTCTAAGAGTGGACAAAAGAGAGCGAAAAATCATCAGATTTTTAAAAAATAGCTGATTTTCTTAAGATATTCTTATTCACACAATTGTACCATATTTTGAGTGTGTGTATGTGGGTGGGGGTGGTGGAGGGGAGAGTGCAGCTACATATCTATAAGTAGATTTAGCTTTTATTTTCCTCAGAACAGAGTGATTTTCATGGACATTTTTCAAAATGAAATTGTGTATGTGAAAAAAGCAATGTAGTCATTGTCCTCACTATTAACTGCTTTTTCAGTATAAATACATTTTCTCTCTCTCTCTCTCTCTCTATCTATATATATATATATAGTAAATCCCAAATGTCTAGAACTTTTTCTGAAGTCATTCTCATCCCTTCCTCTCAGGTGTTATATGTGACCCAAGATTGAAATTTAAGATGAAAAGATTATTCATAATTTTCTAGCAAAAATCGATTGTTTCCTTCGCTCATTTCTTCTCTCTCTCTCTCTCTCTCTCTCTCGGATTCCAGATGAATTTTAGCTTGTGATGTGCACCCCACCCAGGGTCAAGTTGCAAAGCACCATTGAGTTGACAGGACTTTTTTATGGTTACATCCAGCATGTTGTTCTTTTTAAGTTACTTTTGCTCTCATTCTAGTGCAAACAGTGGAGAGTCTACCATTACTAGAGCTTTGACCTTCTAGTTTACCTTGACAAACTGTAAAGATGGAAACGATGCTTTGAAATCATACCCAGTATTGGTAGGGAAAGCCATTTGGCAATGGTCTCAAAGCATTAAAAATATGTATAACTTATAATTCAGTCAGTACATGTTTAACAGCCCCTGAAAAGAAAGTAATCAAACACAAGCACAACCACCTTTATGCAGTAATTCTTGGTAGCCATATTGCTAAAATATCAGAAATGCCTTGAATATCCAACTATTAGAAAATTAATCAATAAATGAGTGATAATTAAAGTATTACAGCATCATTAAAAAGCAGGTTTCAAAAGTGTATATTTGTTGTGCATATTTTAAAAAGATATACTTCTACTGAAATAATTCTAAGTCTGAATAAAGGTTTTAAAATTGCAAATTAATTATTATTATAGTATTTTGAATGAAAATTAATAGAGTAAAATGTTGACATTCCATTCAATGACCTCTACATGGCGATATTATAAGTTTTAACTCATTAGCTTTTTCTGTATTATCTATAAGAGGACATGTAATTGTTTCAATCTAGAAAACAATAATTCCAAACTTATCAAATGATTTAACATTTATTCTACTGTTGCTAATCTACTAATTTTTATTGTTGCTACTATCTACCAAATATTTTCATCTCTACACAGTTTAAGATTCACAAATGCATTCATTCCACTAAATATTTTATACTATGCTTGATTAATAATGTCAAACTATTACAAAATAGTAAACATTTATATGGATTATTTTAGTAACAAAAATAATATCCCTTCTATTTCCAGAAAGGCTATGTAGTATATTAAAGAATAACATTATCATTTAAAAAAAATACAAATTCATGGGAACCATATTAAGCAAAAATTAGCAATTTAATACTTAAGGATTCATCAAATATCAGGAAGATTTTATTATAGTTACAGCACTGCTCTTTGTTGAGCAGCTGAATTAGAACCTTCTGAAGCATGTTCTATACATGCATCTGTCTATACCTAGTCGTGTGTCACTTAAAGCCCACAGTGCATCAGGTGCAATAGGGCAGTATATTATTTGGATGTTGTGTGAAGAACATATTAAACACAGTCCCTGGGAAACAAATAAGTTGCATAAGTCTGTCTGTAAGCCAAATTTGTACATAAATAGGTATTCTTAGCATGTAACATCAGTTAGTAAAAGCACCTAACTTCACTTAGTCAAATGTTTGTCTATGCCTAATAAAAACACTCTGAAAAAACATATCCAGATACATCAAAATATCGTTACATAATAATACATCAGAGATTATAATAATGTGTTTCTACACACTGCAAAATAGTTCCTGTTTTTATTGTGAACTATTATATGTATCTTACATTTTTAAGATAACAGAGTTTTCAGCGGTTGAGAACACAGGAGTACAAACAGTCAAATATTATGCAAATGGACATCAGTGCATTTGATTAACTTTGGTTAATTCTTAAAAAGGTGTTGTGCTATAGCCAATTGATATGCACCAGTAAACAAGCCATCTACCTAAGAAGCAACAAAGCCCACATGGAAGAAGCACAGCAGCTTATGTGATCATGAGGTATCAAAGGGATGAGGTATCAGGCATCAAAGAACAAAAAATCATATCATTGTGAATGAGGGGGAGTGCAGAGTGGGGACCCAAAGCCCATATGTAGGCAACTGGATATTCCCTATGAAAGGGTTGGGGGTAGGAGATGAGCCAGTCAGGGTGCAGTGTAGCAACAATGAAACATACAACTTTCCTCTAGTTCCTAAATGTTTCCTCCCCCACCCCACCCCCACTATCGTGATCCCAATTCTACCTTACAAATCTGGCTAGACCAGAGGATGTACACTGGTACAGATAAGAACTGGAATCACAGGGAATCTAGGACAGATGATCCCTTCAGGACCAGTGGTGAGAGTGGCAATACCACCGGGAGGGTAGAGGGAGGGTCGGTTGGAAAGAGGGAACTGATTACAAGGATCTACATGTGACCTCCTCCCTGGGGGGCGGACAATAGAAAAGTGGGTGAAGGGAGATGTTGGACAGAGTAAGATATGACAAAATAATAATTTATGAAGTATCAAGGGTTCATGAGGGAGAGGGGAGTGGGTAGGGTTCAGGAAAAATGAGGAGCTGATGCCAGGGGCTTAAGTGGAGAGCAAATGATTTGAGAATGATGAGGGTATCGAATGTCCAGATGTGTTTTACACAATTGATGTATGTATGTATTGTGATAAGAGTTGTATGAGCCCTCAATAAAATGATTTTAAAAATTAATACGTGCCTTCTAGCCATAATTTCTTATCTGATGTATTATAACTCTGAACATTCTATAACATTATCCTGTGATGCCCAATAGTCTGTCTTCCCTAAGTAGGTTCAGAAACAGTGTGCTTTTGATGCTGCTACCAACCGTCCACAGAATTAGGTAATCACACTGAAGTCATCAACACTTCTACTTGCCCATATACTCAGACTTAATTTGTAAAGATATATGCATGTCTGGGAATGTCTATTACACTGAGCACTGGTAATAGAATTCCTTCAGCAGCAAAAACTGGTGCTTTATTTAACAGCATTTTGCCAATGTGTTAGTGAATATCAAACAAAAATACGCAGAAAATTAATCTGGCATCACAGGAAGAATCTAATTGGAAATATACCCAAGTGGATTACTAATGCCTCTTTTAAAAAAATCAAATTTAACATTTTTGAAGTTTCAATTTTACATCTGATTCAACTACACATGAGAGAGTGAGTGGAATGGCCATGAATAGAAATTTTCTTAATAGTAACAGACTTTTCCTTTACTACTTATTTTCTAGTAGGGACCCTGGTGGTGTAGTAGTCATGTGTTGGGCTGCTAACATCAAGGGCAATGGTTTGAAGCCACTAACTTCTCTGCAGAAGAAAGATGAGGCTTCTATTCCCGTAAAGAGTTACAATTATGGAACCCCCAGGGGCACTTCTACCCTAGCCTACAGGGCCACTTCGAGTCAAAATTGACATGATGGCATTGCGTTGGAGAATTATTTCCAAAACTATCTTGTCCTTGAGTACCTCTCCTTACCTACATAACCCTCTCCCTTAATTCTCTTTCTGTTGTTGTAGGTGCTGTCTAGTTGGTTTTGACTCATCGTGATCCTATGTACCACAGAATGAAATACTCCCCAGTCACGAGCCATTCTCCTGAACCACTGCCGGGCTGTCGTTTTGTCCTATCGTGGTCGCTTGGGTGTTGCCGTGATACTTGGAGGCTAAATAGCAATATGGATATCGATGATTAATCATTTTCAGAGTAGCTTTCACACTAAGAATCAACGGATCTGTTTTTCAATATTGTCTGTGTTTTTTGCATTTGTTTTCATCTCGGGTTTTTATCTCGGATGTAGCTTGTC
>NW_022103908.1:6095490-6097292 GCF_000313985.2 Echinops telfairi | reverse complement strand
GCTTTCTGCTTCTGTAAAGCAGAGATCATGTCTCTTTTGTCATATAAGATTGGGTTGAGCTGGGTTGGGTTTACTTTTCTTTCAAATGGACCAGTAGACATCACGATGAAAAAAAAACTTGTCCAGGATTTTATTTCACTTAGACCTCATTCTTCTGGAGTTATGCACCTTGCATCCCCCTTCAGGACTTCTGAGCAGAGGACTCACGCTTGATAGTGACTGCCTTGTGTTTTCATGAAACCACTGATTTGGACATTATGTCTTCTGAAGATGCATTTAGTAATACTAAAGTTCTCTCATCGTTGCAGGACTTAAATATGACAAGAGATTTGAGAGTGTGTTGTGAGCTGTGATTATTTTAGTATGACCACAAAACAACAAAATTAAAAAATCATAAACATCTATCCACCTATGAACAATTCTTCATCATGCCCTTCCTATGTTTGACACTGTTTTGTGTATCAGGGAACAGAATAAGAGAAATATATGGGGCCAACCATTTGTGCTTTTAAGACTATCTCATCTGGGTGGCCAGTAGACTCATCAATTAAGGGAGCACTGAAAATAATGAGGTAGACACAGACATTAGATTCCAAATATAGATCACAATCAATGCTCATGGAAGCAGCAATCCATAAATCAAACAGTGTATTACAAATAAGAGCTCTTTAAAATTTAAAGAGCAAACTACAACTCTGAGGACTAATATGTGCCTAACCCAAGCCATGGTATTTCGGATCCACTCACATGCATATAAAAGCCGGACAATGAATAAGAAGGACCGGAGAAGAAAGGATGTGTTTGAATGACGGTGTTGGCGAGGAGTGTTGGTGAACTAGGGGATAGTATTGCTTAGCAGTGGGGATGGTAAGACTTCTCACAGATTTTGGAGAGACCAGTTATTAGGAGAGACCAGTCCCAACACAAGGATGTGAGGCTTGCTAAAGTAGAGGGTCAGTGAACAAGAGGAAGATCCTTGATGAGATGGAGTGACGTAGGGGCTGCAACCATGGCTCAAATGTAACACTTGTGGGGATGCAGGGCCAGGCAGTGTTTTGTTCTGTTGTGCATTGGGTCGCTGTGAGGGGAAACCACCACCATGATTGCGTGTGGTGAACTCGGCACGCCTTGGTAGTGTGAACCGTTTCACTTAGCTACTAACTGACAGCGTGGTTGGTTGAATTTACCGAACAGAGTCGGAAGGTCCAGTGATCTGACTCCTGAAGACTTGGAAGCCAGGAGAGCACAGCTCAGTGCGGACATCTGGAGACCCCAGGAGGGGGAGTTGACGAGGCAGTAACTGTTCCGTGTTTTTGCTCTTACTTGTGGTGTTTTCAGTAGACTAGGCAGGGTGATGGATGAGTGTGCAGGGTTAGAGGCACATGGCTTTATAGGGAAACTTAAAGATTTCTATCTTTATTTAGAAACCATGGAAAACCTCCAAATTCAAAACAGAGGAGTGGGAGAATCAGATTTGCATTTTTAAAGGTAATTCTAGAGAAAAGCTTAGAAAACATTGGAATTAGGGTGAATGAGGTGAAACTATTCAAGAAGATATTTAAGAAACTATTTAAGAAAATGCAGAAAGTCTTATGACAGCTTGGGTGACAATTGTAATCCCAAGAATGGAGGAACAGAGTGGACAGCATTTGTTCTTTTAGGACTATCTCACCTGATCGTTGGGAGCCCAGGTAACCAGTAGACCTTATTCGTTAGGAATTATGAAACTCGCGATAATATTTACTTTGTAAAATTTAATACTAGACTAGTTCTGAAACGTTGGAGATGATGGTGTCCCAAAT
>NW_022103908.1:6093097-6094853 GCF_000313985.2 Echinops telfairi | reverse complement strand
CAGCGAGGACTATGTTCATTGATCTTAACGCTAACCTCCTGGCTCCCTTCAGGCATTCTGAGACGGCGAGGCTTTCTACTTGATGACCGCTGCCATTGGTGTTCATGATGGCTACTGGACTGGATTCTTTGTCTTTCTGAAAATGGATTTATTAATATTAACTTCATCTCATTATTGCAGTGTGTAAATAGAATTTGAAAGTATATTGGGAATCTAATCATTTTACTATGATTATGTAACAGCGAAGGACAGAAACCATAAACCTAGATATACCCACCCATCCACAAACATTTCCTCATCAGGCACGTCCTCTCTGCTTGATTCTGCTGAGCATCAAGGGAAAATCTACTGGAAGTTCATGGAAGCGTGTGCATGTGTGATGAAAAGAGGTTGCTAAAGGGCAAATAAAATTAAGGGGGCATTGAAAACAACAAGGTGGAGTCAGTCATTCGATTCTAAGTACAGATCCTATTTCTCTGTTGTAAAGCTGCATGACCCTTCCTGCCTTAACCCTGCAATACAGTTCATTTCCCCTTGATGTGTTATTTAAACGTGTTGATTGCTCCAGGGAAGAATGATCATGTTTTGACTGAACATGGGAAATTTCCGATGGAGATTTTCCCAGCACGTAGAACCCAGCTGATTACTCCATCTGCCCATTGTCATGGCCAAGCCCACATTGTTTAGGCTTCATTATGGTCCAGTTAGGTAAATGAAACCGTAAAGGTTTATAGAAAACAGAGGCCCCCAAATCATTTTCTTTCTTTTCTCTTTATCTTTCTGTAATGGAAATTTCTGCTTATAAGAAACAATGGAGACTTTTATTCTTCGTGAGATCATTTTGATCTCATCTAAACTGTCTCTGATTATTTTCCTATGACAGTTATGGCTTCCGGATTCAGGACAGCTCATTACTGAGACTGATTCCATTATGAGAACACCATTTGTGTTATTATGCAGACAACTTCTCTGCCCGTAGGTCTATGGTCCAAAGAATTTAAAACACAGTTCCATGAAGCAAATTGGTTTCTGGGAGAAAATTGGAGTCATTTATTTTTTAGTTCCTCAATTTATGGAATGTTAGATCATTGATGAACATAGTTGGTTTTACACATTCACTTTCACTTGAGTTTAAAAACAGTTCGA
This sequence comes from Echinops telfairi, assembly GCF_000313985.2. Taxonomy (NCBI): domain Eukaryota; kingdom Metazoa; phylum Chordata; class Mammalia; order Afrosoricida; family Tenrecidae; genus Echinops; species Echinops telfairi. The sequence continues at coordinate 6,093,707 of NW_022103908.1, read as the reverse complement.
TGTTGATAGAAAAGATACTATGGGTATACTGTAAACATCTTTCTTTTTAAATTTCTCATTTAAGTCTTGATACATATAGTAGAAAGCATACTTCTCTAGGGATCAGAAGATATGAATTTTAGTTCTTGTTTTTAGAACAGTCCGTCTGCCTAAAATATCTTTTTTTTAAAAAGTGTTGACTATAGGAACAATAATGTCAAGTTGGTCAGATAATAGTACTTTGCATCAAATAAATTTGATGTCAAAATGTAACTCTTGCCATTCAAGTTTAATTAAGGATTTGAGAATGTTAGATCAACTGAAAATATTTATTGCATAAAATAAACAAATAAAACATATTTTGCCACAGTAACATGTTAGAATGAAAAATACATATCCATCAATTTCATGTAATAATTAAATTTAATAATTTATTTGCTTTTGAAACCCATTTTCTTTTCAGCTTAATAAACATAGATTTATGTCTTGCAACTTATACTTACATTCATTCACCTATTTAATAAATATTTGTAAGGATCTAATGTAAGGCAGAGTCAAAAAGCATTGATCTAACATTATAAAAATCTTTCAATAAACAAAAATGTCAACATGCAAAGCCATTGTTTCTCAC
>NW_022103908.1:6087711-6092821 GCF_000313985.2 Echinops telfairi | reverse complement strand
CCGCCACTGGGCATCTCACTGTTGGCCACAATGCAGCCGGAGCAGACAGGAAGTGCGAGGTCTCTTTTAATAAAACAATAAACAATAAATGTGTACCGTATTCTTCTTCATGGAAAAATAAGATATCCCCTGAAAATAAGACCTAGTGCATCTTTGGGAGCAAAAATTAATATAAGACACTGTCTTATTTTCGGGGAAGCAGGGTAGGCGATGTTCTTTGAGCTTTGTAACAAAAGAAGTTTGAAGGGACAGGATGATGGCTGTGTGGTGGATGGGTTAAGGTTTCCCGACAAAATTCTCGCAGGGCAGTCCTTATTTCCCTTGGAAAATGACCAAGTGCATCGAAGTAATGGTGGGTGTGGCGGGGTAGGGGTTGGGGTACGGGTGTCTGGTCATGACTTTCCTTGCTTCTGACATTTTGACTACATCTGTCCTCTTTGGGAATCTAAATGAAATGAAGACAAGTATATTACTAAGAAAACTTGTCTGTAATCCAGTTTATTACAATCATGTATAAATACAATTTGTTTGGAAGAAAACCCAGGCAGGGATCAGAACACTAGTAGTAATGTTTTCTTACTTGCCCTAGACTAAGTTCTAGGGAAAGAATGGGGGAGGTGTTAACCTACTTATTAAAAGGAGTTTCTCAACGCAGGCAGAAAACTTACAATGATAATATATAATGAAATTCTTGACAGTGTGAACCTGTGTAAGGTAGAAACTTGAATTCATATATATTTCCCCTAATAGAGGGCAATCAAAAAGTGGTAAGATTACAACCTGTCAAGGCAGAAACTTGAGAGACTGAGAAAATCAAAGTAAGTCAAGCAAGTTCTGGCTCTAACAGCTTTCACGGCACTTCAACCTTGTGAAGAACAATCATGATGTGCACAACTGTTATTTTAAGTGTTTAGGAGATAGAGTGGAGACAAGAAGAAGACAACGAAAATCTTTAATGTGAGGGAAGGATCACAGGGGATGTCATCGTGGTTTCAGACACACTGAGTCTAAAAAACGCAATGACATGAATTCATCAGAATGGCAAAGAAAGGACGGATAGAAGGAAGCTTCCAGGTCTAGGACAATATCTATGCAGTAGCATAACCTGTGACGAACCCAAACCCGCTGCCATGGAGTTGGTTCCGGCTCCTAACATCCCTAGTGGGGTTTCTGGTGCTTTGGAAAAGCTCACTGCTTTAGAGCCAATTCCAACTCGTGGTGACCCTACAAGGACAGGGCAGAACTGCCCTTTGGGTTTCTGAGACTGTCACTCTTTATGGGAATAGAAAGCCTCCTCTTTTTCACGCAGAGCAGCAAGTGCTTTAGGCCTGCTAACCTTGAAGTTAGCAGCCCAACGTGAGCCCTCTCGGCCTAGTGGTTATGCATTGGACTGCTAACAGAAGGCCAGTGGTTCTAAAGCACCAGCCAATCAGTGGGACCAAGATTAAGCTTCTTATTCCAATAAAATTTAGAGTCTTGGAAATGGACAGGGACAGGTCTAGAGGGTCACTATGAGTTGGAATTGACTAGGTGATTGTGAGTAGGGGTTTGGGATGGATGCTCTGGGAGTCTTCGTAGGACGACACAGAGACATCTTTCATCCTCAGGGCCGCGGGTAGGTTTAAACCACCAACCTTGTGACTAACAGTCCAATGCTCGCCCAAACTGCCCCCAGAGCTTTTCCCTATGAAGAAGGAAGCCGGCTGTGAAACGTCAAGCAATCTGGTTTGGCACAACACAGACTCAGGGGAAAGGCCTAGCATGCTGCCAGATTTGGATTTCATTCTAAGCAAAGTTCTGAATGACTGAAGACTTTTAAACAGAAGCTATATGTGATTAGGCCACACCTTAGAAAGATAACTTGTTTTTTAGCACTTTGGAAGGTGAGTTGAAAATTTACAACTTTAAGCTCAGCGAGCAATCCTCTAGGAGAGTAGGGACAACACAGCATGGGACAGTGAGATGAGAACCGGTAGGCATTTGCCTAGCTAAAAAAATCAATGTGGCGTGAGATAGGAGGGCATCACATTTTGATGGCTAGTCAGCTGAATAGCTGAGGAAGAAAATGGATGGTGGTTTAAGCAGTAGCAATGGAGATGAGAGATTTTTTAAAAGCAAGCTGAAAAGATGTTCTTTCATCCGATGGAGTGCAGGATATAGCCGTGACCTCAACAACATCATGGGTTGCTCTTGGAGACTGATGTGATCATCTTAGACACAGATGGTAAGGCATTTGTGTTAGGCCGGGTGGATTAGAGAAACAAATTCAGTCACACTCATAGATGTGTAAGACAGAGCTTTCTATCAAGAAGTAATTTTATATCAAGCAAACATCCGGGTCCATTCCAGGTCCAACACTAGTCCATAAGTCTGATATTAATCCTTAGGTCCCTCTTCAGACTCATGCCACCCTATGCAATGATGCAGAACGCAGGAAGATCGCAGGCCGGTGGGTGCAAAGTTATGTGGATCCAATGGTGGTGGCCGCATCACAGGCCTCTGGCAGCTCCCAGCATGGGCAGCCAGCCAGAAAGTGAAGTCCTGAAATAAGAGAAGTTTATTACGCTCTCCTTATGAGCAAGCCACTCCCACAAGGAGGTACCATCATGCCGTGACCTTATTGACGGGCTAGACTTCACCCCTACCACTTTTATATATCAAGTTTACATGAAATTATATAATTATCACCGCAATTATGACATTGTGATAGTGAAAACAATTTGTGGGCACTGTTGCCTATTTGAGGGCCACAAATCAAATGCTAGCAAGAGCCATATATTTTTATTATATGCTATGAACATATTACAGATGTATACTGACTGTGATAGCAAACAAATGTTTCTGCATAAAAACTTTTATAAACCATGTTTCACTTTTAGTGTAAAAGATAAAATTCCTCTGGAAGCTAAATTGCAAAAGTTTTGCTAAAAACCTTAATGTTTTGCTAAAAACCTTACAAATAAAAAAAAAGGAATACAAAGCTAACAGCTTTATCGTAAACTCTTCTCTCTCACGTTTAAAAATGTGCCATTTTAATGATAAATAGAAAAGAAGAGCTGTGGCTATTTTGGAAAGAAATGAAAGATTGTCCCCTGCAGAAAATAACAAAGTCTTTTTGGGTCACTTTTGATATTGTCTGTCTTTGGTTAGAAGATACAAATACGATGTCCTTCTATTCATCAATCATCGACTACACTTTGCATATCCACTAAGTGATTTGTCTAGACCCGGTGATTTCAGAGATTAAATTATAATGAAATCCTGTTTCATGTCTTCTGAGAAAAGAAGGATCACTTCTCTGCTCAACTGAAAACATGTCATATTTGGTAAGCAGAAGGAGCAGATATAATTCAGAAAACTCAACCCACCAACAATCATTAAGAAGGCTCAGAACTGGTCATTACTGTGTTCCATTGTACATATGGCCACCGGAAGTCAGAGCAGACCTCAACTGCACTGACAACAACATGACGCATTCCAGGCAGCTCCCCCGCACACCACTCTGCACTGAGACCTATTCTTGCTTAGCTCTTTATGAGTATCTGCCCGGAGTGACCTTCCCATTTGTGCCACGTGTGACCCTGTGAATAGCTCTCCCAATCACTTCATTCTATTCTATTAAAATTATTTAAACAGTTTATTTATTCAATGACTATGAAATGCTTGAGGTCAGATTGCTATCCGTAACCTAATACAAGTTGTATTGCAAAGATCACAGGACAGGCTACAATATTTCAAGTAATTTTTCTGTTCTTGAGAATCAATCAGTTCTAGGCTTGCTTTTGGGTTTTCAGACAGACTGAGTGCTTTAGCATAAAAACTAAAATTAGACTATTTATCCTGGCCTGACTCTCATGAAATGATTAGCATCTGCTTATGGGGTCTTGTCTTTATGATTTGTGTACTGTCAGTCAGCTGTATGGTGGTGACTGGACTGTGGTCGTGATCATGCAAGCTATGCCATTGGTATTTCAAATACCAGCAGGATCCCCCAAAGGGACCAGGTTTCAGTAGAACTTCCGGAGTAAGAATAGACTAAGAAAAGGAATATGCTGGTTTTCAGTGGAGGAATTGCCACTGAAAAACTAATGGACAGCATCAACACATTGTCAGATACATAAGGCTTCCGAACGAAGCAGAACATGGCCAGAGATAGATCCAGATGCTGAGCTCCTCTGGTCAGAACAAACAATTCACTGCTCTCAGGTGGAGTCTAAGTTTTAACAACCATATAGAAGAGGGTAAAGCTGTGCCCACGTGTTTTTCCAAGACTATAACTCTTTATGGAAGTAGAAAGTCTCATTTATTTTCCAAGCAGTGGCTGCTGGTTTTGAACTGCTAACCTTGTGGTTACCAGCCAACTACTTAACCCACTCTGTGACCAGATCTCCTACTCAGGTCAGAAAGCCCTCAAAATATGATTGAGAAAGAGCTGCCTTCTCAAATTACTGCCAATCACAATGACATGAATGTAGTAAAGTTTGTGAGCGTAAAGCCTTAGGGAGCTGAATTTTCTGATACGGCATGAATCAATATGAAAAGAAACAGCGGCAAAAGCGATTAATAATTAGAACTTGGGATATATGATGTATGAGTCTAGGAAAATTGGAAGTGGTCAAACATGAAATGGAATGCATCGATATCAATATCCTAGGCTTTAGTGAGCTGAAATTGGACTGGTGCTGGAGATTTTGAATCAGAAAGTCACATGGTTTACTAAGCGGACATGACACAATGAAGATGAATGGCAATGGATTCATCATCAAAAAGAACGTTTTCTATCTATCTTGAAGTATAATGTGATCTGTGATAGAATTATATCTATCTACATTTAAGGAAATCCAATCAATGAAACCATTATTCAAATCCATATACCAACCACTGAAAATAGTGAGGCAGAAATTGAAGAATTCTACTAATGTCTTCAGTGTGAAATTATTACATTTTCAATCAAGATGCATTGATAGTTATTAGTGATTGGAATGCAAATAATATAAAGAAAGGAAGAAAAGGAAGCACAGGAGTTGTAAAATAGGGTCTTGGTGACAGAAACAAAGCTAGAGATTACACAATAGAGCTTATGAAGACCAAGAAATTGTTCATAAAAAAA
>NW_022103908.1:6086021-6087309 GCF_000313985.2 Echinops telfairi | reverse complement strand
ATGGCAAAGACAAGAAATGATTAAGTCAGAAACATAGATTTTCAAAGGGCAGCTTGAGAAACAAAAGAAAATTTTCAAATGAAATGTGCAAAGACCTAGAGGTAGAAAACCCAAAATGAAAAACATGCTCAGCCCATCTTAAACTGAAAAACTCAAGGCACAAATCATACCTCAAGTTTTAATACTCAAAGAGTCTATGGGCAAAGTATTGAAAGTCACAGGAAACATGGAAAGAATACAGAGAGTCACTGTGTCAAAAAGAATGAATTCGACATTCCACTTTTCAAGAGGTGGCAGCAAATGAAATCAGGAAGAAGCAATGGTGCTGATGGAAGCAGTTCAAACCGTGCTGAGTGCATCAGCCAAAAACAAGGCTCCAGGAATTGATGGAATACCAACTGAAAGGTGTCAACAAGCTGAAGGACAGAAAGCACTTAATGTCAAGGGTTGACATTCGAGAAGGTGGGTATCAGAGTTGTCTCCTCTCACCATACTTCTTCAGTCTGCACACGGAGAAGATAACTGGAGAAACTGAAATCTATGAAGAAAAACTTGGCATCAGATTTGGAGAAAGGCTTATAAATAACCTCCCATATGCAGATGAAACAAACTCGCTTGCTTAAAATGAAGAGGACTTAAAGCACTTGCAGGAGACCCAAGATTCCAACCTTCAGTATGGATTTCAAGTCAATGTAAGGAAGATCAAGAATCCTCACAGCTGGAGGAGAGTGATAGGAGCAATGGAGAGAATATTGAAGTTTCGTCCTGGTTGGGTACCATGGATGCTCCTGGAAGCAGCAGGCATGGGAGCAAATGATCCACTGCACTGGGTCCATCTGCTGCACCAGACCTCTTTAAAGTGTTGAAAAGGATGTTACTTTGAGGACGCTGGTGAATCTGGCCCACACCACGATGTTTTCCATTGCCTCATATGCATGTGAAAATTGGATATCGAATAAGGAAGAGCAAAGAAGTAGAGATGCGCTTACACAATGGTGTGGGGGAAGAATACTCAAAATACCTGGGCTGCCAATCTGTCTTGGGAGAAGGACAGTTAGAATGCTCCTTGAGGTCAAGGAGGAGGAAAGTTCTCCTCCTATACTTAGGGCGTGTTGTCAGGAGAGACCAGTCCCTGGAGAAGGTCATCATGTTTGATTCAATAGAGTGAGAGCGCAAAAGAAGCAGGCCCTGGACCAGCTAGGTTGACACAGTGGTGGCAACAATGACCTGAAACTAAGAGCCATTGAGAGGACGGTGTAGGACAGGACTGTTTCATTTTGCTCTACGT
>NW_022103908.1:6082349-6083961 GCF_000313985.2 Echinops telfairi | reverse complement strand
AAGAACATTCACTTTAATGTTATGGACCAGTCTCAGTTTCCAGTTCTGTCATTTGCTGATGTGGCATGGAGCTAAATGATAAGAAATAGCTACAAATATCTATAGATAATCTTCAAATGGAGTGTATGATGCATGAAATTAGGAAAATTAGAAGTTATCAAAAATGAAAGGAAACAGAAATATTGATATTCTAGGCATCAGTGAGCTGAAATCAATTGGTATTAGTCATTTAGAATTAACAATTATATGTTCTATTATGTTGAAAATAAGAGATTTAAGAGGACAAAGACCACATTCATGATCAAAAGGAACTTTTCAAAATATATCTTGAAGTATAATACTGTCTGTAATAGTATCTATATGCTTATAAAGAAGAACAGTTAATATGACCATTATTCAAATTTATACACAAACTGCTAAAATAAATGCTCAAGAAATTGAAGAGTTCTACCAACCTCTTCAGACTGAAACTGATAAACATGAAATTAAGATAAATTGGGGGAGCAGGGAAAAAAGACTTTGCAGTTCGAAATCATGTCCTTGGTAAGATATTGATACCGAAGACCACATGGTGGAATTTTGTCAGATCAACAACTTCCTCATTACTAAAATTTTTTCCAACAGCATAAATAGTAATGGAATTGAGAAGAATAAAAGGGACTCCATCTATAGAAAGATGCCAGAGGCAATGGAGAAGCGAAACATAATTTGCCAAACAAGACCAGGTGCTAGCTGTGGAACAGACTCTCAATTGCTCATATGCAAGTTATGACTGAAACTGAAAATCAAACAAAACCTAAGACCATAGGAGCCTAAATGTAGCCTTAAGTATGTCCCACACAAATTGAGGCATCGTTCAAGAAAATATTTAATGCATTGAATGCTAATGACCTAAGAGCAAAGTAGTTGTGGAATGACATCAAGAATATGCTAGAGAGAGCTAAATGTAATTTAGAAGACCGGGGTTGGCGGGTAGGGGGAAGACCAAAGTGGATGCCAGAAGAGACTTGGAAACCTGCTCTTGAAAATAAAGAAGTTCAAGCAACTGGAAGAAATAATGAGAAAAAAATAGCTGAGCTGAAGATTTGTCTCAATAAGACTGAGTAATGCATTTTAGAAAATTTGGAAAGACTAAAGACCCAGAGTTAGGAAACCATTCTGGAAAGAAACATTCCGATCTTCAGTTTTGCAAGATTGAGGGATTCTGTGGATTAGGAGCTCTGGTAGTTTAGTGAGCTACGCATTGGAAAACTCGGTTGTAAAAGACCTCTTTGAAGTTTTAAGGAACAAAGATATCACTTAAGAGGGTTTAAGGTACTCCTGATGGCAGTGAGTTGTTGTTTTGTTTTTTAGTTTATTGTCAACCATCTCCTTTGCATGTGAAAACTGGACAATCAATACTATTTGAGAAGAGTTGATGTACGTATTTGAATTATAGTGTTGGTGAAGAATATTGAAAGTACTTCCTGAAAGATATTGTCTTTGAAGAAGTACAGCCAGAATACTTCTTAGAAGGGAAGATAATGAGACTTCATCACACATATCTTGAGCAAGTTATCGGGCAGTCTTAGGCTCTGGCAGAAGGACCTTTTGCTTGGTAGAGGGTCAGGGG
>NW_022103908.1:6079433-6081000 GCF_000313985.2 Echinops telfairi | reverse complement strand
CTAGGTCTTATTTTCAGGGGATGTCTTATTTTTCCATGAAGAAGAATATGGTACATATTTATTGTTGAACAACAACAAAAAGGAAATTTATTACCTGTATATGGTACAGTAGTTGTTGTCATCACAAACCAGCATAACCAGACAAACTGTGAATCCTACAGTATCACGAATTTCTTGTTACTACCATTATTTCCATGTACAACAATCTATGGTACGTTTACTCATTTATTCAATGACAGTCATGTCATCATCTTCTGGACCATCATCATAACAATCTAAACCCTTATTTTCGGGGGGATGCCTTATATTTCAGCGAGAGGCAAAACTGTAAGTAGGTCTTATTTTCGGGGGATGTCTTACTTTTGGAGGAACAGGGTACTTGTTTTTGCGCTGTCCTTTATGTTGGTGCCCACAAAGGCGTGGTGTTTTCAGGTCAGGCAGGGGTTTTCAGGTAGGTGCTCAGGCCTGGAAGGAAAAGAGAGTACTTCCAGAACTGAGTGCTTGCTGTGCTGGAATACTCCTTGACAATGCCTCCTGTAGGGGTTCTTTTGGGGAGAATGAAGTCGTGGGCCCAGTGGTGAAAGAACGTACTTCTGGTGGGTAATTATCTGCAAGACTTTGAATGGATCCTCCTCCTGGTTCTGTTGGGCCTGTCCAGTGTTATTGAGACCCGACTTGATTCAGATAGAAATGAGCTTCGAATAGGTCTGGTGTTGCTAGAATGGGGAGCAGAAAACACCGAGTCTTCATTCTGTCGTCTGTCGAGTTGCAGATCATCCAGTATTTATGATATTCATCTAACCACCCTAGCCGTCTTTCAAAGCTAACCTTTTTGTTGTCTCATGGTGTGTTAGTCTGGGTAGACTACAGAAACAAATTCATAAACACGCATATGTGTATAAAGGATAAATATATTGGGATACATAAAATGATATATATTGATACAAAGTTAACAGAAGAAAGAAATTTACTAATCTGTGGTAAACCCACTTTTCTACAAATACTTCAACCAGAACAACACATTGCAAGAGGCTGCATGTGGAGGAAGGGAAGAAGTCACTGTTCTCTGCTAAGGGAAACATAAAGTGATTTTAATACTACTCCACCCCTTAACTATTATTATTTTTGAAAGCATATTTTCCTTTAGAAATATGTTATTTCTGATCACATATAATTATTTGATAATTTTACTTTAAAAGAAATAAATAAGTATAAAATTTTCTTCTGTTTTCATGTCTAACATTAAACATCAGCAGATGCATTGAACATACACAAGTCTTTGGGAGTTGTCAATATATTTTTTTAATTAGGTCATTTTACTGGGGACTCTTACAGCTCTTATAACAACCTATACATCAATTGTATCAAGTGTCTTTTTATATATATTACCATCATTTCCTAAATTTACTTTCTATTTGAGCCCTTGGTATCAGCGACTTTTTTTATCCTCTCCCGTCCGCGCCCCTCGTGACCCCTTGATAAATTATAAATTGTTATTATTTTAATAGCTTATATCGACAGCTGTCTCCCTTCCCCCACGTTTCTGTTGCTCATCCTCCTGGTGGGT
>NW_022103908.1:6070239-6079128 GCF_000313985.2 Echinops telfairi | reverse complement strand
ATCCTCAAATTGACAAATGATTATATATATATAATATATATTTATATATATATATAAATACCACACTTGGATTATTATAAGAGTTTATAAATATACTTTTTGAGGAGGAGCAAGGAGATACAAATCTATACAATATTTTCCTGACAAAATATTCAATGTAAGGGATTTAAACCCAGAATTTAATGCTTAAATGTCTTATATCTTACTCCAGATTGTGTGTAGAATTTCTCAAAATCATATGCTGGGCATATATAATTGACAATTGATCTTCCAAGAACATCCATATTCTTTCAGCTACCTAAGGCTGATATTACAAAGTATCCACCAGTGAACAGCTTCAGAGAAAATGAATGTCTGTCTATCAATACTGAAAGCTAAATGACCAAACTGTGCTTGGGCTGTCTTCGTGACTTCTGAGGGGGTTTCTCCCAGTTTGTGGTGGTTTCCAGCGATGCTAGGCACCTCTTTTCTTGTAGAAAGCTGTTCACTTGATCAATCCCAGTGTGTGTGTGTGTGTGTGTGTGATTTTGTGTGCAGTCTTCAATTTTCATGAGACCTCTTAGTAGTCATTTGATTTATGATCCATGGTCCAGTGATATGACTTCATTAAATGTGATAAAAGAAACCCATTCCACAGCATTACATAGGCAGGTTTAGAAGTTAGGACTTTTACATAACTTTTTTGTGGAGGGAACAATTTAATTTATAACAGTTATCATCTTTACACATTCAAACATTAACACTGGCCACTGTATACATATAGGTGAAGATTTACTGGATCCAAAGGCTTCTCCTGGGTCCTAGGAGCATGTTGTCAATGATCTTATGGCTGCCTGGCTTTATTTTCTTTCTTCTGTTAACTTTGTATCAATATATATCGTTTTATTTATCCCAATGGAAACTTATGTATCAAGTCAGAAATAATAGCAATCAGAGAGTTGATGAAGATCTTACAGGCTATGCATATGATTTTTTAGATGAGAAAGATGGAGATTCAAAGAGTTTTATCTACTTGCTCTGAGTAATAGAACCAAACAATGGCAAAGTAGATTTTCTGATTTCTACTCTGTGCTCTTCTCAGTTCACAAAAAGAAAAAGTCATAGCAATGATAGATAGATAGATATTTTAAATCAATAACAGGCATATTCTTAGGTTCTCATGTTTTCGTTCACATTTAATTGGCTTACATACTTTTTTTCTTTTGTGTCATCTGATAAACACGTCTATCCTGCCAACCAACAAACATTCAGAAATAGAAAAATTTTGAAATTGATACTAATATCTATTAGTTTAGTGGACTTTTAAAGGTATAACCTATATTCTGGGCATTTAAATAGATGTGGAAGTAATATTGAAACATGACCTTTAATAATCCATGACTTCTTAATCTCCACTCTTTGTCCTAATAATTTCTAATCTAATGAAAGCAACTGATGTAAGCTCATTGTAATGCAAGGTGTTGTTAAATAGTTGCCTTATTAGGAACATAAGCAAAGTGCTGTCAAAGGGAATTTGAAAAAGTGGCTGAATTAAACTAGGTAAATTAAGGAAGACAATCTAACAAATGCCTTAAAGGCTCAGCTGAATAGTTGAATAGAAGTATAATTGGGATTGAGTAAAGACATCCCAGACTGAGAAAATGGAATGCAGAAAAACATTTAAGTCAGATTTTGTTATTAAAGCTTTCTGCTAGAGTTACCACTTGAAGCCTTGTTCTGGTTCCAAACCCAGTAGGCTTCAAACTAAGTTGATTGTCTTCCTCTCCAAAAATCATCCAATGTGTTTTACTTTAATCCTATCGATATACTCTCAGGAACCTTGCAGTCCAAATGCAACTCACACTTCTCTATCTTGCCTTTCCATGTTTTAATCACCGTATATCCAACAGCCTGGTGAATGAAGTGTTTCCATGCAAGGATTTTGAGGCTGGCCAAACACGTAACACCCAACGGTGGACAAGTGAGAGTGACTGTTTGTTAGCCACATACACAGTCAAGGTCATTTCACTGAAGAACACAGTGAACAACCAGAATGGGAAGAGGTCTTTGGATATCAAGATGGTGCAATGGCCCCTGACTTCTCTGGAAGATAAGATTGGACTGTTTGAATAAGTCCATGAGCTGGCGAGCAGTCAGAGGAGGCTAGTTATGGACACTAGGAAATGACGTCCATTCCTTGATCAGGAGGGCCTTTTGGTGTGGAGGCCTCATCCTTAGAAGTAGGGGGGCTAGAGGAATTTGTGATTGGACGATTGGAAGCCTTCTTTGTTCACCAGCTATCAAAGCAGTGTATCATGTTAGGTCTACCAGTTAGATCTTAGAGCACACTAATTCAGTTGGTCACCAAATCTAGTAGGTCACGATCTCCCTATGGAATGTCTCCTTGGTACTGGGATCCCTTTCCTCTTATTCAAATAGAGTCCTGACTCCTGTTATTGTGTTGTGAGGTGCCCTTTTAGCTTATTGTTGATTCACAGTGACCAAGTAGAACTTCTTCATCATTTTCTAGCATGTGGCTTTTTAAACCAATATTTTAATGTCTTTTATTGAGTTCTTGAAGAAAGCATTTATTAAAGATTTAGTCAGGATCAGGACAAGCAAAGGCATATTATCCAGATGAGGGAGGCAATTAGGACCAGGATATAATTTTTATGGGACCAGATCACAGGTCTTTCTCCCTTAGAGCCCCTCGGGGTACTCACATGGCCAGTCTTTAGGTTAGCAGGTAAGTGTTTAACTGTTAGACCACCAGGCTTCCTAAAAGCCTTTATACTGTTCAATATGATACTCACCACCCAAATCGTTCACCTTTCTAATATCTTCTTGCTTAAGTTAGACTTGTGTGGTAGTTACATAATTGCATGTCAACTTTAGGTGCGGTGAAGTCTAGCCTGCCAATCAGGTCACAAACTAATGGCGCCTCTTGTGGGCATGACCTCCTCATAAGGAAAGTCAAGGAAACCTGAACCCGCACCCCTCTCTCCCCCTTCACCTTCATGCCATCAGCCACACTGAGGCCCGGAGGAGCCTGGAAATGCATCCACTGCCATTGGATCCACAAGATTTTACACGCACCAGCCTGTGATCTTCCTGAATGTGGGTTCGTGAATCGGAAGAGGAATTTATGGACTAGAATTGGACTTATGGACTAGTATCAGACTTGAGTTGGACTGGGCTAGGATGTTTTCCTTATATATAATTATTTCATGATACAGATCTCTTTCTTGTGCAAATATGAGTATCTCTGGATTTGTTTTTCTAGTCAACACAGCCTAACGCAACATGTTTCTGAAACACAGATGGTAGGTATTATGTTACTTTCATCATCATACATTTGTATTAATTTATTCACTCATTCATTCAACCAATATTGAGTTATGTATTATATGCCACATTGTATATAAATTGTTTGCTGAATAAAATCCAAATACCTACACACAGATCCCACCTGTCATCTCGAGCCCATCTTTTCTGTTTCCTTCCAGACTTTATTCTATGGGTTCTCCCTCTTCCTAATTTCCAAAGATCTCGGCTTAAAAGCTCATTCATCTCTTGTCATTCAACAATATTCTCTCACACACATGTTGTTGTTGTCAGGGGTCATGGCGTCTGCACCACGGTGCAACAGAAACAAGCGTGACATCCTCACAATGGCTCCTGTGCTTGAGGTCACGGTTGCAGCCACTGTTTCAATCCATCTTTTGGAGAGCCTTCCTCTCTTTCACTGCTCATTGACTTGACCAAGCATGAAGTCCTTCTCGAGGGACCAGTCTCTCCTGACAGCATGTCCTATGTAAGACATAGCTCCCTAGTTTCATTGAGGCCTTACTTCTTACAAATTAGTCTTTTTATTTTCGTTATGGAAGCTTCCAGATTTTCAAACTCTGTAGGTTAAATGTAAGAAATCATATAGATTTTGCAGCAATGATATGACATAAAAAGGATTTTTACTTTGTTAGATATTTACTTTCATTTTCAGGAAGAAGTTGGATGGTAAAACACAGGGTGCAGAGAGTCAATTTAGGAGACTGATGGTTGTCAATTCCATTTGCAGGAAAGATGTGGTGCTAGGGACTTGGGTGGTAGCTGCAGGGATGGAGAACATCAGCAGAATCAAATGACTTGCAGAAAATAGAATTGATGGAGCTATGTAAGTGATTGGGTACTGCAGATGGAAAGGGAAAGAAAGAGTTAGAGGTGACTTCTAGTTTTCTTGGCATGAGTCATCCTTTGGAAAGTCATTTCAATCAGTAGTCTAACATCCTAGTGAATGAATGGGTTCGGGTTTAGACATTATACATTAACTTAAAGTGCATGGGAAACACGGGAAGGGTGATGTTAGGTATGGAATTTGTAAATATGGATCTCAAATTTGGAAAAAAAAATGTTTTCTGTGGTGGAATAAAAAGAATTGTTCATGAATTACAACTTTCATCAAGTGCCGTTGGTAATACCTTTCCCATATTTGCCGTAGTTTCCTACTGAGATGGTCAATGGGACATTAGCAAACACAACTCCAGCAGAAGTTTGAAAACCACCTGTAGGTTGAGGCTGGTCCAGCTGCCCCGATTGTCACCTTGCCTCTGCCCCAGTGTCTCCCATCTCAATTTTGTTTTCTTCTTTGCAGACTCAGATTCAAGAGTGACATGCTCAATGTGTGCAGATTTGCAAGCTCTGGAGTCTCTGGGAGCAAGATAACAGGATTGACATTAAAGAACTCAAAACAATAGAAACATTCTGAATTCCGTTTCCCCCCCAGGAACCCTCCCCATCACTATGAATCAACACATTACATTAGCTGGGTCCCAGCCTCATAAAGATGAAGTCAGACACTCACAGCTGGGAGTCACTCCAGAAAGCTCTCTCTAAATATTGGTTCTTGATGGAGAACATACTGAGTACAGCAAACATGGTGTGAGACAGAGAATGAAACACTTACACTAAGACTCATACCGTCATATCACAAATTTACATGGTTATGAGTTTGGAGTAAAGAATAATAAAGTCCTTATTCATTAGCTGTCTCCATTCAAGCTATTTACAATAATTAAGTTTAATTTGCTTCTTCATAGACTGTCAACAAAGTGCTTCTAACAACGACCTCATGAAATGTCTTTAAGTGTTTCTCCTCTCCTCCTAATAATGAAATGTTTTACCCATTAAAAAATGATACTGCAGAGAGATACTTCTTCACTGAGCTCAATATTAAAAACTGAATCAGTGCAAGAGATCCCAAGTGCTACCTGTCATTCACGATTTATTGGTTGGATTCATTAGAAACCCTGTAGAGGGAGCAGGAAACGCTACAGCTGGGCTCCGGCATGCCGAGGTTCTCACACTCTTGGAGCACTGTAGACAATCTTGAGATCGAGCGTAATTTTCCTTGGTGTTATTTTTATTATATAATTCAGGTGGAATTCTGACATCCCCAGAGGCTTGGTCATTCTAAATAATGGGGTATGGTAACAATGTTGTCCTGTGCTCAAGGGTGCGTGTTGTCTTGCTGTTGGTAGTGACTTTGGCTCATGGCAACCTCATGTGTGCTTAAAGAAGCTGCCATGCAAGAAAATGAGTCAACAAGATTACCCAAACCAATTTCTCAACAATTTCCAACTCATAGTGAGCCTATACGACAGAATAGAACTGATCCTATGGCGTCCCAGACTGGAAATCTACAGGCACTGACATTTGAGAGGTTGGTGGTTTCAAACTACTGACCTTGTGGTTAGTGGCATAGACCAATGCAGAGCCCACTACACTACCATCGTTCCTCAGAGAGGGGACTCACTCACTCAGTGGATCACTCATAGAGATCCCCTGTGGGTTTCTGAGACTATAACTGTTTATGAGAAAGAAAGTCCAGACTCTCTCTCTCCCTTGGTGCTGCTGGTGGTTTTGAACTGCTGACCATGTAGAGTGTAGCCCAATTCATAAGCCACCATCGAAGAGGGGACAGCTAGGGAAACCATGCCATTCATCATACATCCTCTCTGTGCTACTGTCAGTTGAGTATTTTGTAACAAGGCATAGGGTGTCCAGCCATGCTGTGGATATAATCAAACCTAGTGCTAGGGTCTCAATAACAGCTTTGCTTTTCAACACTCTGCACAGCAGTGGTTCTCAACCTTCCTAATGTCGCGGTCCTTTCAGACAGTTCATGCTGTGGTGACCCCCCAACCATAAATTACTAATTCCTAACTGTCATTTTGATACTGTTATGAATCGGGTGACCCCTGTGAAAGGATCATTCGACCCCCAAAGGGGTCACGACCCACAGGTTGAGAACCGCTGCCATAGAGGTTTTGTGCAGCAGATTTACTTAATGCAACTCCTCTTCTAATATCTTGCTTACTGCTTCCATGAAAATTGATTGTGGATCCAAGCAAGACAAAATCCAAGGATTTTATTTTGAGGACCTTTTGTGCCTGATCCAACCCATGGTGATTTCCATGGCCTTATATGCACGAGGAAGTAGTACCTTGAATCAAGAAGGATGAAGAAGAGTTGATGCCCTTCTTGTGCTGGAGGAGAATAATGCAAGTACCACGGCTTGCTAAAAGAACAAACCGCTTCACTTTGGAAGAAGTACAACCAGAGAGGTCCTAAGAGGCAAGGATGGAGAGACTTCATCTTCCCAACTTTGGGCATATTATCAGAAGATATCACACCATGTTTGGTAAAGCAGAGGGGCAGAGAAAAAGGGGAAAGCCCTCAAGGAGATGGGGGCCAGGCCAACCCATGGATGGTGTTATTAGAGCTTGAGACTCCTTGGAGATTTGTTTCACCACACTGCTGGTGCGTGCATCGCTTGAATTTGAGGCTGTTGGATCCTGTCACCTTGCATGGGTTGTTTTAGATAGCCCATCTGGGCCTGCTTTGTTAAGCTCCCGAGCTACTGACTGTTGGTGACCCCTCCTGCTGCTTGCTGCCTGTGGGCAGACTCTGCTTTGCTTGCCAGAAGGAGGACTCTGCTGTTTGCTTCCTTGACCTTGGGCATCCAGTATATTAACTGGATGACCTTGGACATCCAGTATATATATACAGTTAATATATATATATTCATAAGGGTTTTGTTTCCCCAGAGAACCCTGCCTAACACATAGAGTTTACATAGGATAATATATATATGATAATGTATAACATAATATATGATGATGATTTATTTTTATTATATTGTATATATTAGGTTTATTTTTATTCAATATTTAGCTATTAAAATTATGCTGCATGTCCTTTATATAGATGATAGTTTAGTAGGTGAGTCATTAATCCTAATATGTCGCTTGCAGTAAACACTGCGTGCATTTGGTAACGGGGAACATGTGGGCTTATGTGTTACACTGCGTTAACTAGAGAAACAAATCCAAGGACACTCGCATATGTGTGAGAGAGAGCTTTTTATTAAAGAGCAGTTGTATATTGAGAAAAATCCCAGCTCAGTCCAGATCAAGTCCATAAGTCTAATATTAACCCATAAACTAGTCCTATACTAGTCCAGAAATTCTTCTTCAGATGCACACAGCACCTACAATGATGCTGAAAGCTGGAAGATCACAGGCTGGTCGGTTAAAATCTTGTGGATCCAATGGCAGTGGTGCATCTCCAGGGCTCTATCTGCCATCAGCTTCGTTTTTCAACAGGAAGTTGAAGCAGAGATAGAGTGCATTCGGAGGAAGAGAGGAAGTTTCCAGAATCCTCATAAGCAGGCCACACACACAAAGGTTGTGACCTGATTGACAGGCTAAACTTTACCCCATTCACTCTGTTTATCAAGTTGACCTGAAATTAGGTAATTACCACAGCATAATTGTAGCAACTTCCATTTTGATGGAAAATTTAAAGTTACTTCTTTAGTTCTATTCATTAGATCTCAATTGTTTTTTCTTTTTTTGTTATTGTGCCTTAGGTAGAATTCTCATTTTTCATGTTCAATCTTTTGAACTGATACATTTTCAGGAAATGAAACAGTAATTACTACCCAAAATATAACTCATAGAGCATATTGGTATGCATCCATGAACCTTTAAGTATTATCCCAGTAGTGACGTGTGGCTGTAAAAGCCATACAGTAGAACCAATGTCCACAACGGACCACCCCATAAACTGACCGCATTCTTCTGGAACAACGGTAGGCTCATCTGTCTGAGTTTAGGGTAAAAGTCAATCTTCAGTTTTTCTGTTTTTACTTTTGGAGCCATATATGTGTCCACTTTTGCTTATGTGGGTGGAAAATATGCTCACCCTGATTTAAGAAATGCAAATAGTCTTACTATCCTGCCACAAGACTGGTTTCAAAAGGAACTAAATCTCTAGGCTAAATAATTACAGAAAAGAAGGACTAATCCTAATCCTTGCATTACCGCAATATTCCTTTTCAGAAATTCTTTATCATGTAACTGAACAGTATGTTAATGACTGTGGTAGTTATATAATGTTTTGTCAATTTGAGAGGATTAAGAGTGAAGGGGTGGAGTATAGCCTGTCCATCAGATCACAGCTTGATGACCTCATTTGGAGGCTCTAAGGAGATAAATAGCTCATTGGAGGCAGGGCACATACTCACTCCCTGTGAGACATTTCTAAAGAGAAGCCACATGAAGCTACCCTGATGCAGCCAGAGCCCTGGGAGCTTGAGGAGCCACACAGAGTCCCCTGCCAACACTGAGATGTTACCATGCCACTGGACCCACAAAACTTCCCACCCACTGGTCTGTGATCTTGCATTCGGTATCATTACATGTGTTTCATGAGTCTGAACAGGACTTTATAGATTGGTACCGGACATATGGGCTAATACTGGACTTTTGGACTTGATCTGTACTGTGCTGGGATGCTTTCTCAATATTCAATTGCTCTTGAATCTAAAGCTCTTTCCTTTTTTCTTTTTTT
>NW_022103908.1:6064554-6069279 GCF_000313985.2 Echinops telfairi | reverse complement strand
CACCATCAAGTACCAGATAGACGTGTACACTTGAAAAGTCATCCACATGCAATTTTCTGATCAAGTAATTCTTATTTTCCTCGAGATGTTGAATTTTGGACCTTGAAATAAGTGAGAGGTCAAGCTGTAAAACTTCACTTCATTCATAATTAAAATTTTAACAAACAAAACCAAAAAGCTCTGGTCACCAGGTTCCCTGGGAAGAAATTTAATTTGAGCATTTTTGTTTTAATAATAAAATATAAATATTGACATCCATTTAGTTGATTTATGAGATACTGGATTTTATTTTCAATATATCAAACAAAATATCTCTTATGGATTGAATTGCATCCCCCCAAGGATAATTTTAATTCATAATCCCTATATTAACGAGTATGATGTTATCTGAAAATAGTGTTTTTGTTTACTTGTAAGTTCATTTGGGATTAAGTTGAGTCCTAAGCCTAAACTCTATTCAGAGGCATCTTATAAAAAAAGTTGAATAGGTACAATGGCTTATACACAGGGGAATTGTCATTGCAAATGCAGAGACAAATGCATCTATCAGCCTAGGAACATCAACGATTTATGGCAGGTAAGAGAGACAAAGAATGATATCTTCCTAAACTCAAAATCCCGAACTAAGACCAGCACTGTGGAAAAAATGAATGTCTGTTCTTTAAAATTACTCACTGGTAGTATTTTTGTTATGCCATCCTGAAGCAACTAAGACAAAAATTGTGTTGTTCCACTCTAACTAAATTCTTAGCTGAAGCACTTCTTATTCAGACTGCAAAGTCTAATGTAGTAGCTTTCAGACCTGACTCTAAGTGAGACAAAGTCAATGAAATATGTAAAAGTATGTGTCTGGCCTCAATAGACTTTGTGGATCAGACTTTCAGAGAGTGGGCTATGTTTTATACATATATATAGTTATATTTTAATAACCCCTTAAATTAGTCTTGTTCAGTCAATTCAATACTGGATCAAGCAACTGCAGACCTAATACAATATATTTTATCATTGAGGAACAGTAAAGTATTCTTAATACTAACGTCTGATGAGAGAATTTTTAAAATTGTTATATAATTCTTTAGAAATATCAAATTGCCAAAATGCAGATTAATTAGCTCATCATAGATGGGCTTTGGGGTCAGATGAAACTTGATAGAATAAGTTGAGTTTTTAAACTTGTTGTTGTTTCATTCAGGGGTTATCATTATTAGCTTGCGAGTGGAGTTCGGTTACAGAGAAGCCAAAACCAAATCTACTGCCATCACTTGTTTCTAACCCCCAGCAACCCTCTAAAACAGGGGACACCTGCTCCTTAAGGTTGCTAAGGCTATACATTTTCATAGGGGAAGAGTTTTATCTTTTCTCTCATAGATCAGCTGGTGGGATTTGAACCTTTGAACTTTTGTTTAGCAGCCCATTGCTTAACCCACTGCACCAACGGGGCTTCTTAAAGTGATGCTGAATCTGCTGCCAACCATGGTCATGGAGCGGCTCAACTTGAACCCACTGCCACGAAGTCCATTCTTACTCAGAACAAGCCTGTAAGACAAAGTAGAACTACCCTTATCGATTTCTGAGGCTATAAGAGCAGAAAGCCTCATCTTTCTCCCTTAGGGCAGTTAGTGAATTTGAACTGCTGATATTTTGATTAGCAGCCCAACACGTAACCATTGCCAAGACCAGCGGTATGCACACTCTAAATAACCGGGACAGACTATCCATTGCTCAGAAGTGGCTTGAACGTGTTCAGAGAAGATGAGAGGACTTTTTGGTTCTCCTGTCTTTTCCGACATGAATTAGAAGCAGAGAATGTTAAGCATCTAAATGGTAGTTTTTCCATCATTCTAGAAATTCCTTGATAAAATAATTAGGACAATGCTCTTGCATTTTATCAAGTGTTGCTAAAAATGACAGTCACTCTATTGCTTCTGTACTATTGGCTCAATCACTGAAAACATGGTGCATAGACGATTCTCTTCTCTGTGCTTGTCTGGTTCTGATAGCGTGGTGGTTTGTGCGCTGCTGTTATTTTGGAAACTCTGCTGTCAGTACTTCAAAGACCATCAGGATGACCCACGGAGGACAAGGTTAGCTTGAAGAGTAGGGGAAAGGACACAATGATCCACTTTGGAAGAAAAAAATTAGCAAGTGAAAACCTTATGAATAATAATAGAACATTGACCGCTAATACCGAACAACAATGAATTTCTGATGTTGGAATGTCCTCAAACCATGACTGGGGAATAGGTGCTTCCTCAAAGTAGAGTTGACCTTAATTAGTTGAATGGAGAAAAACTTTTGAAATCTTCCTTTGTTGGTGTGGCACAACACAAAATGAGAAGAAACAGCTGCTAAAATCTCTTACTAATTTGAGTGTGGAAAGCATGAAATATAATCAAAGAAAATTGGATATTATACAAAAAATAAAGTGCTTGAAGCTAAGCACATATCAGTGAACTAAAGTGAACTGGTACTGGCCATTTTGAATCGTTTTGAATCAGACAATCTATTGTGTCAGGAATGAAAAATTAAAGAGGAATGTGATTGCGTTCATCATTAAATATTTTTTTCAAGATCTGTTCTGAAGTGTAACATTCCTAGTGTTATAATAATATCTATTTACTTACAAGAAAGACCAGTTACCATGATTAATAGTCAATTTTTTGCACTAAACGCTACTGACAATGATGAAGAAACTGAATATTTTCACCAACGTTTGCAGTCAGAAATTGACTAACATTCAATTAAGATGTATTTTTAATTACTGGTGATTAGAATGTGAATGTTTAAAGCAAAGAATAAGGATTAGTATCTGGAAAACACATCCTTAGGGAATAGACATGTTGAATATCACATGGTAGAATTATGAAAACGAATGAGTTATTCTTGGAAGAAATAAAGCCAGAATGTACTTTAGAGGCAATGATGGTGAAATTTTGTCTCACATACTTTGGGCATGTTATCAAGAGAGACTATTTCCTAGAGATGAAAATCTTGTTCAGTAAAGTAGAAGGACAGCAAAAAAGAGGAAGGCCCTTAGAAGTTGGATCAATAGATGACTGCAACAATGGGCTCAAACTTCAGAGCAGTGGTGAAGGGGTGCAGACCAGGCAGTGTTTTGTTCTGTTGGGCGTAGGGCTGCTATGAGTGAGAACCAACTCAATGGTCCCTAACAGTCACAAATGACTTATTCCTCATTTCTGCCAACAACAGAAAAGCTGGAGATGCGCATTGGCCTTGCTGGATGAGGCACACCAGGAGTCCAATGGCTACATCTGTGGAGAGAGACAATGGAGTAGCTCCACCTTATCAGTAAGGACAAGGCTCAATGTCAGGAAAGATTGAAATGTTAGCGCTAATTTAGAGTAAAGTGAACAGAAGAAATCGTGAAAAGAGCGGAGCAAAACATTCCAAGGACAATTTAAGGAGACAAAGTACAGTTAAACAGGGGAAGGCCTAACGTAAAACGTACAAGAACATGATGGTCACTTCTCAGTGTAAAGGAACTGAGGAAAACTCAAGCCTCCAGGTGCAACATGGAAGGAATCCATGACCGAACATTTGAACAATGCAGGAAGTATCAAAAGTACATGGAAAGAACACACTGTGTCATTGTCCCCCAAAGACTTGGTCGATGTTCAATCATTACAGGAGGGAGGATACGATCATCAAGAAAGAAGCCCCACAGGTAGACTTTTGGTAGAATACCAACTCAGAAGTTTCAGCAAACAGATCACTGGAACCAGACACTAGTCCAAAGAAGGCTCCTGGCTCTTCATTCTTGGGGGCAGTCAGATTCAAAGGTGAGGCAGGACTCAGACCAGGGAAAGAAAACCCTCTTTAGACGGAACCTAAGCTATGGTCTGATTAAGGGGATTGCATTACATCCCACCTTACAACTTTGCACTGAGAGGCTATCATGTCAGATCAGATCATGGTAATGAGTACCTCGTGACATAACTTCCCAAACACAGCGTTGCATACATCTACACCACGGAGACTCATATTGCAGCCACATTGACACTTATTTGGGGAGTAAATGATTCAATTCAACCCCAAATACATACCTTGGAGTAGATGTTGGCCCCTGATGACCTTGTGTAAATCCACAAGTTGCATAACTTCCAGTGAGACCCATTGAGCAAAGCAAAGCATAGCACACAAGAGTTGGGAGAAAATGTCTGACCTCTGAGGATGAGAGAAAAGTATAGACATTTACTGAACAATAATCCAGGGCATCACAATAATCAATAGATCAACCAAAGCTAATCATGAACCGATGAAGATATTTGGCTTCTTAGCATGCCCCCACCCCCCACCCCCGTCCACCAGAGGAGAAAGCCTTTCCCAGGATGGTAAAAATATTCTTTGTCTGATCCAAACCTTTTCCAGTCACTTTGAGAAGCTATGCCTGACCCAATTCATAATCTATCAAATCACTCTTATGCTTTCCCATTTTTCCCTTCCCTCAAAGATATGAATAGAAAAAATAAACAAGGACACATAAAGGTAAATATTGTGGAAGAAAAGATCATCAAAAAGAGGGATTCCAATTATTAAAGCGACTGGATGTTGAATTTATAATGGCACAGCCACTGTAATTTAGTAAGTGGGATGAGAGAAAAGAAAATAGGTGACCTTGGAGAAAAACAATTTGGAGAAATGAATCATCATGATTGAGGAATATAGACAAAAGGACACTGCTCCATATTGGAAGGTCTAACTGGT
>NW_022103908.1:6062022-6064454 GCF_000313985.2 Echinops telfairi | reverse complement strand
ACCCACCAGGAGGATGAGCAACAGAAACGTGGGGGAAGGGAGACAGCTGTCGATATAAGCTATTAAAATAATAACAATTTATAATTTATCAAGGGGTCACGAGGGGCGCGGACGGGAGAGGATAAAAAAAGTCGCTGATACCAAGGGCTCAAATAGAAAGTAAATTTAGGAAATGATGGTAATATATATAAAAAGACACTTGATACAATTGATGTATAGGTTGTTATAAGAGCTGTAAGAGTCCCCAGTAAAATGACCTAATTAAAAAAATATATTGACAACTCCCAAAGACTTGTGTATGTTCAATGCATCTGCTGATGTTTAATGTTAGACATGAAAACAGAAGAAAATTTTATACTTATTTATTTCTTTTAAAGTAAAATTATCAAATAATTATATGTGATCAGAAATAACATATTTCTAAAGGAAAATATGCTTTCAAAAATAATAATAGTTAAGGGGTGGAGTAGTATTAAAATCACTTTATGTTTCCCTTAGCAGAGAACAGTGACTTCTTCCCTTCCTCCACATGCAGCCTCTTGCAATGTGTTGTTCTGGTTGAAGTATTTGTAGAAAAGTGGGTTTACCACAGATTAGTAAATTGAAAGGGAGAAGAAATTTAATAGCTTTTTTAGAAAATTGTGAAAAGATTTCTCTGATGCTACAACAAAACTCGGCAAGTGCTACTATCTTAAAGGTTAATTGGAATGTGGAATTTGAAATGTTATCAATGAACTTTACATGCGCTGCTAAGTGAAGTCTAATTTGTCAGTCTTCGACTTCCAAGTGGATATTTGCTCCTTGAGAGGTCATACAATATGGAAACCATTGACAACAGTGACCATGTTTACATTATAAATTACCAAATAATATCTGTCACTCTCACTACCAATCTCATCAGAACAGCCTTTAACTGTTAGGAAAGAGTTACGTTCTTGGGAGAAGAGTACAGCTTTCTAAATTCTATGTCTTGCTTTAAATCTCAAATTTTATAATTGGTGAAAAATACTATCAGTTTATTTCCTTGAAGTGATATGTTTATTTGGGGAGGAGGTAATGATCTCCAAGAACACAAATCATTAATATTAGTCTTATCAGTTGCTCTTTCAAGTTAAAATGGCATATGCTTCCTTTTATTTTGTCACACAAATAACTAAAATATATACTTAAAGGTCAAGATATAATAGTAATCACTTTGCTACTTTATTGGGGCATTTCTAGGTGAAATCAGATTTTTCTTTTCCTTTTACAGTGAATATGTTATAGGAAAGAATAAAATAGTCTCC
This sequence comes from Echinops telfairi, assembly GCF_000313985.2. Lineage (NCBI taxonomy): Eukaryota > Metazoa > Chordata > Mammalia > Afrosoricida > Tenrecidae > Echinops > Echinops telfairi. Next base: position 6,063,168 of record NW_022103908.1, on the reverse strand, counting down.
AGTACAATATGAGACTATTTTGATTCTTACAAGGGTGCCAGAAATCTTACCCACTATTGTTCGGCACCATTAGTGCAAAATGTCAACATGTAAGAAAAGGAAATCTTGTACTAGCATCAGAAAAATAGTTATAAGCTCTCAAACTCCTAATGGGGTCTTTTGTCATTCCCCCAAGTAATGAAAACTGATGGTCAAAAATAAAAGCAGATCTTTAAAATTTTACCTTTTCTTGTGCATTTTCTTTTCTTCTTCTGCAATGCAAACTCAAGAACAATAGCCACCATGTCTATTTTATTTTTTATTGCATCTTAGCATCTAAAATGAAACAGAGTCGCTGCATCTAGGGAAGAACTCTCTATGTTAACCCTTTGATGGCTCGCCATCCTGACTCAGTGACTGGGTAGGACAGAGCAGACCTACTCCCTGGGGTCCCGGGAGCTGTCGCTCGTCACAGGAGCAGACTGCCTCACCCGTCTCCCAAGGAAGTGCTGGTGCGTTTGAACCCTTAACCTTTCCTTTAGGAGCCAGACACTTAGCCCACTGCACCATCAAGTTATACAATAATAATTCAAGTAAAATCATTTCTGGAATGCTTGAATTTGTATGATATAAACCTATATCTCACAATAAATAATCTGGTTATAAAGTTGCATGTTTTATGCATTTCCACTAGCAATAATAATTGAAACAAATTTTCATCAATGTGAGAGAAGAAAAGTTTTAATATTTTTATTCCACCTACATATACATACAAAATTATTGTCATGCAAGAAACAAAAGTTGGTAACCAAAATATATAGGGGAAAATATTATTTTAGATGTGCATTAGGCAGTTGTTTCACAAATGTATTTTGTGACATTTTATGAAGATAATCTATAATAATTGTGATAATTTAACATTGAGTTTCTAAACAGGCTTCTTTTTCATATATCTAATTTTGTATTTTTCACTTTTAAATTAGCCCTCCTCTTGCCACCAACTATATAACCTTCCAAATATCTGGGTCCACTCTTGGCTAAAGTAATATTACACAAACAGTATGGTTCCACTAAATGTTGATTGATGGTATCTATTGGAGTACTTTTGTAAAATCTGAATCCACAATTGACCTTTAAAGTTTTCACTTGGAGGAAGAAGTTGAAGGA
>NW_022103908.1:6059386-6061922 GCF_000313985.2 Echinops telfairi | reverse complement strand
GAATTCTAGTTGCTGTATTTAAAGGAACAAACAAGAAATTACTGTACAGAGGGGTTTTCTGGGTCATAAAAGATATGAAATTATTTTATGTGAGAAAGGACTAGGATACCTGGGCATTGACTAAGGAAAAACATATTCAAAACATGAAAATCGGTAGGTCAAAAAGTATTTCAACCAAGCTACAGAAACCTTTATTAAGCAAACATATCAACATGTGAAGCTATTGTTTTTGATCTATCCTACATCTAGGTCTTTAACCTGTCTCTGAAGAATTATGCTCTATTCCTTTTCCACCACATACATTTAGGGATTCTCCAGGGACTCAAATCAAGTCCCTTCGAAATGTTCTGAGTTTATCGAACATAGAGAAGTCTGAAGGGGCAAGATGAGGGAGAGGGTGGATGGGGTAAGTCTTCTCAATGAAATTCTTCTTGGCCAGTCGTGGCTATCCTTAATGGATCAGCAGGTACACTGTTGTGGTGGAAAAAATATTCCCCAGCACAACTCTGTGGGCCTATGTCTCAAGAATGCAAGTTTCAATTTGCTAAAAATCGTCTTCATGGTGAGTGCCTATGATCATTCTATGTCCTTTGAGAGAATATCTCAAGACTGCCACATTGGAATTCCCACACACAGCCCCCATCCCCTCCGTGCCTTGAATGGAGCTTGGTGGACAAATCCTTTTGGAAGCCAGTGCTCCATTGGTCCTTCTCTGCAGGTCCCTGCAAATGACTTCAACACCAGTAGGACTGGGAGAACTTCACAGAAACCACCGATTGTCTGCAGTCACATCTGTATACACATTTTGTTTGGGACAAACTTATGCACGGGTGAACTGGGATGCTAGTGGCGGTCCTTTTTGATTCTCCCTCACGCCTAGAAAAAAATATTAACCAAGGGTTATGAAATTGACATCGAATTGCAAGGATTAATTCAGGAAGACCAATACTCTTCATAGGACTTGGCTTCTGCATGTCACCGTAGTAAACTGGGAGGAAAGTCAAAAATTATATAGTGTACATGGATATTCAGAGAGATTCTTCTTCTTGACTATGTAAGCATATGGTAAATTAAATAAATTATTAAGAAATAAAAGATACTGTGTGTTGAATAAATCTAGTGAAGGGGGGTTTGGATTGATGGCAGGTCTGATCCCATGGGCCCCACAGTGTCCCAGGCCAAAGCACACTGTCACCCCGAATGATAGCCTGGCCTTTGCCTGTGGGATTCAGGCACTAACGCGTATTGCATAGAGGGAAAAAATATCTAGTGAAGCGAACAAGACAAAAAAATACAATGTTATCCGTTTCAAAGAAGAAACCTAGTTTTTAAGTGAAATAACATTTGAAAGGTGATTTAGCTGGAGTGTGGTGGGATTATATGTAAGGCATATTTGGAGGTAGAAAATAATTGTAATATTTATTATATATGCCAATGTTTCATGAGCAAAAGGGAGGGTTATGTTTTTCTTATTTAAAACATAGGAAAAAGAAGACCTTCAGAACATTTGCTAATTCTCATTCTTTTATTCAATATACAATTGAAGAGAAACCTTGAGTTTTTAGTTAGAAAATGGCACATGTGCACAATAGAGTAATTGAATGCACAGTTTTGTTTCTACATTGTGAGGGTCATGCATGCAAGGTGCTTTTAGAAGTAGGTTCTGAAAAGCTAGAATTGTGGAATTTTTAAATGGATGACTGAAACACCAGAATGTATCCTGGGCCAAGCAATACTTCATCTATTAAAGAGTCTGACACCTTTATTAAGTTTGGAAGCCAAGCTAAAATAGAATCTGGAATATATATACAGAATATGTTTATTTAAGAAGAATCAATAAAATTAAGTCAACCTTGAAAAATTATATCAATTGTATACTTGCAATGAACTGGAAGTGTCTATTAGAAATATACTAGTTTTCTATATTTGTGCATTTAAGAGATGAGAACAACATGCACCACTTTCAAAGCTTTGATTTCAAAACTAAATTAAAAAAATGAACCAGAGGGCATTCCAAGAGAAGGAAAAAGGGGTGTTTTATTGGTAAAGTCATTTTGGAGCGCATCGTACTTCTCCTAGACACAACGTCTATGGTGATAAAATAAAACATAAACATGTGCAGAAAACTGGATCAATATAAAGGTGATTTGGTTAGGTCTAATTGGCTAAAACAAAGAATTACAGCCCAGTCTAGAGCTCCCAACTCTCAAACCATCCAAGTAATGAGCCTGGGATGTTTAGCATATTGTGGTTTTCTGAAGAGGCATTGGAGTGGGGGCGGTCCTGCGAGAGAGATCCCATTTACCTAGGGAAAGAAATCGGCTGCCATCCAGTCACTGCTGACTCATAGCAACCCTCGGGGGACTTCTGACACTGATTCTCTTTTTTCTTTTTCCTTTTTCTTTCTTTCTTTCTTTTTTTTTTTTAAACCTTAAAAGCCTTTAATTTTATTTAGTGATTTCTTCCCCCTCCCAATTATTTTACTGGGGGCTCGTACAATTCTTATCACAAGCCATCCATCCATCCATCATGTCAA
>NW_022103908.1:6056759-6059082 GCF_000313985.2 Echinops telfairi | reverse complement strand
CCCTCCCCCCTCCTGGTACCGCCACTCTCACCACTGGTCCTGAAAGGATCATCTGTCCTGGGAATATAAAAAAGTAATGTAAAAGTGAAAAATCTGAAAAGGAAAAAAAAGCTTTCTTTTGTATCTTTCTATAGGTTCTCCCCGAAGAAAGATGGGGCTTTCTACTCCATAAAACTGACAGAGGCAGTTCAACCCTGCTCTATAGCATCACTGTGTAGGCATCGATCCGTGGTAGTGAAAGATAGCTTCTCAACCCTAGTCTGAGTCAAATAGCCTAAAATCACATTGAAAAACTCCAGCGCCTCTTCTGCACTGCAGACATGTAAAGGGGTGAAGCAATCTCTTATTTTCCATAATTCCTCCTGCCCCCAAAAAGGAATCCAAGTGGTAAAGTGGTTCTGCATTAGGCTGTGATTTGTATGGTCCATAGTTCAAAACCACCAGCAGCTCCACAGGAGAAAGGCTGGGCTTTCCACTTCCATAAAGAATTATAGAAAAAGCTTTCCTTTTCCTTTTCAGATTTTCTACTTTTACTTTTACATTACTTTTTATACTTTTTCCTAATATCAAAGTTAACATTAGAAGCATAAACAAATAATTTTAACGTCATCCTAAATTACATGAAATACAGATGTTTTTGCATTGATTCATTTATGCATATTTAATTTTAATAAATGGTGTATATATTCTTACATTAGCTAAATTGTAAAGAGATTGTGAAAGCATTACAATGACTAAATTAGAGGTTGAGCTGGGTTTTTAAAGATCCTTATATACATTTAATTTACTACATTGCTAAGTGTTACAGAAAAGTTTAAGGAAAAACAATTCCATGAACATAGAGGTGCCATTTTAACTGCCAAGGGGGGGAGGTGACACCTCCAAACCCACACCCATTGCCATCAAATTGAATACAACTCATAGTTCCCCTATAGGGCAGAGTGAAAACCTAGAGTTTCCAAAGATATGCATCATTGCAGAATCAGAGGCCATATCTTCCTTCCCTTTGTGCAGCTGCTGGGTTCAAAGTGCCAACTGTTCTGATTGCAGCCCAACCCTTAAGGTACCTTTTAAACTTTTATATGTAACCATTGTAATTCATCTATTCACTGCAGTGTTGCTACAGGCAGAGGGAAATGCCAGGGAGCCCAGCATGCTAGGAGGATGAAGTTGTGGAAGAGTTTACTTGAATTCCCACAGAACATCTCTGGCAAGTCATAAATGCATAGGGTTAGAGGACGCCTCAGTTCCATAAGAAGAAATCCTTCCACATCACGGCCTTCTATGTTTGATGTGCTTCCAGATCTGTTATCAAAGCAAAGAGACTCAAGCTTCTCGTGAGAAGAGTTTGTCTTAGAAGCAATTCTCTACTTATCCCATGGCAATAGACACAGCCTATTTCCCGACACTGGTAAACCTTTATTGTTTTCCGTCTTTCTTACCCTATCAATGGAAAACAATCCTGTGGTCAATGAAGTCATTATGTTTAGGGATCATTAGTTCAAATTGATTAAACATTCTATCTATCTGTCATCTATTTGTGTCCTATTAAAATTTCCCTTTTATCATGAACAACACTTTAAGGAATACTTGGGTTACTAATGGTCAGATCGGCAGTTCACAGCTGCCAGCTCTTTCAGGGGAGAAAAACGGCTTTCTACTTCCTTAAAGAATTACTGTTTCGGTAATCCACAGGGGCAGCTCTACCCTGGTCTCTGGGGTCACTCTGCCTCCATTCCCTTCTCCCAAGCCTACAAAATGATTCAGATGCGTAGGTTGCAGCAGAAAACTGAAAATCGCAATCTACGAACCCAAACTGTCCTACACAAAGGAACATCGGCTATATCTTTGGCCAGTGATGACACTTAAAGGAAGAAGAGACATAGTTGTAGCCTTTGTAGTTGCCGGTTTCCGACTGCAGACACGTCTTTTGAAAAAGTTCATTAACTAAAGGGAACTTAATTGTACAAAGAGAGGTGACTTTCTGGGGTAACTACAGCTTGTTTCGCCTTCTCACGCCATGAACCCTGCTTTCTGTGTCATTGTTAAGTTTCGTACGTTTCTATAGATTGTCTCTGCGAAGTCATATTTTCAGCGTCTATAATTAGTTTATTTTAAAACCTGGTAGGTGTTCCTCTTCTCGGGTCCTGCATGAATCAAGTAACACCCAAAATGTGTTTTCTAGACCCAAACCAGAGATTTCAAAACATTTTCATTTCACTTGCTCTTAGGAGAGTGTAAGATGATAGACCGCAGTTCATAATTCTTTACATGATGCATTGGATACTTTTACTTGGAACCCACGATACCTGAATATATACAT
>NW_022103908.1:6051883-6054324 GCF_000313985.2 Echinops telfairi | reverse complement strand
ATTTTTGGTATGCGCATAATCTAAGAATCATTGCATTAAAGCAATTTATAATGGTATGCATTACATATTATTTTAATATTAAAATGTATAATAAAGATCACAATGAATTCCTTTTGATCTGGTCGTGGAGGAGGCACAATGGTGGGGAGGGGGTGGCAATGGGCAGGTTCCCACCATGAGTTATCTCATTGAGTGATCCAACTGAACCATAAAACCGGGGTGCTATCAGCTATATTACATGTGTATGAACAGCCATTGTTCATTTTTGAGGAAGTCTTTGATGTGAAGAAAAGCAAGGTAATCTAGCAATAGGATTAATAATTAACTGAAGTGGTGTAAACTGTAGGACAGGGATTATAGAGGAAATAGCAAATGTTCAGCTCTGGGAAAGGGAAGGTCTAGATTAGAATGCTTCTAACTTGAATGGGAACAAAAAAAGTATGTCACAAAAGTATTTCAAGGCAAGAATCATGAACCTTATTATGAGATAGAAATGATTTTTAAAAAGAAATGATTATGATTTCTTTTGAAGATGAGTGATTAGTCTTAGATATCAAAATCTTAGCATACAGATATTGAAAGTTAGCAAATTCAATGAATTTTCTATATTGTTGATTTTGAAAATCAAAGATCAGTAATGCGAATGCAATCCCCAGCTTTAAGATGATACTGGACATCAATCATTACTTATCATCATACAACTCAGAGCATAATTGAAACTCATCAGTATTTTAATATTCTTCCCTTGTTAAACAGTTTAGACTCTGAAAATGGTGATGACAGAACTATGAATCTATGCATAACAGTTAGCTGGGACGGTGATCATGGGAGATCGTTTCGATGTGGTCGCCCATGAGTCCCTTCCTCGTTGTTTGTACCCATCCCGATTACACACTACTTTCTATGACGTGATGAAACCCCATTTGATCATTTGGTTGTTGGTGTTGTTTCTGCATCAGCTAATATGAGTCCACTTATTTAAAAAATGTTTGCCTTAGATTGACCCATGTTTTATTCTCTCCTTTTCAATGTGACCAAAATATATCCCTTGCCCCATGGCAAAGAATTTTTAATTCACAGCCTTACTCCACCAAAAGTTAAAAGATTATAATATCATTGCAGATGAAAATATCTTCCCCAAAAAACAGACAACCCTCTTTACTATGTCCAAATGGGCACATTACTGAAATTTTCTGTACTTCAACTTTTTATTCTGTGACGTGAAATGAAAATGTATGCCTTTTGGGATTTCCGTGGAGACTAACTAGGGTACTATGTGCTAATATGCGCCGGGCTGCTGTTTCATTTCGCATTAGACCTCACCTGCTCCTGGTGAGTCAAGAACCGAGCCGGTGCTCACTCTCTCACTGATCATTGGACTGTATTCTGAGTGACTCTGCTTCCTTTCCACGGTTGGTGCAACTGTTTGATAATGAACCAAATGTCCCAGATTTCTACTGTTTATATGTTATACCCGTCTTTAATTTTGTGTCCATGAAGAGCTCTATATCAGTTTGTTAGCATTCACTTTTGTCAAAAGCTGGGCATCTTCTGCTGTCAGTTCCTGGTGATTTAATTTGCTATTTAAAATCACAAAAGTGAGCTGGATTTTGCATGATAAAGCCTCCTGGAATTTGGGGTAATGTAGAGGAGGGGGCCTGGGAATGTATTGTGGCTATGCATTGGTCTGCGATCCAAATAGTCAACAGTTTGAAACCCCTAGCAGCTCTTCAGGAGAAAGAATGGGCTTTCTACTCTGGAAACAGGTATAGACTCGGCCAGCCACAGGCGGGTGATGTGAATAGCATTGACTGGATGGGAGCAAGCAAGCGAGCGAGTGAGAGGAGGAAGCCTGCTCAGATCTCAGCTTTGGACTGGATGCTATGCGAGGTGATTTACCCAACTATATAATTTAATCTTTGCTTATAATAATAACCCAGGAAGCAGGTGCTGCTATTTTTCTAATGTTGCACATCAGGAAACTAGGACACAGAGAGTAAAGTAATTTGTTCAAGGGCAAATACTTAGAAAAGAGTAGAACTGGCCACTAGAATGCTATCTTCCACCTCCAGTTTCAGTACCTTTAACCCTTACACACCGCAGGGAGTCTTTGATGCAATCACTTACTAAGGAACCCAAGCTGGTTGTATTGTACTGGTTAATTACAATTTTGTTTCATAGCATTTCCCCCAAAAGATTTTAAGTACTTAAATTTCATTTAATTCACATCATAAGACTTTATTTCTCTGTCCATTAAGACGTGATAAGATTCGATCACTACATGAAATGTTTCAAGTTAACCTTATTCAACAACAATAATGCAGCAGCCATTTACTGATTAATATCTGCCAGACTCTGTCCAATATTCAGTACTTTTATGTTGCATGTGTGTATTTTTGAATACAATCTTCACAATTATCCTTTAAGATGAACACGATTAG
>NW_022103908.1:6049362-6050551 GCF_000313985.2 Echinops telfairi | reverse complement strand
CAGTTCTACCCTGTCCTATAGGGTCAAGACACGTCATAATTAGCTAGATGGCAGTGCGTTTGGTTAATTTTTTAGTCTCACTACTTTAAATTCCTTGTTTTCTAGTGGTATCAAACTAGCTTGGGAAAATTCTAATCCCAACGGATTACTAATATCTAATGTCTCCTTTCCTGTATCTTATTACTGAGAGAGTATTACTAAGAGTAGCATGACTGAGTGAAAATAAAATTTAATCTTCTTCATCTCAGCTATTGGTAAATAACTCCTCCCATTCTTTAGTGCATTTTCTGACCTTCACCATTCCCTTCCGACCTTCAGACCGACTTCCGTGCTAGTCATTCTCAGTAGTCGGCGTTCTCTTTTCCAAAACGAAGACGTTATCAGGTATGGCAAACACTCATCTCTCTTACTTTCCTATGGTGTCAAAGAGAAGAAATTAATCTCATAATCAGAATTAATTCTTCTACCTATGTTGGAAATTCACATCCAGGTTCCATCAGAACCTTATTCCATCAATAATACAAGTTCTCGATCACATGTCAACCTTTTTCTAGCTCAAAACTAGATCCCTGATATCCCTAGTAGGCCACACATTGGACTGTTAACAGCAAGATCAATTTGAAGTCATCAGTTGCTCTGTGGGAAAAAGAACAGGCTTTCTATTCTTTTTTAAAAAATCATTTTACTGGGGGGTACATACAACTCTTATCACAATCCATACATACATCCACTGTGTCAAGCACATTTGTATATTTGTTGCCCTCATCATTCTCAAAACATTTGCTTTCTATTTGAGCTTTTGGCATCAGATCCTAATTTTTCCCCCTCCCTACCCACTCCCCCCTCTCTCACAAACCCTTGATAATTTATAAATTATTATTATTTTGTCATATCTTACACCGTCTGTTTTCTCCCTTCACCCACTTTTCTGTTCTTATAAATACTCAGCACCCCATAGGACTTGACTGGAGGACATGCCTAGAGGTCAAAAATCAGGCCTTGATCTATTTACAGGTTTTTCTTTCTTTACTAAATTTTAACATGCTTTTCTTTTTCTTTTTTAAAATAAATTCATTCTTTTCTTGGTCATTGGTTTTCTTTTTAGTTGTCATAATGTTCTCTTTTCTTGCTTTGTCTTGCTATGCCTTGTATTTTGGGTGCATATTATTATCTCTGCAGAGCTATCTAG
>NW_022103908.1:6024461-6048083 GCF_000313985.2 Echinops telfairi | reverse complement strand
TAAGACTTATATGAGCCCTCAATAAAATGATTTAAAAAAAGAAAAGGAAAAGAAAGAACTAGAAATAATAAATACTCGAAAGCTCACAGAGGCAACTATATTCTGCCCTTTCGGGTCACTGTGAGTAGGAATTCATTTGATGGCAGTGAGTTTGTTTTTTGAAACTTTCTGCGTCTGCTGAGCAGTTATAATCTCCTACAAGGCATGATTATTTTCATTATTTTCCTCCAGGTGGATGGTGCTTGTCATTTTTATTGCACTGATCCAAGATTTCCAATGTGGTCCAAACTTCATGATGCAAAAACACATATTTCTGTGCTTGTGTCTGCATGTGCACATATGCCCCTTGGGTGCTGTGTATGTGAGAGAGAAATACAGAGACACAGAGAAAAGATTAAATAGAGGCATATCTAAATTTTCTGTTTATCCTTTTTATTTTTGCCTCAAGGTTTATATGAACCAATGATACAATCTTTGATTATAGAGATTATGTGAATTAGAAACAAAGTAGTAAAATGATTACAAAGGAATAGGCCCCATCTGACTGAATACTTTCCCTCACAGAGGGCAGTGGCTCAAGTGGGCTGAAGAAGTCAGATGGTACCAGGATACCAGAAAGACTAGCACCTAGGGTCTTAAAGTCTTGTTTCCAAACAAGCAACCGTCCAAGCGCTGTGTCAACTAAGTCCACCTGGGTATAGAACAGCAGCCCGTGTGATTCAAGGATTACAAATAATAATGCCCAAATCTGGGGAAGGATTTTAGAGCTTAAATATAGAACTTAAAATCTGAATACCCAGTTTGCAGAAGGCTATGAATGACAATGAGAACCCATAATCCATTTGCAGGGTCCGCACCAGAATTAAGTCTCTAACTATAGCCCAGAGAAGGGAATAGATGTACTGTCAGATAGAGAGCACTGTACAGTCAGTTAGGGTAGGTGCAGTTAGTTTAAAATGTAGCAGTTGATCTTTTTATTCATTTTAAATTTTTTCCTGGTTTAATATTTTCTGTTTTCTTATTGATTGAGGTTTTCTCTATTTTAGAATTGGTGTTGGGGTATTTTACTTGTTTGTTTCTTCATTTTGTTACGTTCTTTTTTTTTCTGTATATGAAATCCAGGATAGGCAAATTTTTATAGTCAGTAACTGGATTAATAATTACCTAGGGCCATGACAATAGAGGTTGGGGAGAAGTTAGGGCTAACAATATTAACTACAAGAGTAAAGAAAATATTCTAAAATTGATTGTGGTGGTGATTGCATAACTCTATATAATATGATGAAATTATTGAATTATATATTATGTCAATACAAGAAAATCCTATGGGGAATTTCTACTGTTCCCTCTAGGGTGACTGTGTGTCAGAATCAATACCAAAAGACAAAAAAGAAAAGCACTAGGCCCTAGTAAGTTAAATGTTCATAACATTAAATATAAAAACAGCTCCAACCGCTTGCCTCCAATTACACATGTGAAAAACGTAATAGCGCACACTTTGAAGGACACATTTTTCTATATTTAGGCCTAAGAGGTTTCAATATGTCTTTGTTCATGTTTTGTTTTCATCTTAAAATTCATCTACAAAGAAAGGTCATAACATTTCAGCGGGAAGGAACAATATGGTGATATAGAACCATAAATAAACCCACTCATGGCAAAAGTCATTGTTCAGTGGGATAAATACACTAGCAGCAAAAGGACTGAGAGATGTTTTAGAGTTACTCTTAATATTTAAGGGTTTAATATTTGCCAGATGAATTTAATAGTTGCCACTCTAACCCAGCCCATTTCCTTTAATAGCTGTGGAAATAGCCATTCTCAGGAGAAATTCCTTTGTGTAGTGCCTAGAATTGTTAAGCACCAACAACATCGTGCAGAGTAATTTTTGGAAATAGGAAACATATGAGAAAAATACGTGTTAGCTGTAGGCCACGCTTCTTCCACTACCAGCTTCATTTTAAATAGCATCTTGTCTCATGTAAGCTATCATTGTCTCCCAGGAGTGGATGAAGAACATAGGAATCACATAACCCACGCCACATTCTACCCTTTGTCCACTGCTTAAGAACAAAGCAGAGCCAGGCAAGGATTCTGCTTCTTCATATTCATGTAGAACTAAATAGCACTAACAAGCAGAGGAACGTAAGGAGCAAATGATTCTTATTTCTAGATTTAAGAAAAATCGAGAGTGGGATAATTGTGGCAGTTTCATAATCTCCTGTCAACTTGAGAAAAAGGGTATAGTCTACCCTGTCAATCAGGTCATGGCCAATCAGGCCTCTGTGTGGGCATGGCTTTCCCCTGTGGATTCTGGGAACTCCTGTCTTCCACCCTGGAGGAGGGACACACACTCTTTCCCTCTGCTTGACATTCCTGCTGACAAGCCACATGGAGCTATGCTGATGAAACCAGAGCACTGGAGCTGGAGAAGCCATACGGAGACCCACGCCAGCACTGAGATGCTTCTACTGCCACTAGATCCATAAGACTTTCCACTCACTGGCCTGTGATCTTCCTGCATTCAGCAGTATTGCATGTGATGCATGAGACTGCGGAGGAATTTATAGACTGGTACTGGACATTTGGGTCAATCAACATAGGACTTATGGACTTGATCTGGAATGGCCTGGGATGTTTTCTTAATATAGAATTACTCTTTGATCTAAAGTTCTTTCCTGTACATATGAGTCTCCCTGGATTTGTTTCCCTAGTCTACCGGCACTAACATAATAACAAACTAAAATCATGAAAATATGTGGGTGGGTATGTGGCCTGTGGAAAAGGAGGCCTGGGGATGCTGTAAAGTGGGCATAGGACTGCCTCCCCAAGCCTGGGCATTCATGCCCACAAGTCAGTCTATAGGGAGAGATGAGCCTCTCCTGGGCCCATAAGGATTTAAAGCCTTGGAAGCAGTATGCAGGGTCACAGTGTGATCGAATCAACTTAATGGCATCGAGTTTGGGTCACATGGTATTTGCAGACAAGTGGAGTTCATTGTTTCCTTCAAAAAGCACATTCTAGAGCTCTAGGAGTAGTAGTAGCCTTTCACCAGCAAAGTTCTATAACTTGAGCAGCTACAAGTAGGACTGGTTATTCCTTTGCACACATAGTGAAGGGGGCCCTTGGGGTAACAATGGGGGTGGGTGTATAGTGTAGCCCTCAAGGCTGCTGTGAATTAATTCAGTTCCTGCTACCAGTAAAACGTGTTCCTCCACTTTCCTGCTCTCCACCCAAACTGGCAAATGCATCACTTCTACTAAGTACTGAATGGGAAGATTGGAAGAACGAATCATTAGAAAACCGGCCGAGAGAAGATGTGAGTGGACTGTGGGTCAGCAGTTCTGCTCATGGAGGTGTGTGGGGAGCCCCCCAGAAGCTCACACTTCATGGAGCACCACCCCACCCCACTTCTGGTGCCATGGGAAGATCCCAGGTCATAAACAATTGGCGCAAGGGGCGGAGGTACAGAGGCTAAGCAGTGGAGCTAAATGTGTGCAGAGTCATCTAATAAAAAGAGAGTGGCAAGTGTTATAACCACCTCTCTATACCACCTGTGAAGAAAGACAGGCTATACCCCCTTCCACCAAATGAAAATGGGAGGATGATTAATAATGTGCTCTGCGGTCTTGCAACTCCATTCTGAGGAAGCTTCCATATAAATAGAATGTATGATTATTACAATTCCTGCTGTACCAGTTGCTTCATGTAGTTCAGAAATGTTGCTAAGTGCACGGGGTCAGACAGTTCTGAAAGTCATCATGCACACCTCGGACTACCCACAGTGCAGGCTCTGAACTTGCACACACACACATATCTATCTCCCTCTGTACTGGATTCATTTTCCTACCCCAAAATGAACTTTGAAAATGACAGCATGCACTACTGACTCATCAAAAGATTGGGCCTCAGACCACCTGAGAGACATTTTGCTAAAATAAGGAGATTTTGTTTTTAAAATATCTGTCTGAATAGCAAAAATCCATTTTTTAAAAATCCTGAAATGGTTAAAACCAGAGTGAGGGACATCTCGTGGCTAAAATTAGGCTTTTTCCTATTAGCAAAGGCCAAAGCTTGCAATGGAAAATGTAGAGCCACCTTTGTGGAAAACATTCTCATCTTTTAATCATGCTAGATTCTGTGGAGGAGCAGACATGTGTCCGACTGTCAGTCATGGTTTCTCATACTTTAGGCTATCTTAATTGAATGGTTGAAAGGCCACAAAATAAGTAGCCCTGAGGACTCAGTGGATTGGGCTACTAAGCAAAGGTGGGCAGTTCACAGCCACCATGGAGGAACATTAGGCTGTCTGCTCCCCTCTTTTCAGACGTGGAAAGCCTAAGGCGCACTTGAAGTCACCCTAAGGGACTAGTTGGCCGTGGGTAGGTGGCGGGTAAGACAACAAAAACTACTCACCATAATCTAACGGAAGCATATTATCCTGTGTGATCCAAGCATTGTAAATAAAGTCCAAACCTATAGGAGGGAATGTTATCAGAGCTTAAATGCTAAACATCCAGTCTGTGGGTCACTGTGGATGGTACTGGAAGCCCCAAATCCATGTTCAGGGTTCTGACATGGATTAAGCCCCAGTTCTGGCTATAGTTCAGGGATATGAATGGCCTTAATATCAGAGAACATTATAAAGGGGATTTCAGCAAGTGTAGTTAAGCTAAAATGTAACACCGTATCATTTGATATCCTCTTTGGATATAAATTTTAAATTTACTCGTTTTTAAAATATTTTCTGTTTTTGATTTAGGATTTAGTCTGTTTTTTGTTTTCTTTTGTTTTGATCATTGTGGCTTGATCTTCTATTTTGTATACTGTCTTTGTTTTGTATGTTTTTCGGTATACAGAATTCAGGATATGTAATCTATCAAGAGAGAAACTGATGAATAATTCAGGGAAAGGGAGATTTGGGGAACTGAGGTGTCCACAATAATGAGTACAAGGGGGAAGAAAATGGTCTAAAGTTGATTAGGGTGATGATTGGACAATTTGTCTTAGTATGATTGAACTCTTGAATCATATGACATGTAAATCTCCATAAAACTATTAGAAAACCATCTAACTCACGTTAAACTTAAAATCTATCTTTTCTAGGTCATACATATCTGCATATATATCGTCACAATCTTTGATGTCAATATATTTTTCCTATAGTGGCTGGAAATAAAAGTGTGGGCAATTCCCTGAACCATTTCCCAGAGTAACAAGAACACAAGGATAATGGTTCCAGGACCTTCACCTCTGCTTCACATGCCTCCTCTGGCAAGCTTTAGGGAGAGGCAAACAGGAATCTCAGACTAAAATTAAGCTCTTCGAGTACATTAAAAATATCATCATGTTATCTAGTAAAACGTCTGTGGTCATAAAGGAATAAAGGTCACAAGGGAATCCAGGGTTTGTTTTTTCCTTTATCCTATGCCTGTATCTCCATCTGTTCAACACAGATACAAGTGAGTTAGCCTGCAGACTGGGCACGTTGTAAAGGCACGGGTAGTAAAATTAGCTCAATAATCATTAATGAAACACTTTGAAACTTTGTCCATAAAAGTATGGTTCTGTCCCTAAGTGGCACAAGTTGTCTGCACACTCCAGTTAACCTAGAAGGCGGGTGGTTCTAGCCCACTCAGGGGCACTTCACAAGACAGTCCTGACCACGGATGGACTTCTATAAAAGTAGAAGCAAGAAATCCCTATTGGGTTGTTCTACTGAGTAACATTTGGGGTCGCCATTGTCAAAACTGACTCACAGCAAGGAGCTAACACATTCTTTCCAAGGGTACCATTTCCATCATATTACAGTCAGTAGAAGAAGGAGAGGAAAAAAACAACCAACCACCACATTACTAGCCGATCTCTCAGAGCAGAAAGCACCTCTAGGGAAGCAACTGATCTGCAGCTGTGGCATGGGATGAAAGTCAATGGCATGTATTACATTAGGGCACCTTTCTTAAAAGGTGGAGCGAGTCAGCATGAGAATCATGGCAGCCTCTCCCAGATCATCACAGAGACTTTGTGAAGCTGTGAGTTATTGAGAAAAGGCTTAAAATCAGGCATCCATTCCATTTTCAACTTCTAAACTGGGAATTTTAGGAAGGTTGCTTTTCTTAGCAGCATTCTCTTCTAGGGACCTAAGGTTTATGGTTTCTTATATAATCTCTTAACAGTAGTCATAAAATCAGCCTAGGTGTGACCATTCTGGGGTAATGATAGTGATGTGTCTGTTTTTCATTTATTTCCATAATTCATGGAATGGATGATTTTTAACAAAATAAACTGAGTTTCAGTTTTCCATTGATGGGATATAGACATTCCTGTCCTTTTCTGCTCTTTCAAATAATAACGAGAATAAGAAACGTAAACAGAGACTTTCATCCCAACTCAATTGGCGTTATCCGTTATCAGAACTACAGTATGCACTGCCAAATGTACAGAAGGGCGACTAAAGATGAGAGGAGGTAGTGAGAAAACATCTATCAAGCGAATGTTTCAAGGGAAGTAGTGAAACCCAATTCTTCCAGGTGGGTTCTGTGTATTGAACCAAGGGCTCAGTATTCATATGAGAGATGCTTTCATTATGGGACTCCTGAAAAAACAAATGCAATGTTATCCAAAGCAAGCCTGAAGTACATCACGAGGAAATAATGAAGAATACTGAAATAAGGGTTTTGTGCCGAGCATCTTACAGCAGTGGGATGGGCCTCCAGGTTGTCCTTAGGCTCTATAGCCACACAATTGTTCTTGTGTTTGAGCGCATTCTTGCAGCCACCGTGTCCATTCAGCCTCATCAAGGGCCTTCCTGTTCACACAGACGTTCTTTGCCAAGTGCGGTCTCTTCTCCGTGGAATGATCTTTCTGACTACCTGTCCTTCTGTAAGATGACGTCTCGCCGTCATTGCCTCTAAGGGACACTCTGGCTATACTTCTTCCAAGACACGTCTGTCTGTCCTTTTGCAATCCGTGGAACGCTCCATACTCTTCACCATCACTATAATTCAAAATGTATCTATTTGATTCTTCTGTCCTTCTTATTCAATGTCCAACCTTCACCTACAGATGAGGCAACTGGAAGCATCATGGCTTGGGTCAGGCACAAGTTTATCCTGAAAGTAACATCCCTACTTTTCAATCCTCTAAAGAGGGCCTGGGAAGCATATTGACCCAGTTCAATAGCTTATTCGGCTTTTTGACTGTCACTTCCCCGAGCACTGATTTTGAATCCAAGCAAGAAAACTTGTTGACAACTTCAATCTTTTCTCCATTTATCAGGACATCACCTATGGGTCCACTGGTGAAGTTGAGAGGATTTTTATGTTCTTTCTATTGAGTTGCAATCCACACTAGAGGCTGCGACCCTGGATCTTCATCAGTCAGTGCTTCCAGTGCTCACTTTCAGCCATCTGCATGGAAGAAGCGGTCCTCTAATCCTAAAGCTGTGTTCTTCTTCACACCATTCAGCTTCTCAGATTATGCGCCTCCCCATGCTATGATACACAATCTGAATTGGCTATTGATACTTATTATGTCATACACAGGCTAAAAATATATGAGTGTTTTTTCCATAGTTGAATCTTTGTAGGGAAAGTAGATTTGCTCTCAAGTCGTTCCAACAATTGCTTCAGAGAGAAGAGGAGGAGATCGGCTTTGAGCTTTTATTGTGGGGAGAGGCTGGGACCGAGACGAAGGTTCCCATACTTGGGCACAGACTGAACTCGTTTGAACCTACCATTGCTTCCAAAGGAGGGAGCACCCTGCTAGAGGAACGAGTAGGGAAGAGTCAGAACACACCAAATGCTGGCAACAGTTGGAAAATCAAGAACGTTTATACATTGCTGGTAGGGATGTAACATGGCACAGTCAATTCGGAAAATGGTGTGATGACTCCTTAAATTATTATCATCTACTGATTCATTATCGAGCTTAGCAATTCTATTCCAACATACTCGCCCAAGCTAAATGAAAGACTATGTGCACACACAAATGTGAACCCGCTTATTGTCCCAGTGGTCACCACAACCCAAATGTGGAAACAACCCAAACAGTCATCAACAGATGGACAGAGAAGCAAAATGAAGGGCATCCGTGGGACAGAAAGTCATTCGGCTGAGGAAAAGAAGGAAGAACTACGAACTTGAAAACATCATGCCAAGTGAAAGAAGTCCGTTTCAAAAGAGCATCGATGGGTTAGGTTAGAATCTGTAGTGATGTGTGTATATACACACACATATACAGAACATATATATACACACACATATATATGTATATATGCACACACATATATTTGTGTGTGTGAAAAAAAATGTATATCAAGAGAGTGGCTCACAGAGTTGTAGAAGTGGGCTACCCCAGACCTACTGAAAGCAGGTTTTAAGTCTCTGAGTCAGAAAGCTGGAGGCATCTCCTGACTGGCATAGCTTGTGGGACTCATGAACACCAGACTGGCAAGGAGAGCACAGGCTGGTAACTACAAAAATATCAGTCTCTCTCTCTCTCACGGCCCTCTGGGTCATCCCGACCCCTGGTGACCCTGTAGGATAGGGTGGGACGATCCCTATTTCCAAGGCAGTAAATCTTCATGGGAGTCAAAAGCCTCCTCTTTCCCCAATAGAGAGACTGGGTCTTTCACACGTCTGGCCTTGTGGCCTGCAGCCCAACTCATAGCCCACTCTGCTGCCCGGGCTAGTAGGAGAACAGCATATGAAACAACTAACATGAGAGAAAGGCCCAGCATCTGCTTGCATAGGTCTATCTCACGACAGTAAGATTATATCTAACATATGGACCCACCGTGAGTCAAGATTGACTTGATGGCAGCACATGTGGATGTTTTGTTGTTGTAAATTGTAATTGGAAATAAAAAAATGCCGAGCCTCCTGGTACTCAAACAAACAAAAAATCAACAATACAGCAGGAAAATAGAGGATGGAAACCAACATTTGTTTCACAGAAAGAGAAATGTAAATGTACTATAAATATATGAAAAGAGAAAACTGTGTCTGAAAACTATAAATGGCACCTGTAACCTATCAAGTCATCATAGGTTGGCAAGTGCATAAAGTATCGATGACAGCATCAAAAGGCACACACCGTATACGAATAAACCTCAAACAAAAAGCTCATACTCTTTGATTCCACTTATTGATCATTGAATAGGTATATCATAATAAATATACAGGACATTCCCTGTGCATTTTTTCAGATCTGAAAAGCACTTTAGATAGCCTAAATATACAGCCATCACTTGTTTAATAAATCATAGGTAGCTCATCCAATGAAATGTTATGCATAAAATGAAAGGAGGCGTCTCTCGTTCCTGATTCAGTGAGAAAGGAAGTCACATAGAAAGAACTCAGAGGACTGCGAGGACCACAGGTCGCCGTTGCTGCTGTTAGGTGCTGTCCAGTCACACCCAGTCCATAGCGACAGACTGAAGCCCCGCCCAGTCGTGTGTCAGCCTCCCCATTGTTCCTATGTTTGAGCCCATTCTTGCAGGCCCTGTATCAATCCATCTGTATGACCACCTATATAAAAATATGATCGATATCAATATATGGCAGTATCAAAAATATCAGGAGATATGGCCCTCCAAGAAAGGGCAATTGGTGATTAAAGTTTACTTATAGTTACTTTAAAAATTGTGGCAGGTGCATGAAATAATTTTCAAACAAATTTCATAAGGAATCCCACGCAGCCCAAGACGTAAAGACAATTTGGAATACTCACTGGAGTTTGATTAAAATTAAGCCTTACTTAGTGAATTTATGAGACTTCGCCCTTTTAAACCTTGGAAACTTGAGCAATACATTATGTGTGTAATATACCATCAATAAAATTCACAAGATAGGATCAAATTTCAGCCTAATTAGAAATTAGTCAGAAGAAGTTGTTAATCCTCTAGGCCAAATTGAGTGCATATGTGAAGAAAAATAGAATTCCATAAGACAGGAGATGCTAGCTATAAGAGCCTCAAAACGCTCTAATTTGGTTTGATGAAAATCGATTCAACATCACTCAAACTAGACAACCTATGTCCCCCATGGGGCATTTTAGTCAGACGTTGTTTGGCTGAAAAAATACAGAACCAACTCAAGCCCGTCCAGGCAACCACAAGCATGCAGAAGAGTAAATGACTCTCTTGTAGAATACTGGGACACAACGTGATGCCGGGCCTCTTGGGAGACAGAGGCAGGAGCTTAAAGGCAGTGACAGAAGCTGCCTTTTGGTTTGCTCATAACCTGCTGGTCCTTCCCCTCTGCTTCTTGGTTCACATCTATCTCACTCTTCCTTGTCCGGAAGCCGATCTGCTTGGATTGGTTCAGAAGTCTTTTAGTCCATATTCACATGCCATCATTGGTCCTTATTAGTTGTGTCTAAGTCAATGCCAACGTCATGAGGTTTTCACGGTTGTGCCTTTCTTTCAGACATCGACGGGTAGGCCTGTTTCGAGAGGCAACTGTGGTTGGGTTCCAGATACTAATCTTTAATAAGTAAGCACGAAACCATTTACAGCACTCAGGGCCTTCGTGCTTACATCCCTGCTGCTGAGAAGTCAATTCTGACTCATGGGGAACGCCATAGGACAGAGTGGAATTATCTCCTGGCTTTTCCTAGGTTCTAAATCTTTACAAAGCAAACCACCACATTTTCCTCCTGTGAAAGGGCTCATGGGTTCCAACAGTCAGTCTATCTTTCAATAACAAAGTGTTCAACCACTGTACCATTCAGGCTACTCCTCTTTACCTGGTGCTCTATTGTTGCTGTCAGGTGCCACGGAATGGGGTGACCCAGAGTAGCCCTGTGCAGAGCAGAACAAAACACTGCCCGGTCCTGCCCCACCATCAAAATTGTTCCTATGCTTGAGCCCCTTGATGCAGTCACTGTGTCTATACATCTTGTGGAGGGCTTCTCTGTTTTTTGCCATCCCTCAATTTTACCAAAAGTGATGTCCTTGTCCAGGGACTAGCCTCTCCTGACAACATGTCCACAGTCTGTAAGACCAACTCTCACCCTCCGCACCACTCTTGCCTCCAGGAAGCACTCTGACCATACTTCCTCCAAGAAGAGCCCCATGAGTGAGCTCAAAAACACCAATTAGAATGCCCAGGGCATTGGGCTGCTTTCACACCATTCCTGGAAGAGAGATGGTACCTGGCTCAGCTTGGGTCAGGTCTCACCCCCCGGCACAAATAGCCACAGTCATAACCACGCATGCAAAAGCCACCACGTGCCCAGCAAGGAGATACGCTGTGCTCCGAGAGGAAACGTCATGGCAGAAAGAACTGGATAGTGAAAAAAAATGTTCTATGTGTATATAACTTCAAGCCAGATAATATAGGAATATAATTAGGATAATCATAGATGACGATGGTTATTCGTGGTTGACTATGCACACCATGATGAAAATGAGACTCTAACTGAGAGGGTACTAGGATGTAGATAAATAACCCAGATTTATGTGTTTGGGTAATTATAGGATGTCTTTTCTATGAGACCAAGGAGAAAAAACCTCTATTTCAGTATTAGAACAGTTGGGTTGGTGTAAGGAGAGACCACTTAATGTGGCGAGGTTCTCAATGGGAACACTTACATCATTGGGAAGGATGTCACGAGATAAAAACAGAAGTTACTAATTATTGGCAGAGTTTAACTCACGAAGGCGACTGAGGGAAGGAAATGGTACAGCATGAAATTGTTTTATACATCTGTCAAAGGCAAGCTAAAATGATTATATCCTATTTCATGCTGATTTGAACACTGAGGCTTCTTTTAAAATTCTGGAATCATAACCTTATTGCTGTGACAGCATGATATCAAATTCCACTTTAATGTAATGTGGAAAATAAGATATGATCTAAGTGAGTCATCGAAAAAAGTAAAAGAAAATTTCCTTCATGTAATGAAATGAATCAGGCACCGATACAAAGATTAAGACGTCAAATATTAAAAACATTTGGATTATATATGCCTCCTTGTATCATATATGTATACATACATACTTCTGTATGTAAAAATTGAAAAGATGTCTTCAATAAGCAGTATATAAAGTCCAAAGCCTGTTTTTAAAGAAATATTTAAAGGATCGTTAAAAAGTGTAAACTCATTGCCATGAGTCAATTCTGAGACACAGTGATCCTGGAGGACAGGGCAGAACTATCTTTGAAGTCTTCCAAAGCTGCGAATCTGTACGGGAGCGAACAGCCTCATCTTTACCTCAGAGTGGCTGGCAGTTTTGAACCATCCACCTTGTGGTTAGCAGTCAAATGCGGAGCACCACCAAGGTTCATGAACAAAAGAAAGAAAGTCCCATGCCATGCATCAGTCAGGAGGACACAGAAGGGAGTGAACAAAGCATGTTGCTATTGGAGGCCTTGCCTCCAATACCAACATTGCTGCTGCAACTGCACCAATGCATCTTCTTGTGAGGCTTCTTCTTTAGGCTGACCCTCTACTAAGCATGATGTTCTATTTTAGGACTGATTCATCCAGATAACATGTGCAGTGTCCGTAAGACAAGGTCTCCCCATCTTTCCTTCTAAGAAGCTTCTGGCTACATTTATTCCAATCCAAGATAGATTTGTTTGTTCTTCTGGCAGTCCGCCGACCTAGAAGATTCTTTACCCAGCCATAATTAAAATGCATCAATTTCCCCCCCGGGCTGTATTATTCACTGTGTAGCTTTCTCATAGATATGAAGCTAATGAAAATACCATGGCTTGGCGCAGGTGCACCTTAGACCTCAAAGTGATGTCCTGGCTCTTCAGCACTTTACAAAGCCATGTACAACAGAATTGTTCAATACATTGCGTATCCAAGCAAATCAAATTCTTGGCAGCTACCATCATTTTCCTGTTTATCATGCTATAAGGGCATGCTGGGGGAATGGTTTCTTGCTTTTTGCTGGCTCTGGAGTCTGCATCTAGCTCACCAATCTCAGGTTCTTTGGACTTGTGCCAATGGCCTTTCCTATTGTGTGCCAATCCTGGCTTCCATCAGTGACCTGCTGACCTTGAATTTATTCACCTGTCCAGTAAAAAGCCTTCCCTGCTGACCTTGGATTGATCCGCCTCTGCATCCAAGCAGCCTATGATGTTCCTGCTAATCTTGAGTTTACCAGCCCCTGAAGTTACACAAATAAAGAGAAGCCTTCAGCTTGACATCTGGCCCACATGCTTGGAAACAGACTGAATTCACCTGCATCTACAGGGGTGAGAACCGTTTTCTTGATATAATATCTCTCTCCATTCTTCTCACTCTCTCTCTCTATATATCTATACACACATGTGTATATACACACACATATATTTATACATACACACATATTTACACACACACACACACACACACACACACACACACACAGCCCTGGTGGTATAGTAGTTACACATTAGGCAATTTGAAACCACCAGGAGCTCCAAGGGCATAAGACTGGACTTTCTTCTGTAAAAAAATTATAGACTTGGGAGCCCACAAGGGGTCACTCTGAGTCAGCATTGATTCAATGGTAGTGAGTCTGGTTTGGTTTTATATACCTATGTATATGCATGTATATATAAATATATAAATACCTATCCACTTATATATATAAGCATATATATACACACATATATGTATATAAGTGTCATTGGTTTTTCTTCTCTAGAGAATTCAGTATAACACTCTTATTATGCTATAGTCACACTGGATTTCTTCCCACATCTCCAGGCATATTTTTGGTTATATAAGGCAACCTATTCTTTCTGCCTGGAATTCCCCTTCTACATACCATCCACAGCCAGAGAACAAACAAACTTCACACCATTAATGCCTTTACTTTTTTTTTTAGTCAAAGGCACTTTATTTGACATTGCAAGCTAATGAAATCCTCTCCTCTCTATTATTTTAATTGCTTTAAATAAAATAATTATTTTTATTATATCCTATAATAATATAACTATTTTAATTTCTGTTCCCATATTCCCTCTTCCCCACTAAATCAGACAATGAAGTGCGTACAGGCAAAATCTTGATCTGTTTTCTATCGCACTTTATCTTGAAGTCCTCAGGCAGTGCCTGGCGCATAACTAGAACTCCACAAAGGAATGGAAAACTACGAATTTAATAATCAATGAGGGAAAATAGCCATTACAAATCATGAAGTATTGTTGGCTTATTCTTTCTCTCCCTTGATCAAGCGATCACATCTGTAACCTTCTCACTGATACCTACTGTAGAGTAACTGATGTCGACCCCATATGTTACAGAATACAATTATTCCATAGTGTGTTCTTGACTATTAACTTTACAGAAGCACAGGCGCAGTCTTTCTTCTCTGTCGTGGCTTTGGGTGAGTTTCAAACAGCTACCTGTTAGGTGAGATATGGAGCACAAACAATTTGCACCACCTTGATCCTCATAGACAGTTCTGTATTTTTCATTGTGACATACGCCTGATAGGCAGCCATGAGGGGTCTGGGTGAGAGCCGTGCCTTTCCTCAGACCAAAGACCATGACTTGAGGTTGGTGTTGTATAACTTTAATAAACTTAATTAACATTTCTGAGCCTACATTTTCTTATCATCTAACAGAGCAAGTAGTGTCTCATGGGGTTGGGGTACCAATTAAATGGAGAAATGATTCAAGCTCTATTCAGAGGTTGGCTCCTTGTCAGCACTGAGGAAATAAGGGCTTGTAAGCCTTGTGCTCACCTGAAAAAATGCCTGTAATCAGCTATAGTAGGAGATAATGACTTTTTGGTCTTTAACTTTGTAGTACAAGAATTACAATATTGGCAAAATCAGAGAAAGGATATGTTGAATGACCATATTACTATTAAGCAGCTACAACAAATACCACTTATTGGTCAAGGTTATTTCATTGATTATCCAGCTGTACTTTACTGCTTTAAATTATTTGGAAGCAAATAATAGATCATTTCATCCACATTTATATATGATATATGTATGAATAATGCACTATATACATTTAAACATATACACAATAGCATTTCATGCTCACTCAAATGTCATCAAAAATTTCCTTCAATTATAATGCACACTCATAACTGTTATTGAGTTGGTCATTGTCTCTACCCTTTGGAATAAGAACACACACACACACATATATACATACATATAGACATACATACACATAATATACATACATATAGACATACATACACATAATATACATACATATAGACACACATACACATAATATACATACATATAGACACACATACCCATATATATCAAATTAAAACATAGCATGGATTTAAAAAAATATTTTTATCCAAATCAAGATATATAGATATTCATTGTTACAGCCTCATTGATTTTACATCTGCTTCCTCTTATTTCAGGCTCTAATTTCCATTTTTTACAAACAATAATATAACTTCATTTTTCTACTACACACTACAAAAAATACACACAAACCATCACTGAAAACTGGCAAACAAACAGCACAGTACGCCAAAGTAAGATTATTGAAGGCAAATCAAGATTCTTCTGTTTGTGTGGCTTAATGAAAGATGATAATCTAGTAGAAATATATGTTCAAATCATTGAATTTTATATTCTCAGAATAGTTTTCCTATTCTGGCTATTGTCACCAACTTAAATGCTGAGAAATTATTTTCTTTCATTCCAATTCTCATTTTTGGAGAATTTGTTTTGATTCTGGAAAACACAAGGGTAGGAGCCTTTCTAACCCAGGGATTACATATCGGGCTGCTAAGTACAAGGTCAGCAGTTTGAAACCACCAGCTGATTTGTGGGAGAAAATCTAGGCTTTCTCTTCTCACATCGAGTTACAGTCTCAGAAACCATGGGGTAATTCTACCCCTCCTATTGGAGTTGGAATCAACTCAGTGGCAGTGAGTGAGTGAATGGGACTCTGGTTATTGTGCATGGCTTTATTCTAAATAAGCTGTACTTAAATCTTTTCTACATCCAGTCCATGGCCACAGACAAGTACTTTATCACTATGTGTCTCAGTAGTAGGGTACCTTCAGAAAAAGGGAAGGTGCCGTTCCAACCGCACACTCGGAGGGGATCTGGCAGGCCAGTTAAATTCAAGGGAGAGAGGTCAGCTGGGAAGGTTATGGCAGCTGCTTTGGGAGGAATGTCAAAAGTTAATCTTGATAGATTTTCTCAAAGAACACAGGATGATCACAGGGGCTTATAAGGAAGAAGTTTTAGGAAATGTGGTGAAGAAAAGCTCAGAAAAGTTCAGCCAAGGAATATTTATCCCATCACAGCAATAAACCTGCTTTTCCTTCAGGATAGCAAGAGTTGTCCTATGGGAAACCTTGCCCCCTTTATCCCCACCCCCTAGTTACCCACCCCTCACCCCCACGTTGCCCATTCAGACTTCTTCTTATTCCCCAACTCACTGGACATTTTAAAAGAAGCCGGGTAGTTTACTCAGGGATGCCAGACCCGCGGTTTCTGTTGTGGTGCACACAGAAGCACACAGAATCCGTCGGAGAAGGTTCAAGAGATGAAAACATGACTTTCAGAAGGTGTATGGGCCGAGATGGAGGCTATGCCGAAAGCAATAGCCTCAGATTTTGATATTGTTTTATGTAATAAAGAATTCTAGGCTCTTGTGTCAAAATGTTTTTATGTCCCTGCATATGCCTATTTCAATTGAACCCTATTTACATAGCTTTTTTTCCCTCCCCGTCTTGTATTTTTCTTAAGGCATTATACATGGTGAGTGTGTTCTCTTATTCTAACATTGTTAGGACAGACTTCAGCTTTATTACGTGTATCTATGATAAAATCTATATGATAGGTCTGTGTGTGTCTAAGGCCTTCATTTCTGTCACTTCTTTTCCAAATATTCCATTTGTGAATTGCTCATTTCTTCATTTTCCAGTTCTGATCTATGCTTTTTATTTGTAGCTCTTACAGTTGTTCAAATGTCTTCTCACCTGCCCTTCGACTCCTTTGCACACATGTTCAGATAGGGTCCCCTTCACTCGCTGGGGGCCACTGATTTCCTCTGCGTTATCCTTTTTCTTCTAGGAATTGCACATCGGATGTGGCAGTAATCTTGACCTGTATTCAGTGTTAAATTAGACCAAAAATGTCCGTATTTTTAGGACCAAAGTAAAGAGGAACAATAAGAGCTTCCCTATCTTCTGAAATCTAGAGTTCATTCCTGGTACTTTGGTGAGATGATTAAAAGATGAGGGCTTACAATTTCTAATACTTGTGGACTTTCTGCTCCATTCCTGCTTTTATGTGAACGCGTTCCCCCTTTCTGTTCCTTCTCATTTTGAATTCTTAAACTCGTAGTTTCTCTTAAGGTCAAAGGTTTGCCCACAGAGATGGGTTCTTATTAGTTTTTAGAATTCAGAGAGTCCAGACTTTCAATATATCCAATTCTCTTATGAGTTCTTTGCACTTACCACAGAATTCTCTCTCCATGTGAACAACCACTTTTGTTTTGACCTGTTTTCTAAGATTAACCTCTCTTGATCATCTCAGAATAATTATCTAGCTCCCTGGTTCTCAGCATTGTTATTATCCCATTTCCTTTCTTTCCGTTGCTCCTATGCAATTACTGATAGCATGTAGCTGTAGGTAGTTGGTCTTTACTCACTTGTGCTTTGGTATAATGAGAATACCTAGGCAATCTGGCTTGTTGTAAAAGATTACTACCATTTTTTTTTCAGGTGTGGATATTTTAGCTGCTTTATCTGTGTGTGAGGCCGGATTGACTGGACAAACTAATCTAGTGACACTAATTTACATGTAAGAAAGAGCTTTACCTCAACAAATAATTATATATGAAGAAGTCATCCCAGTCCTGTCTAATTCAAGCCCATAAGTCCAATACTAGTGCATAAATCCTTCTTCAGACTCATGTAGCCTGTGCAATGGTGCAGAATCCAGGAAGATCGCAGGCTGGTGGGTGCAGAGTCCTGTGGATCCAAGATTGGTGGAACCATGATAGGGCTCCAGCAGCTCTCAGGGTCAAGGGCCATCTGAACAAGCAGGAAGGCAAAGTGGAGGAGGGGGAAGAGATGGAGGTTCCCAGGGCCCTCCTTATAAGAAGGCAACACCCCCAAGGAGATAGCATCAGGCTGTGGCCTAAAGCCATTCTTACACTTTTATGCCACTTCAAGTTGACATGAAATTATCTGTATGAGCACATAAGAAGATTTAAAATTAGATGCCACCATTGACTATAACCTCCTAGGAAGCTATGACAATCATAATAAAAACTGCTTTCCAGAAATATACTTCAGGTGTCTGAATAACCTTTTTGTTTTGTTTTTGTTGTTGTTGAGAATTTGAACAACAGCATACACCAAATCAAATTTCTACAGGTATAATCAATGACAATGATAACGGCTTCAAGTAATGCATTACTTTTCTGATGGTTCCTCATTAACTTAAATTAATTGTGCCAATCTAATCTTTCAAGTAGTTATTGTCACTTTATCTCATATAGATGGTTCTTAAAAGAGATGCTGTTCAATTCAGGCATTTCTCAATCATTAAGCTAAATTATTACAGTGATGCCTCAGTTGTCAAATTCAATTCATTCCAAATTTGGAAAGTTAGAGAACTGAACATATTTTTTCCATACAAAATAATGGAAAGCCAAATAATTGGTTCTTAGGCCAAAAATAAAATAACACTTATAAATTCATTTTTCCAAGACAATACAAATTAACAGCCCTAGGTTGTGAAAATACCACTTAAAACACATAAACACAATAAACACAGTACATTAAATATCCAAACACAATACAGTAAATAAGGTTATGATATTTTACACAAACAAAGTGAGAGAACAAAAGGCACAGTTATGGATGTTTTAACGCACTGACACAAGCACTAGATGTGGTCTGAGTAGAGCAGTACGCAGACTGAAGCATCACCCGTTGTGCCCACGGCAAGACTCACCCTCAGCCTGTATGGGTTTGTTTGAGTCAGGCTTTCAGTTCCACTATTGAGCAAAGTTATGAACAGAGCAGATTTATTTTGAACTTTGCTGTTCAAATAGTGGAAAGTTTGAGCCTGGAGCCATTTGACAACCAAGGTATCACTGGGTATCACTGGGTTAAGCCTTTCTAGTTTAAGGTTTAAAGATAATTTCTGGGAAATAGTTTCAGGGCTTCTTATAATCTCCATGACTCCAGAAAGTCTAAAGTCTATAAAACTGCAATTTAGACTTTATTTTCCCTTTCTTGAGCAGGTTTCTTGTATAGATTGATCAAAACATTCACTAATGGTAACTGGACACCAACTAGTTCTTCTGATGCCATGGCAAAAGAGGCGGGTTTTCATGGAGGCAGTTAGCCACACATTCCAGATCCTTCTCCTGTTCCTGACCTTCCTTTCTCCTCTATCGCTCCGGGGGAATAGAGACTGACTGCTAGTCCTTGGATGGCTGCTTGTACGTTTTGAGGAACTCAGTCACAACACAGTAAAATGGGAGGTAGAACAAAAGTAGCGACTTCACTGGGATGCCCCATGAAACCGTAACACTACATCTCCATAAAAAGGAAATAAATCTCAGGAAGTATTGTTTTGTTTGTTTGTTTGCTGTATTTTGTTTTTACTGTACATAAGCAGTCTCAGCAACTACAACTATTTTGTGCTGTTGCTATTTTTGTAAAGATATCTGTTATGCAACTTTTATCACTTTAAAGTTTTCTATGTATTCAACCTATTGACATCAATTACAACAATTGACTGTGTATCTATCTGGCTGGCTCTTTTAATAGTATAGTGCATTTAAGTATGAATTCCATTTATCAGCTCTGCTGTCATCTGTCCAATATTCTTTATTATTTTTGTAGGTGATGAACTCATATAATTCCGTTTCTAGCTTAATATATGTATGTTTGTGTATGTGTGTGTGTAAAAGGCAGCTTTTATATGTGTGAAAACTAAAATGAAAATGGGGCAATTTTATTATATAATATATACTGTAGTGTATGTACTACAGCATATATAACTTATTACAGCATTATCTAGCTAGGATAAGAGAAGGGGAAAATGCATTTGATATCATTTAGTTTGCCAATATTATAAACAACAATAAATATTATAAACAACATATTATATTTTAAGCAGCGTTTCCTTGCAATGTGAAATTTTCTAACATGTTTACCAAGACAAAGTTAGAAGTGGATTCCTCATAATAGCTTGAAAAGTTGTGAAACACAAATTGTTGATCTGAAATGTAAATCCTCATCTAATTCACAATAAAATAATTGTTTAAGAAAATAAACATTATGAAATAACTGATAATGTCATTCAGAGCTAAACTATTAGCAGGTTAACTCCGAACACTGATTACGGAGACGTTTCTCAGTGACCCTACGTAGGGTTTTCTGAAGCTGCACATCCCGAGTGGAGCAGATACCTTATCTTTCTCCTGCAGCCCAGCTGGTGGTTTTGAACCACTGACCATGCAGTTAGCAACCCAATGCCTACCCCACAGTTCCGGGTAAAGATAGCCCACAGTTTCTTTAATAATTTTCTCTTGAATGTAGAGTGAGTGGTACTATCTTTGAGCAACAGAAAATGATGGAAAAATGAAATTTTCAATTCCAAAGAGAACTTTTAAGAGGAAGCTTCTCTTTAGTCTTCTGAAATGCGAAGTCGCCACGCATGTGGTCCACAAACCAGGTGGAGAGACTCTGAGTCTTCAGAGACACTAGGTCCCAGGTGACCCCAGCTTCTAACCATCCCAGAAAAGCCCCCAGATATGTGAGTACACTAAAAACCAAACTCCCAACCATAGAGTCGATGTTGACTCCTAGCAAGCCCCTGTGGATTTCTGAGACGGGAACTGCTGATGGGAGCAGAAGTCCAGCAGTTCTCCCACTGAGCTGCTGTGATTTCCACTGCTGACCATGCAGATCGCAGCCCAAAGCATCACCACGATGCCCCCAGGGCTCCTACCGGAATGAAGTCATCAGGAAATCTGTAGTAGACTTGTCAGACTGCCAATTAAATGCTTTTGGATTGATCCCAGATAGCAGCATTTGGAGCAAAATAATGGTCTAGTATAGCTGACCTGAGCTCCTGACCCATAGGATCATTAGATATATTAAAAGTTGCTGTTGTTTCAAGCCACTAAATTTGGGGATAATTAACCATACAATAATAAATAGCTGAAACTGGGCCCAGCTAAGAAATAGATTGCACACTCGAACTGGATAATTTAAGTACAGCTTTTTAAATATGATCTAACACAGGATCTAAATATGAATGGATAATCTGGACATTCAGGGGCACTATGGATAGTGTAGTTAATTTAGGCTAACTGCAGTTATTAACAATTGGAAAACTAGTGGAAGCCTTAGATTTGAAGAGACAAAGGAAGCTAGAAAAAGTCAGGGAGAGGAACAATGACCTTCAGTTGGGGCATAGATAACCCCCAGACTTCCTCACAGATTGGTAAACTGGGATTTAAAAAGATACTGATATCATTGTTCATCCATTCTGATCTCCTGCTGAGACTTCAGTTGGCATGGAAATCCTAGCGACATATAGAGGAAACAAGGTGAAAAAGGGTGAAAAGTAGATCTCTAGGGAAAAACAGATCTAGCCAATATAACATTGATTTATCTAACCCTCCATGAATTTCCAAACATGAACAAACACAATACCTATGAGTATATTATGCTCTTCACTGAATTATCACTCACATATTATAAGCAATGTTTTTCATCTACACACGAACACATTGAAATATTGAGATTATAGATTACAGTGGACCATTCACATATTTGGGAAGAAATATCAAGGAACTAAAAATTACAAAAAGAAACTATTGGTAATTTCAGATTCATCAACTCATTGTCATTCCTTGCACTCATATGTATGTGGATTATGTAGTCTATGAAATGTATGCTTAAAGTATGGATTCATTTCCACCATGATCCATGATTTCCTTTTAGCATAGAGAAGGTAAAACAAAATATGTGCGTGTTCAGAGCTCTCTTGCAAGTACACATGGTCATATTACACAGTTTAAGTCAGTCAATGAAATTTCAGCAGCAGCCACAGGGTACGGATTTTGAGAAAGTTTCAAAAAGTGCCAGGGACACAGGCAGGGGACAGCCCAAGCCCAATGAGGAATACCACATACCAACATAAGGAAGGGGAAAAGAGAGGCAGCGGGTACAAAGAAAAACAGCAGGGGGAGGGGAAGACAAAGGCATTGGGGGGAATAGGACTCTAATCCACCACAGGGAGGATATACTGTTGATGTCTCCACAGGAAAGGGGTGGGATCAGACCTCAACCTGGTGCACCAAGCCTTGAGGGCAACATATGGCATGAAGCAGGGAGCTAACAGAGAGCTCTGCAAAGTCAGTTACATGGACCCCCCTGCTCCCCACTCCTCCCCAGAAAAGGGCACTACAGAGGACAGGACTGAAGATACAGCCCAGGGAGAGCTGGGTGCCTTCCCAAACCACAGCAAACAAATAGGGAGGGAGGATGGGAGGGAGAGAGAAAGGCAAAGAACAGCATTCTGTCCCGCCAATCTTGGAGGGCGACCTTCCTGCTCTGAGCAACGAATGCACAGAGATGACCATAGGTCAGCTATGGGGGGGCAGCACCTGAGACACAGTGTGGGAATTGTGCCTGGTCCGAGCCCCCCACGCCAAGGTATAATTAGAAGGGAGTGCAACAGAGCAGCAAGGGGAGAAAAGCAACAAAGTTCCTCCAGGAACTCTGAAAATAGACTTTAGACTGGGGGCAGGACTTGGCACTGCATCAGACAGGATCAGAAAACATTCATAAGGGTTAGCATACTGACCTCAATCTATTCATAGGCTGCTTTTTTTCTTTTTCCATTTTTATGTATATTTATATCAGCTAGGCAAGATAGACAATCCTGAGGAGAAAACAAGGGGACCTACAGTTCCAGAGGGGCCAGGGGAGAAGAGGAGGTGGGGGAAAATGAGGGGCGAGCCAACAAACCCAGGAACAAGGGAACAACCAGAGATCTAAAATTGATGGCGCGGAGGACATAGAATGCCTGCCGGGGTTCAATCAGGTGCAATGTAGCTGAAATGAAGTACAGAAAGCTGAATGAAAGCCAAACATGATAGTGGGAAAGGAGGAAAGTAAAAGGAAACAGAGGAAAGAACTAGGAGGCAAAAGACATTTAGAGAGGTATAAACATAGGCATGGACATATGTAACTATATTAATATATAACGATAGGGATATATATATATATATATGCTAAGTATTAAGGTAGCAGACAGACATTGAGCCTCGACTCAAGTCCTCCCCCAGTGCAAGAAAACTTTGTTCTAATAACTTGGCATTCTGTGATGCTCACCTTTCTAACACGATCACTGAAGACATAATGGATGCAGAAAACTGATGGTGCCCGGCTATTACAAGATATATAGTATCTGGGGACTTAAAGACTTGAAGTTAAAGCGGCCATCTAGCAGGAAAGCAACAAAGGCCAGATGGAAGAAGCACACCCATCCTTGTGATCATGAGGTGTCCATGGGATCAGGTATCAGGCATCAGAAGACCCCAAACAAACAACAATTTCAATGTGAATGGGCAGCGTCGGAATGGAGACCCAAGTCCCATCTGTAGACAATTGGACATTCCCTCACAGAAGGGTCACAA
>NW_022103908.1:6021296-6023278 GCF_000313985.2 Echinops telfairi | reverse complement strand
TGGGTTCCTCTGAGGGATTTGTTATCCATTGCCCAGTTCTCACATGCATATGATGGGTGACTGGAAATAACAGGGCTGGGATCAGGCACACTTTAGTCCTATTTCCATTTGCCTCTCCTGTATACGTGGCGGATAGATGTACTGCCTAGAGGACAACATTAATATTACAATTATTGGAATGAAAGTTACTTGCTGCTGCTAATGCAGCAAAAAACCCCTCCAAACAAACAAACAAACAAACAAAAAACCCCCAAAGGAGCCTGCCTTCAGAATGACATCCTGAAGCAGCAGTTTCACCACACTGAGGCTGCCACCTATTATTATGGGGCGGGGGTGGGGGAGAGCCCTTATTTC
Organism: Echinops telfairi; assembly: GCF_000313985.2. Taxonomy (NCBI): domain Eukaryota; kingdom Metazoa; phylum Chordata; class Mammalia; order Afrosoricida; family Tenrecidae; genus Echinops; species Echinops telfairi. The sequence goes on along the minus strand of NW_022103908.1, from coordinate 6,022,924 downwards.
CTAAGCTGTAAGTAGACCCACATTCATTCACATGAAATAGAAAAAGTTCTTGATTGACATCCTTGCTCATGCCCTGTTTTTAATGAGAATTATTCATCAAAAAGTTAGAGCGTTGACTGCAGATACTCACAGGCACTGAGGTTTCTTCTAGATCTGTTTTTGTTTTTTGTTTTTCAATTCTGTTGGGTCTCTAGTGCTTGCCAGGCATATTTTCGTAGTATGGAGATTGTGAGAAAGAATGGCTCTCTTTTCCCTGGATTCATTCATCAAATAAAGTTTGGACCTGGAATCAAACACTTCTGCTTCTTATATAAAGTCATTCAAATTGTAAAGGTTAAAAATGGCTCTGTAGGTCACTTCCCAAAGGCTGGATAGCTAGTCGATGTAGGGGAATGCCTTAATATTTGCTAATACTATTTAGCAAAGAAAGTTTCATATGACAAGGCAAAAGCAATTCTACCTTTTCAGAAACATTTCATTTATATTTAACAATCATTTTATAAATCTTTACTTCTCTCAGGTACACTTCAATAATCTAAGTTAACCCAGGGACTCACTGGAGAGGAATTCTAGGTGACTTCCAACAGTACCTGTCCTTCAGAGCTATTCTCCTTAGGGGCAAAGATTGTTCCTCAAGAATTACATGCACTTTTTTGCTGAAGGTTAAAACATAAATTTTTTTAAATTTGAAGTTGCTCAGTTATAAAACCTGACAAATATATACATTCTCTCACCATTTTTATCCCTCATTACTGTGTTGATCAGTTTTCACATATCTATAACCCCTTTCTTAGACTCAAACAGACCCACAGTTGTACCCACTCCATAGAACGATATCCCTACACAATGGGAAAATTGTGAAACAATAACATTCATATCACATCTAAGTAAATTGTGCTGAAGATCATTCAACAATAATTGTAGCAGTATATCAAGAGGGAGCTGCTAGAAATGCAAACCTGGTTCAGAAGAGGATGTAGCATAAAGGATATAATTATTTACATCACATGGATCTTGGCTGGAAGCAGAGAATACAGAGAAGATGTTTACTTGTATTTTCTTGGCTATGCATTTGATTGTGTAAGTCATGAAAAACCATGGGAAGCATAAAGAAGAATGGAAAATTCAGAATGCCTCATTCTGCTTATGAGAAGACTGACCAGGGAAAAGAGGGAGTCACTCAAATACACCAAGGGAATAATAGTGTATGGTTTCAAACAGGAGATGGTGCTGGGATCCATAGTCAATGTTCCTGGAAACAGCAGTTAAGAAATCAAATAGGCAACAGCTATACAAGGCCTTTCCAAAATATTCAAGAGTAAAGTGCTCTTGAATTAAGCAATGGTCTTTTAAATTGTCTCATGGGTTCGTGAAAGTTGGACAATACACAGGGAAGACCTAAGATAAATTGTGTATTTGAATTATTTTTCTGGTGAAGAATATTGAAGGTACCATAGACTGCCCGAAGGAAAAACAAATCTATCTTGGAAGACGTGCAGTCTGAATGCTCCTTAGAAATGAGGCTGGCAAGACTTTATCTTACATACTTGGGACATGTTGTCTGGAGAAACTAGTCCCTGGAGAAGGACGACATGCTTGGTAAATTTGAAGGTCAGTGAAACAGAAGA
>NW_022103908.1:6011114-6019682 GCF_000313985.2 Echinops telfairi | reverse complement strand
TGGAAACCAGATTCCTGGGCCCAGGAAGTTTGGGTTGATTCACCAAGCTATCGCCTTAATATGATTTTTGGACCTTGGTTAGTTTTCTAATCTCAGCACATCTGATGTGAGTTTTCAAAGGTCACCATTAAGTCAGATAAGGGTGTCCAAATACTAGGAAAGGCCTCCTTATCACAGGTATTATGATTTGAAAGAATGGTGTAAACTAAGTCGGAGTCCAAAAATGAAAACTCCAAAGGTCAAACTAGAGCAAAGTTTTAAGGCTAGCCAGTAAATGTTTCAATTGTTCTACAAGACAGTGCTATATGAATCCCTTTCTGTACATTGCTTTGTCAATTATATCCCAGTCCTTTTCCATGGCAATGGTGTTGGGATGGTGCATTGAAATCTTTGGAAGTTCTTTTTCTCTGGATATTTTAACACTCCAGTCCATATGCTGATTTTAAAATTAAAATTTCAATCAATTTCTCTTATTAGCTTAATATGATTTTTAGTAATTATTTATTTCCTATGTTTCTCTTATTCCACTTCCATTTGATTCTAACTTTTCTTTCCTCAAATAAAGCAACTGCACAACTTCTTCCTAGACATAAAATTTCTACAATATCATCCTCATACCTAAGCCAACCATTTCTCAAAACTCATTTTATCTCTTACAGTTACTCTAAAGTTATCTTATACATTTTGTTTTTCATATTATTGATGAAGTTCATAGAAGTTTGTCATATTATGCCTATGTTGTTCATGCATTTAACATATGAAGGAGACATACTTTTTAAGAAAAAATCGGGTTTGATATGTATACATCAATAAATAATGAAACAACATTTTATCATTTCATTTAACATTTCCATTACAAGTATCCCTTGTAAGTAGACATTCTGACCTTCTTATGGGTGGAAGTGCTGATGCTTAGATGGGTGGCATGCTTTGCTCAGGAATGCATGAGTCATGAATGGAATCATTCTCATTCATGTCCTCATTTCTTTCTCTCTGGAGTCCCTTATAAACTCGGGAGACTATCGCCCATTGGGTTACAGTACATTTTCATGTATTTAGCAGCTACACACTCTGCTTATTTTTCTCCTTGTTGTGACAAGATTCTAAAAATATGACTTAGCCATTTACTCAAATACTACCGCTAGTATTATTCTACCAGAAAACACATAATTTTGGATCTCAATTATTCATTCTATAGTTAAAAAAATGCTTCTAAAAATCAAGGAGTCAAGAAATATGACTGTCCCATTTTCCAATCCATGTATGGTATGGGATTCCTGGGCTGGAAACGGTGGTGATTTTTCAGCATGATCAAATAGACCTTATAAAAGAAGATTGCTTTTATTATCTGGTAGCTGTTGAATAGCCTACAATCAATGTACTTCTTAAAATGACTTCGTGTGACCTTAAACGAAAAGAACAGATATAATGTTAAAAGAAAAATCATAGTAAGCCAATAATAGTTATTGATCAAAATGTATTTAGTATATAATTTGCAAATTGGGATAACATTTCAACTTGACAGTCAAAAATGTCCCAAAAGTGAAAAGAAATTTCAAAAACTCTTCAGCCCCAGCATGTCTGTATTACCATGGAAAAGATTCAGGAACAAATCAATTTGTCCTCTGAAAATATTTCATACAGCATAGTCTTGAAATATAACTATAATAATTACCTATTTACCAGTAAATACCCCTCTACTCTGACCTTTGTAGCCACTGTTTCTTGGAACTGACATCACACAGGTAATTCGTTAGAAGAACATAATGTTTAAGGCCTGACGGTGTTTACTCACTTGTTAGAACCAGAGACTGCCTCAAAAGTGACATTTAAAATCAGTTTCATCAAAGCTCAAGGTTCAAAAGGAAACCTCAAAGCAAATCTCACCCCAATTCCAAGGATCCCATTAATCGGAATTCCAGGAGATTTTAAATGGTCCCTCCAAAATAAATCTCAAAAGAGATATGATAAAACCCAAGGCCATGGGTTTTAGAATAGAAATAAAAAGATAGGCTTCATGTTTCAGAAAGGAAGCAGGAATGAGAGAGAAAACCAGTGACAGAAGAATGGAGGAAGAGCACTTGCCACCAGGGGGAATGAAATCTAGTGCAGATGTTTCTGGAAGCTCAGCTGGATAAGAAAATAGGGTGAGCAATGTCAGTGCTTCTCAAATCTGAATGTGCCTAAAAACTGCCTGCGAATCTTGTTGAAATGCAGAGACTGATTCACTGTGGGGTTCACTCACCCACTGCCATCAAGATGATGCCAACTGAGTAGATGGCTGAACCACAGAACTGGCCCGTGAGCTTCTGAGGCTGGAACTCTTTGCGAGAGTAGAAAACCCCATCTTTCCCTCAAGAAGCAACTGGTGGTTTCAAACTAATAACATTGCTGTTAGCAGCCCAACTCGTAACCAGAACCCCACGACGTCTCCGTTTGAGATGGGCTTTGAGCCTCTATATATTTGACAGTGAGACCACACTTTCAGTAGCAAAGAACTACATGCATAGACCAATTACAGAAGCTCTATCATGATAAGCAAACTAGTTTATGTCTGAGTTAAAAAAGAAAGTGGGTTTCCATAGAAGGAATATTTCACCACATGGCATTCTTGACTGTCGTTGAGAGACTCAAAAGATGTTCCTTAGCACTGAGTGGTTTTCCCTTTGTCCCCAGACATCACTTTCTTGTATCATCACTGTTACACCTTCACCTTTGTGAGCTGGTATCCGGGTACCGACATAGATCAATGAAGGCTATTCTGTGCTTCCCCACTTGAATCAATCTATTCTTTCTGCATCTCAAGAGGAAAATTAAAGTGAAAAATAAAAAAGAAGAAGAGCTGATGGAGCCCAACTATCAAAAGATATAGCATCTGTGGTCTTAAGGGCTTGAAAATAAACAAGTGGCCATCTACTCAGAAGCAACAAAGACCAAGTGGAAGAAGCACACCAGCCTGTGTGATCATGAGGTGCCAAAGGAATCAGTTATCAAGCATCAAAGAACAAAAAATCATATCATTGTGTGCTCACCTCCCTGATATGGTCACTGAAGACAAATGGGTGCATAAGCAAATGTGGTGATGTGCCTAGCTATCAAAAGATATAGCATCTGGGGTCTTAAAGACTTGAAGGCCATCTAGCTGAGAAGCAACAAAGTCCACATGGAAGAAGCACGCCAGCCTGTGTGATCATAACATGTCGAAGGGATCAGGTATCAGGCAACAAAGAACAAAAAATTAAATCATTGTGAATGAGGTGGAGTACAGATTGGGGACCCAAAGTCCATCTGTAGGCAACTGGACCTACCTTTACAGAAGCATCGTGGAGAAGAGATGAGCCAGTCAGGGTGCAGTGTAGCAATGATGGAACATACAACTTATCTCTAGTTCCTAAATGTTTCCTTCCCCACCCCACTATCATGATCCCAATTCTACCTTACAAATCCAGCTAGACCAGAGGATGTACACTGGTACAGATAGGAACTGGAAACACAGGAAATCCAGGACAGATGAACCCCTCAGGACCATTGGTGAAAGTGGTGATACCAGAAGGATGGAGGGAAGGTGGGGTGGAAAGAGGGAACCAATTACAATGATCTACATATAACCTCCTCCCTGGGGGATGGACAACAGAAAAGTGGGTGAAGGGAGACATCGGACAGTGTAAGATATGACAAAATAATAATTTAGAAATTATCCAGGGTTCATGAGGGAGGAGACAAGGAGGAAGGGGAAAATGAGCTGATACCGAGGGCTCAAGTAGAAAGCAAATGTTTTGAGAATGATGATGGCAACAAATGTACAAATGTGCTTAACACAATGGATGGATATATGGATTGTGATGAGTTGTATGAGCCCCAATAAAATGATTAAAAAAAGAAGGAAAGATACAAACAAAAAAACTTGTGTCTTCATACTTGATATCCCCAAAGATTTCAAGCAAATAAAAACTCAGCAATGTTGTCATCATCGAGATATGTATATTGTTACCATTTGCATAAATCAGAACCAAACTCACTGCCGTCTAGTCAAATCTGATCCAGAGACACCCTGCGGCACAGAGTAGAATCGTCCCTGTGAGTATCTGAGAGGGTGACTCTCGAGGAGAGTAGCAAGTCCTGCTTTCCTCCTGCAGAAAGGCTAGTGGTTTCCAACTGCTGACCTTGCCGTCAACGCCCCCAGGCTTACCCACTATACCACCATCGCAATTACATCAGGAACTAGCTATGAACTGAAAGGATGATGGTTAGAACTCACCTAAGTTCCCATGGGAGACAAGACTTGGTGATCTGCTTCCCTAAGGATTGTAGCTAGTGGAACCTTATAGGCATTTCTATGCTGTCTTAGAGCATCTCTGTGAGATGCTGTGAAATAGACCCCAAGGCAAATAACAACCTCCGTTTACAAATCTCAATGATTTGGTGGTGCAGTGAGTTCAGTGTTGCTCGGCTAACCAAAAGGCTGCCCATCCAAACCTACCCGCTGCTCACAGTAGAAAGATGTGGTGTCTGCTCCTCTAAGATGTACATTCTCAGAAACTGTGCATAAGGTCTCCTCTGTCCTACAGGGTTACTATGAGTTAGATTCAAAACAATAGCAGGAGGTTTTGTTTTGTTTTGATTTAAATTTTTTTTTGGTTGGGGGTAGTAACTTACTCATCAGGGCAACAAGGCAACTTATTGTTATGGTGCCGCCATTGGCTCTTGAATCCCCACTGAATTCCCTCTCTGTCTTCGCCAGTGACTTCTTGTAGTCTCTGCTATGATACAAATGATGGAAACTCTGATTTATAGAGCTACTCTACCTAAAGAACATGTTGTTATTAAGTGCTATCAAATTAATGTCAACTCCTAGAACAACAGATAACAGCTTAGAACTGTTGAACATATGAATTGTTTTGGCTGTAGGGTTAATCATTTTGTTGTTAACTCTTGGGTTGGTGATTTGACTGCTAGAAGAAAGAGGTGGACATTGTTCTCCATTAGCAATGATGGCTTGGAAGACTCTGCAATCAGGTCTACTGTGCCCTACAGCACCCCTATGAGTTGGAAATCGATTGATTGCAGAGTTAGTTTGGGTTTGAAATCTTCATGGAAGCAGCTAAACAGGTTTTTCTCAAATCAAACACACAAAATAATCAAATAGCCCTGCTAGGAAGGCTTGAAGCGCCAACTGTTTAGCTAGCAAGTGCTTTGATTTCTGGAGTACCCTTGCTGAAGAGAAAAATCAAGTGGAAAAATTATTTTTGGTGAATTTATTGTAATGAAACAATGATTCATGAGCTAGGTAACAACCATGTTGACAACAGCTGGAGCACCAAAGAGAAAGCACAGAGAAAACATTTAGACTCAACATGAAAGCAAAGCAAGGTGGAACCCTACGTGGCTGGAACCATATTTAGGTAGGTCTCAAAGCTTTTTTTTTTTTTTTTTAAATTAACCAAGTTGCCTACCCTTGGCTTGCAATTATTATGTAAGCTGAGTTTTCTGTATGTATGAGTCAGTCAGAGGGCTGTGTCAGTCATGAACAGCTCCTTGAACTTCTGGACCAATCATTTCCTTTTAGTTCCATGACCCACGTTATGACTTAGGTACTTTCACAAAGCGACCCCAAGACTAACAGAAGGCGCATCGTAATCTATTGGTCCTTATTATAAAATAGAATAGATACTGAATGAAAGTATCCCCAACCCAAACCCATTGTCTTCCAGACAAACTCCAGCTCCTGGTGGTTGTGTGCGTTACAGAGCAGAATTGCTCCTTAAAATTTCTCCCTCCCTTCTGGGGCACCACGGGGTGCGTTTGGACCCAACATTGGGTAGTCGATTCTGGCCTCTAGTTTGCACTATCCAGGGGCCACAAAAAGGGATCAGATCATGATACGTAGGTAGACATATTTTTCACAGTTCGGAGTTATAATTTAACATTTTCAAACACTAGGAGGCATTGGAGATCACAAATGCAGTTCCTAAAATGAAATCCAGATGTGCTCATTTCAATTATCCCATCGCTCTCTGGGCTTTAGAAATCGGAGGCAGAAAATAATGAAAGCTTGAGCGATTGTTCGGGATGACCTGGCGTTCTAACATTGCAGCGCTGCTTCTTGGGACCGAAAGTCAATGTGTGGTCACAGAACAAAATCCTTAGCCCTGTGGAAGCAACTGTGGACCTATTACTATGATCTAGTTTAGGGAAGGTAATTTCTTTTGATAGCCTTTTGTATCTTTTTTCTTTAAAATTTTTTTTTAATTTTTAACTTTGCTTCTTTTATTATTTCTTTTAAAAAAATCATTTTATTGGGGGCTTGGACAACTCTTATCATAATCCATACATCTATCCATTGTGTCAAGCATATTTTTAAACCTTTTAAAACCACTTTAGGAAACGTTTCCCTAAACCAGTGGTTCTTAACCTTCCTCATGCTGTGACCCTTTAATACAGTTCCTCATGTTGTGGTGATATGTGTTTTCCGACGGTCTTAGGTGACCCCTGTGGAAGGGTCCTTCAACCTGCAAAGGGGTCGCGATCCCCAGATTGAGAACTGCTGCCCTAAACTCTGCAGAGTTATCTTTATCCTAGTTCTTTATCGGAAAAAATGTGGGAAAGGGAGGAGACTTACTGTTTCCTTTCTATTCCAAAGGCCTGGTGCTTTCGTCGAAGATGATTGGCATCCCCTTGGTAAGCTGTGAACAACTTGATGATGGACGCTTTTTTGTCTGGGGCTGGGTTGAAGTTCAAAGAATTCTGGTGGTGTTGCTGGTGGTACAAATGGATCAGCTGCTCCACACCAGAACAATGGGGCTGCCTACTCCTGTGGAACCTTGGGAATCAAATTGAGAGGAGCGCCCCCACACTGCATGGGAGGCGGCCACTTCTGACCTCCTCTGGCTTCCTTATGTCAGGAGGCAGGGGCCAGAGATGCCTCCACTTTCCGTTTTTCCTTACTCTCCTCTGACACCAATTGTTCCTCCCATGGCTCTGTTTCTATGGTGGGTTAAAATTCTGTGGCAAGGACCACGCAGAGCTCACCTACAGCACAAGTCAGGACGTTTATTAGGGGAGTTAACAGGATATGCAAAAACTAAGGATCTAATCATTGGTTGGCAGCAACACCTCTCCTCATCTAGTAGTCAAATCACTTTCTAATCCTTAGTTTCTCAGCCACATGGTCCCTGGGCTTCTGCTTCGGTAGGGCCAGAGGCCACCTCTGCCTCACAGTCCCCGAGTCTCAGTGCTACCACTTGATTCTGTCTCCTTGCCTCAGAGTTCTCAAACATGCTCCACTTTCAAAGGTCCTGGGATGTGGTCGATATATATTCATTTGTCAGTTTGAGGATTAAGAGTGTAGGGGTGGAGTCTAGCTTGTCAATCAGATCATAGCCAATGAGCTCTCTGTGTGGGCATGGCCTTCTCCTGAGAATTCTAGGAAATCCAGTACTTCCTCCTTGGAGGCAGGAGACACTTCCCTCTCTCTGCTCACACCCTGGGAGACATAGCAGCTGAGAAGACACATGGACCCCTTACCCCCACCCCTCACCCCCGATGCAGCCCTGGGAAGCCATGCAGAGACCCCTGCCGATGCTGAGATGTTTCCAATGCCACTGGACCCAAAGACTTTCTACCCAATGGCCTGTGATCTTCTACATTCGGCATCATTGCATGTGTTTCATGAGTCTGAAGAGGACTTTATAAATTGGTATCGGACATATGGGCTACTATCAGACTTATGGACTTAATCTGGACTGGGATGGGATGTTTTCTAATGTTCGGTTGTTCTTGTATATAAATCTCTTTCTTATACACATTATGTGTGTCCATGGATTTGTTTCTCTAGTCTACGCAGACTAGCACATAGGATTTCTCTCTCTGTTCTTGCCTCAGAGAGGTCTCAGGCAAGTGGTAACTAAAACTGACCAGCCCCCTGTATGCGTATCATATATGCCCCATTTGCATAGCCTTCCCCAGCCATTTGGTGGGAGTTACAGACCCATGGATGGAAGAGCCATATTAAGAAATTTCACTTCAGCACAGTAGCTGAGTCTGAATCGATACCGGGACACCAGGTTTGACATGAAGTCTGCCCGATGCTTAGTGGGTTTATGCAGCTTATAGCGATTGATCAGATAACTACACAAATTGCATAGTTTGTGGCCCACCCAGGGTATTGGAAACCAGAACAGAGGAGTTCTGAAGCTACTACAACAGAAGCACCTATTAAGTTTGCCTTGATATAATTAATCAGGTAAGTGACACACTTCCTATGTGGAACAATGATCCCCAAATGAGGTTGAGCATCAGAATGACTTGAGGCTTTTAAATCATGCAGACTTCCAGATCTTGCCTATATATACTGATTTCACCGATTTCAGATGGCTCCAGAGAATTTGAGTCGTGGTGAAACCTCTCAGCATATAATGAATCAACAACCCCAGCTAATCTAGGGGGTAGGTGTCAAAGCCTACCAAAGAAGCAGGAGTTAGACCCAGTCTACTTCCCAAAACACAAAATCCAAATCCGAAACAGAATGGTCAATAGAGAAGCTGCAACATATTACCCACTCTAGTTTTC
>NW_022103908.1:5997637-6010380 GCF_000313985.2 Echinops telfairi | reverse complement strand
GGCAATGAATGTACAAATGTGCTTTACATAATTGTTGTATGTATGGATTGTGATAAGAGTTGTATGAGCCCCTAATAAAATGATAAAAAAATACATTTCAAAATCTGCTATGAAAACAATAATAAAAATCAACAACCTCGCATGAGTGGGGCTTTGTAGTTGAAGTTAATATTGACATGACATCACATGAGACGATATGAGGATAGAAAGCATGAATAAATTCCATTCATTCCAGTTTCTATATTTTTTCCCAACATCTTTAGTTGCTTATTGAATGGAGTCAAGAAATTGGTATATTTGCGATCCAAGCAAAGGCATTTGTTCATTACTCATAACTGTTCTGAGAGACTTTTTGTTCCACAACTGCATATTCCTGGACTCAAATTGAACAAAGAAACACGAAAGCGGGATCTCCGGAATTTGCCTGAAATTCACAAGTCTGTTTTAAACAGTCTCTTGACGGATGGCTTTGCCCCACCCCTCCAAGCCTCCAAGTCGCATCTGAGAACCAACCAGAGGAGCGGCAGCAGCGTGGAGTGCGGCGCCGCCCCTGCCCACAGCTGAATTACATTAACGCGCAGCTTCGAAACCGCATCTGGTTTTCCTTAAGAAATCCAAACAATTGCTTCACCTCTTGGCAGTTAAGTGAAACGTTCAACGGCTCACTTGACAGCACTCGGTTGCATCTCACAGATCTGTTCAATTTAAACAGTTACACTAAAGGAGGAAAAGGCAAGAATAAACAAATGGTTATAAAGCACCTGGTTGGGGTCTTCAGGACGCTGTGTTTTTCTTCTGTGATTCCATGAGCTTGGCGTCATCTGTCAGCCACTGCTTCATTTGAATTCCTCCAGGCAGTCAGACTGGGGGGGATGCCTGTGGAGAAAAATGCAGTGTCCAGAGCCTGTTGGATCGTCCTCTTTGACTGGAGCCGAGCTAGTCGGTGGACAGACAGAAAACAGATGTGTAAGAATCTGTGTTGAGAATAGGGACACTTGGTAGACACCATGGCGTCGCCTGGGTCCCTGCAGCACATCTTTGCTGAAATATTACACGTTGTGAGATTTTGTTTCTTCAAGATTCTATTCTGGAACTTCAATAGGGTTGCACAGATTAAAAAAGAAGAAGAAAACGTGAAAGGGCACATGTAAGGTGAGGGGAGAAAAGGGGATTAAAAAGATGCAGGAATAAGGAAACTGATGACCTATGGCTAAATAAAAGATGAACATTTACATACGAGGGGAAGGTATAGTTCAAATAATTTAAAGTCATCACACTTAGACAACATCTTAAACAAAACACTTGAGTGAGAGTAGTCATCATGCCTTTTTTTATATGTTATAAACCTTTAGCGACTTCAGTTTGATACACCTATATGGTCTTATTCTTTACTGAGCATTTATTATGTGTCGAACAGCATCCCAAGTGCTGATGTAGTTAATACATTGAATTCCTCGTTTATTGCACTACAACACAATTATGATAACCATATTCAAAGCCCTGAGGTCATGACTTATAACAAAGTCAAAACTCCGTGACACAGCTGGGTCTCACTCTCCAGAGCCCTGCCTATGGTCACTGAGTGTCTTCACACTCAAGCTCACTCCATGTGCAGAATAAAGTATAACAGCTGCATGAGGCTTTCTTTACGTGGAAGTAAATCACCTGCCTTTCTTCCACAACTAAATAGCAGAGCGCAAACGACTTGCACCAACGAGGGATCTTTTCCAATCTCTTCACTCTTCCCTATCCCTATCTAGGCCACTACCCCTGAATTCTGTCTGAAGTCCTCTCCACTCGGCGCTTCATTTTAAAGGTGCACACGCCACCACTTGTGGCAGAGAGAGAAAAAAGGTTTTGTTTCTCTGCACATGCACAGCGAATCCACACGGCCTTGACCCATGTTTTGTCTATACTCTATCAAGATTGGTGAGAAAGGAGTCACAATTTAAAAACAACAAAACAGCACATTCCTGTCTGACCAAAGCTTTCTATGGAAATGCAATTGTCATAGAATAGACTTAATTATTTAGCCAGTGAAAGATCCAGATGGAAGCTATCCAATTCACTGCATTCTGTACTGAAGCAAGACTGACATAAGATGACAAAGATGCTTACCATGCCTACAATACATAAAGCAGAAGGAATTATCCCGCCCCCATGAGATAGACATTCCAGTCAGTTAATTGAGTGGGCTGACTTTTTTCATTGAATTGTCTTGTTGGTCTACTTATGCACACCAGTGTGATATAAACACAGGCTGTGTGTTAGTATATAATAGATAAAATTTTAGGCAACTCTAAATGTATTGGACCACAGATATATAAAGATGGAAGAGTCCCTATCTCTGAACACCATCCAATCAGGACACGCCTCCCCTCTTCCCCCCCAATCACTATATAGACAACCTTTTCAGTAAACAGAGAGGACAGGCTGAATCATTTAAGTAACTTAAGACCAGAAAGAGATTAGGTCTCAAACTTCCCAATGCATAGCTCCTGGTTTTCACTGTAACCTTGTTCCCTGACAGGACTCTCTGCTAACGGAAATTCCAGTTTATAGAATCAACTATCAAATGGCATCAAAATGTGAAAGCCAAAACAATTCTGTATATGAAGGAAACGGTGTGTGCTGTCAAATCCATTGAGCCTTCTGGGCACCCCCTGCCACAGAGGACAATTGATCCACAGCGTTTTCTTGGCAAAAGCTCCCCAAATTAAACTCACTGCCATTGAGTCAGTGCAGATTCATGGCGACCCTGTAGGACAGGAGAGAAATCCCTGGGTTTTCCTATTAATTATCCTAAGGGTAATTCTTAAGGGGAGTAGAGGAGAGGCTGGTAGTTTCAAAATATTGACTTAGAGGTTAGAAGCCCAATGTGAAACCACTGTGCCCACCAGGGCTCTTGCCAAATGCACGGCCATGGTCAGAGCTCTCTTCGGCATTGCACTGGGAGGGTGCATGACATCCTACTTCTTTTGATCCTGGGTTCTTCACAGGGTGAGAGCAAGCCCCTCCTGCCTAGCAGAGTAAGACCATGCGCACAAGCAGAAAGCTGAAGTAACACCACGAATGACCGTGTGTTCCGGATTTGCTGGAGTGAGTACCTTGCTCCAGTACTCATACCCTGTATTTCCTGGACTTATGCAATCCCAAACCAAGCCTCGTCCATGAACCTCATCGTTCCTCTCTGGGTCTCCATGATGAGACTTCCACATAGTCTCTTTTCTTCCCAAAGCAAGAAAGAAGCCCTCGTGGTAAGAAATAGGTAAGGACCACACACTGGCCAGTCCAAAAGGCCGTGGGCAGGAAATGCCAGGCTTGTCAAATTCGTCAGCATGAGTTGTATTCAAAAGGTGAGGGCAGGTCTCAATAGATAGCCACTCAAAACCTCTGGAACATTCTGGACTCCTCATTCTCCCAACTCCATCCTTCTGAATTTATTAACCATTGTCTAAAATTTTATTTTATTCAAGACTTCCTTGACAAAAGCGATTTCCTGAAGAAGAGGCCGCCAATCTTAAATTCTGTGGTCATTAGCGTCTCCTTGGAGTTTATATCTTTGAATATTTGTGCTGCACAACTGCCTCTGTGGGGTGAACTCCCCAACGGAGCGGGTCTTATGGGGTGGTTCCTTGTAGTCAAAGATGTTGCTGATGCTGGCATTATTGCCTGCGTTTTGCTTCTCTTCATTGGCTGTATGTACACATGACCTGCTTTTTAGCAGAATGTGAATGCACGTGTGGGCACTGTTGGTAGCATTTGTTTGCCACATTGGGAATTAAGGAAAATGTAAGCTTCATCTCTCTAGAAAGGCATTTTGGTGGCAATCATAGCTCCTTAAGCTACATTTTCCCCTAGGGTCTATATCGCAGTGATGTGTCATTAAGGGCATTATCGATATGCCCTGGGAGCTCAGTCATGTTTTAAGGCAGTGGTTCTCAACCTGTGGATTGCGACCCCTTTGGGGGTTGAGTGACCCTTTCACAGGGGCCATCTGACTCATGACAGTAGCAAAGTGACAGTGATGAAGTAGCAACGAAAATAATGTTATGGTTGGGGGTCACCAGAACATGAGGAACTGTATGAAAGGGTCGCGGCAAGAGGAAGGGTGAGAACCACTGATGTAAGATATTCTTTGATGTCTACCTAGCCCTAACTCCTCAGCCTTTCGGGCGAACAAAGTCCCCCAAAAGCAGGGGGGCTCTTCACAGCAAAGCAGGGGAGGTTATTCATGTCACTCTGCTGTCCAGTTCTGTGGAACCTAGGTAGAAGCTGCCTCAAGTTTTTGTGGATGCTACTTGTCCCTCCTTATCTGGTTTTCTTTTACATTTGAGTGTGTGATGATTCATATTTCTATAGAGAATATTAGAGACAACTTAGAGGGTTTCCTACATCTGGCAATTTCTGAAAATCTGTATTTGCGAATTCCTAGTTAGATAAATGGGATAAGGTTCATCATGCATTGGCTTCTCTCAGATAGCTACCCCAGGGAGAGGTGACTCAGGATACATACGGCTTCAGTTTTACAATACAGGTGAAGGGCCACAAGGCAAAGCAGTATAGGGTTTTATCCCTCCGAGGGCATGGGAACAGAGAGAGAAGAACAAGAATGGCACTTTTGTTCCACTGCACCTGGCCAGGTTGCCTGTTGCCAAGTTTTGTTCATTCAAACAGCGTGGCAACTCCATGACCCTGAGTTCATGACCAGAAAGAACCTATCTTCCTCCACTACCTACAAGTTGAATGAATCACTGTCGTACAGGTAGTCGCAGAGGACAAGACTGTGGGCTCACCAAAGGAACAAGCCTTCTCTGATAGGCAGAAGAGACTGGGAGAATAGAGAAACTCATTCCCAACCTCCTATCAGAGAATACTGTGAATCCCAAGAAGCCTGGATAGAAATCATAAAGACAAAGCATATTCCTGTCAGATGACAAGACTCTGTCTTCCAGAGGATATGCGTGTCATCCTTAGAAAAGAATGCTGCCATACACTGAATTGTGTCCTTGCAAAGTGTATGTCAATTTCATTGGGCCATGGTTTGCAGTTGTTTGGCACTTATGCAGTGCTGTAATTTGGCATTAAGTAATTATGTAATCATCCTCCATGATGTGATCTGATATGATCAAGCAACCAGTTGTAAAGGATTAGGGTAGGAGAAAACAGGTTACAACACTTACAGCTCAGTTACAACCCTTTTATGATGTCAGGTGACTTTCTCTAAGGTGTGATCTTTTATCTTAGAAAAGATAAAAGGAGAGAGAGGAAAGTAGAGAAAAGTGGCACTGACTACCAGCAAGAAAGACCCAGGAGTGGACCTTATCCTTCAGACTCGGAGTCCCGGTGCTGAGGACCTCCTAGACTCAGGGGAAGATGGATGCTGAGTGACATGGAGACCTCTGGGGGAAACAGGGCCTCCAGATATTGAGCAGGGTGGACATAGACAGAAAATCCTCCTGTGGAGCAAGTGCCCTCTATTCAGATGTCTAGCCTCCTAAACTAGAGGATCGGTTTGTTAAGCAAGATACATGTGTTTTTTCACTTACAGCAGCACTAGAGAACTAAGACAGACATCATGTTTGATAAAGGGTCAGATTATATGGGCTGACAGAAAAGCCACAGCAATAGGCAGAACACGAATGATTGTGAGGTCCTACGGGAGTAGGCAATCTCCTGTTCTATTATGCATAAGGTTGTTACAAATGGGAGCCCACTTTCATGCAAAGAGGAAAGGCGTGGCTTATATGTTTTGACTTTCGCATATACCTGTGAAACCTTCACCATAATAAAAACTAAGGAACATATCCACTAGATCAAAATACAATCATAAACATTTAAATCACTCCTACAAATGTCCTTCAGAATCTTTGTAATCCATCCTATCCCCAAATTACATACCAGCCTCTCTCCCTCTCCCTACAAGGTACCCAAGAAGGCACTGAAGTTCTAAAATTTCACAGATATGGAATCAATGGCAAGTATTCATTTTATTATCTGACTTCATTCACCCACCAGGATCAACTGCTTTTGCTGCTGTGGTTAGGTGATGTCAAGGTAGTTCCGGCTTATAGACACTTTGGTACAAAGGATTGAAACATGCCTGAACCTAAGCCTCCTCACAATTTTTTATATTTGATCCTATTGTTGGAGCCACTGCATCCATCCATTTATGTGAAGGTCTTCTTATTTTTCACTGACCCTCTACCTTATCCCACATGCTGTAATTTTCCAAGCCCACTCTCTCATCCCAAGTATGAGGAAAGTCTCACCAAGCTTTCTCCTAAGGAGCATTCTGGCTGTACTTCTTCAAAGACAGATTTCTTTGTCTCCTTGGCAGTCCATGGGACTTTCAATATTATTCCTCACAACATCATTTAAAAAGCAATTCTCCTGCAGTCTTCCGTTTTCATTGTCTAATTGTCGCACGAGATGGAGAAGACTGTCACTTGGTCAGCTGCACCTTAGTCCTCACAGGGACATTCTCGCTCTTCACTACTTCAGGAACGTCTTGGGCAGCAGAGTTGTCCAGCACACGGTGCAACTGATCTTATTGACTGCTGCTTCCGCGAGCATTGACTGTAGAATCGAGAAAAGTGAAATCCTTGGCAACTTCAATCTGTTCTGTTGATCATGTTATCAATTGGTCCAGTTATAGGATTGTTTCCCTTACATTGAGTTGGAATCCATATGAAAGGCTGCATGCTTCCGCCATGCCTGCTGCTGCATTCTCTTTCATATAGCCCAACGTCTCAGATTATTTTTTAAGACTGATTATTCCTCAATTGCTAAATCATGTTCCCCTGTGAGGCTTTCTATTCTCCCAAAGAATTAGAGTTTAGGAGACCCACAGGAATAGTTCTTGTAGGGACACCATGAGTTGGCAAAGACTTGATGGCAAGTGACTGTGGTTTGGGGAGTTTGTATGAACATACTACAAGTTGTTCAATTTACCTAATGATGAGCAAGTGGATTACTTACAGTCTGGGTCTTTTAAAATATAAAAAATTGTGAAGATCTCTATGCATGTCTGAATTGGCATTCACTGTTATTGCTCTAAGGAGCCCCAGTGGTGGTGTAGGATTAGGGGTAAGCTGTTAAACTAGAAGATGAATGGTTCAATCTCACCAGATGCTCCACGGGAGAGCGATGAGGCTGTCTGCTCCCTTAAAGGTTCACAGTCTCCGAAATCCCATACGAGGTGGCTACACGTTGGAACCAATGAGATGGCAGTGGGTTTCATGGGCTGGCTCTCATTATTCTGGGTAAATACGAACGGAAGGCACTTCTGTGCACTCTACCCAAAGTGCCAAGAAGCGTAAATTTGTCCAGGTGAGAGCAAGTCCAAGTGCTATCCAGCCTGATGTGACTGCAGGCAATGTTTGACAGCCCAATTTTGGGTTGTTCTTCTCCTGAACTAAAGTTTTCTTACAAATAGGGCCTTCTCTATATTCATCTGGAGAACAGTGTGTGTGTGTGTGGGGGTGCTTCTGTAGATACAAATACATTTATCTATGCATATGCCTCTCCCAGCAAATACACTGGTCAGTGACGGCTGTCTGCCTGGGTCTCCAGATCTTCACTAGGAGTCTGAGCCAGATTCCATTTAGGTTGCCCCTCTCTGCCAAGACCTGAAGCCTCTAAGCCAGTGGTTCTCAACCTTCCTGATGCCACGACCCTTTCGCACAGTTCCTCATGTTGTGGTGACCCCCAACCATAACATTATTTTCATTGCTACTTCATTGCTGTCATTTTTCTACTGTTATGAACCGGGCAACCCTTGTGCAAGGGTCATTCAACCCCCAAAGGGGTCGCGACCCACAGATTGAGAACCACTGCTCTAAACAATAAAGTGGCCCAATTAGGGTTCACCTCCCTTGTAATTCCCTAACCTTAAGAAATTCCTATAACATATTGCCATTGTTGTCTAGTGTCTTGAAATCTATTGTTTCATTTATCTTGTGTGAGACTTGGTTGTTTCAGGTAGAAGGGAAAATCGAATCCCTGTTATTCCACATGGAAGGAAATGTCGCTAGCTCATTCCTGGGAAGGGGGGGTGGGGTGGGTAGAATGAAATTTAGGAATAAGGGGCTAGTTCATAAAGAACCCAGAATCATGAAGAATAATTTGTTTTGTTTTATTTTAAACCATGGGAGCAAAGCCCGAAGTGTCAGTTACAAGAAAGTAAAGCGAAGTAGAAAGCTTAGACTTTCCCTTTTTGTTACTAGGGCCTGGCTAGTTCCCATACATGCTGCATGCTCCAATTAAACAATGGCTCTAGAAAGGTGTGGCAAATAGGGAAGATGTGATCAAACTGAGTGGAGCTACTGTCTGTTCAGAAATGGACAAGGAGGATGAGAGACAAACAGTGGCTAACCTCAAGCCAAACCACAGGCATTCTGGAACCCCTACAAGGACTCCATTAGTCATCACCAAATAAAAGATGAGCTGGGGCTGGCCCCTCAGGCCTCTCCATCTGTTCCCTACTTCATGTCAGCGTGTTGCGTATATGATAAAATAATAATATATTATAAATTATCTGGGGGAGGGAGGCAGAAAAATGAGCTGACACCAGGGGCTCAAGTGGAAAGTGGGTGTCGAAAGAATGATGAAGTCAACATATGTACTAAAATGCTGGACACAGATGACGTATGTACAGATTGTGATGAGTTGTATGAGCCCCTAATAAAATGATTATTTTTTTAAAAAAAGATGAGCTGGCATTAAACACGCTATTTCTTCCTCCCCAGCCTGGAAATGTGCTGTTGTTTTTCTTCATAGGAAAAATATTTAAATATTTCAAATTAATTGTCATGTAAATGCACAAATCATAGGTTATGTTTATTTGGCAGCTGTGTAGCAATGGCAAGGATGTGGGTAGTGCAAAGTTGGTGTGTTGGACTGCTAACCACAAAGTCAGCAGTTCTAACCCACCCATCTCTCTGCAGGAAGTCAGTGAGGTTTTCTGCTCTAATAAAGATTGACAGTCTCAGAAACTCATCAGGGAGATTCTCCTCTGTCCACAGGGTCACTAAGGATCAAAATTGACTAGTTGGAAGTCAGTTATACCTTGACAAAGTTTCATCAATAAAGAAAATAAAAATAATGAACAATGGAGCAATTATCTATGCTATTTTAATAGCCCAGTCCACCCTCATAAGCCTGCTTACTGGCAGTCTCTGGTCTACAAATGCCAACTTTCAGAGAACTTGTACTCGCCGCTTAGTATTAAGTGACTTGTCCTCAGCTGGCAATCACTGAACCAGTCCCTTTTGGAACAAATTCTTCCTTATGATCACCTCCACTTGCTACACATGCACATTTTAAATGATTTGAGAAGGCTTTGAGCTTTTTCATGCACTAAAATAATGCTAAATAAGAGCAATATGCACCAATTCCAGAGGATGTAAAAGTTGGATTAAAGATACAGTAAGAAATGGATCTCACTCAAAATCTGGGGACTGTTTATATCTAGATCAACATGACACACCCTAAACATTGGCTGCTTGCTTTCCACTTTCTTTGAGTGTTTGCGTTTTTTGTGCTGCTTATTTGAAACTACATATATTTTTTCCTAGACAGTTATAATTCTTTAGAAGCTACACAGAACCTTCTATTCAAAAGAAAATATTTCTAGAAAATTAGACACATGGTAAAGTAATATACATTTAAAACCGTTGCTTTGGGAGGGAAAAGGGATTTTATGATGGAACAGTTCAAGATAAATGATCTCATACAAACCGTGGTGGGAAAAAGGGACTTAGATGCCAGAGTTTATATATGTTATTTGTTGAGGAAGGAAATGTTTACCATTAAAATGGTATGATGAGTCTACTCACTTGTAAAAGAAACCATTGCTTTCTAGTTATTGGAAATCAGAAACATATAAAAGATTTAGTTCTATCTATAAGTTGAAAGATTAGTCTGAAAAGTTCTATTGGCAGAAAAATAAAATTACATAGATAACAAAGTCCAAAATGATTTGGAATCTGAATCCATCCTTTCCATTAAGTCAACAAAATATGATGCAATAACTGATAAAGGTTTCATTTCTATCACAATGAAAATGTGCCAATTTTATATCTGTGTAACATTATCTCAGAATGGATGCCAACCTGTATTAATTAAAGAGAACATCTTGAAGACAAGGCTAGGCCCGAGATAAACAGGTTTTAAAATTTTTATCTGCAGCAAATCAAAGTTGGTTATAACAAAACCAAGTGGTTAAAACTAGAATAGGATTGATCAACTGTTAAGAATATTTAATAGTCTTCAACAAGTTTAGGAAGAAGAGGCAATAACTTTATATATATGAGGGGGACAAAAAAATGGAATTTTTTTTCAAAGCTATGCATTTAAATTTTTTACAAAAACAACCTTATCCCCTTCAAAGTACTCGCCATTACACTTAATACATTTGTCAAATCTGCAGTTTCATTCTTGGAAACATTTTTCAACCTCATCTGTTTAGATGGCGGACAGCACCCTTCTCGTTTTTTTCTTCACCACTTCTACACCATCACATCACTGTCCTTTCATGTTCCTCTTCAATTTTGCAAACAAAGAAATCGCATGGAGTGAGGTCAGATAAGTTAGGTGTTGTGTGTGTGGCAGGAGAGGCATGCTGTTTTTTGACTAAGACTGGGGCACAGAGATAGATGCATGAGCAGGTGCGTTGTCAGGGTGGCAAAAACGGTCCTGTGTCCGCCACAAATCAGGCCTTTTGTGTTGCACACAGTTGTGCAATCTTTTCAGAACCTCTAAATAGAAAGCTTAATTAACAGTCTGACCTGTGGAATTAACTCCAAATGCACCATTCCCCTCACATCAAAAACACCCAAAGGAGCATCATCTTGATCTTTGATTCCAGCCAGTGAACTTTTGGGGGGCAAGGTGGCTATGAGTCATCCACTAGCTTGATGGATGTTTGCTTTCGGGGTTTAAGAATGGCACCATGTCTCATCACCAGTAATGATCTCGGAAAAGAAGTCAGGGTAGCTCCAGGCTTGTTCTTTCAAAGCATAGCATGTTCCAGTCAACACTCTTTTGCTGGTCAGTCAGAACCCTAGGCACAAATTTCACAGCAACCCCTCTCGTTACCAAACCTTCCATTAAAGATAGTCCAGATAACTTCCCTATCTCTTCCATGATCTATTACCACTTTTGGAGCCCAAATGCATACATTTTGTCCATAGTTTCATCCGTTTGGGAAGTTGAAGGACATCCAGAATGAGGTTTGTCGTCAATCAACATTTCTCCTTTTTTGAAACAAGAAAACCACTCCAACACTTGAGTTTGCCCAGAGCACTGTCCTTCTAAGCTGTGTTCAACATCACAACAGTTCTGTGGCATTGTTCCCTAGTAGGAAACCAAATTCACAGCTGCACACTGTTCTCTTAAACAGGCCCTCACAAAAACCAAGGTTTGAGAGAGACTGCTTTGCCAAAAAAAAAAAAAAAATCACTATGACCAGAGAGAATCTTTCCAGGTGACACCACTGGGCACATTAACTCAAAGTGAGTTGTTCTCTGCTTGCTTAGTGGGAAAAATGGGTGTTATGAAATCCCTGCCCAGTGGAGCTTTTATCCATTTTTTGAGGGTGGTGCCCCCTCATATAATTGAAATTGTCAATTAGAATTAATTTTGACTACATTTTGTCAGCAAGTGGAAAATTTAAAACTCCTGTGACTATTAATTCTTTATAACAGCATTTAGGCATTCACATGGAGTGTACTTATAAGCAAGACAAATAGTGTCACCCCTGCTCATTAATTAGGGATTCAACCAACTGTGAATAGGAAATATTTAGGAAAAGGGCTATTAAGTGGTCAAAACAATTCCTCAAAGACTGAGAGAAATATAAAGTTATATTTACATAGCATTTACATTGTATGGTGTATTAGAAAAAATATAGAGAAGAGTTTTAGGCTCATAGCAGGCCTCAGTGCAAATTACTTTGGTCACCTGTCACCAGCCTTTCATGTGAGCCAAGTTTCATGAGGCCAAGTTCAACGTCAGCAAGATCAAAGTCCTGTACTTAAGGGGCACTGATAGAGAAGGTGATGTGACATCTGTGTGGTACCCAAGACCGGTCCTTGGTTTTGTTTCAGACCACCTGAAAACGAAAGGAGTTAGGGATTACTGCAAAACTGACCCATCAGGACAGATTGCTGTGGTGCCTTCTGCCTCTGCCCTGCCATCAAAGCCCCCAAGGGAGTGCCGAGTTTCATAAAGAAGCAGAAAAATATTAAACACTGCAGGGAAAATGATGTTTGATCAGATTATCTGCATTGCTAACCAATGTGACATCAATCTCTCACCAGAGAATTCTCTGGACTATCAGAGAGCCTGCGGACTGCCCAGTCTGTGGCCTGCAAGGTCAATGGCTGGAATGTTGTTGGCCACCACAATTAGGACATCATAGATGCCATCGACAGGGGTGCTGTAGAATGCTCAGCAAGTTAAGAACTACAAAAGAAAATACTCATCAATGATCAACTGGTAACCTTAAAATAACCCAGAAATCTAGAGATGAGTTTAAGTGTAGGGAGAATATGTATAGATTATAAGTAAATACTATTCCATTGTATTTAATGTACATGAGCATACACAAGTTCTGATCCCTTTAAGACAGCAGTTCTCAACCTGTGGGTTGCGACCCCTTTGGGAGTCTAATGACCCTTGCACAGGGGTCGCCCGATTCATAACAGTAGCAAAATTACTGTTATGAAGTAGCAACGAAA
>NW_022103908.1:5978161-5996798 GCF_000313985.2 Echinops telfairi | reverse complement strand
AACTCCTGTCGCTGCAGGCCCTATGGACCAGAAGCAGGAAGATGAAGTAGGAAGACCCCAGGATGGATGCAGTCCAGAGACTCCAGGGTTGGCAGGCTACTGATGACTCCTGGCATCTGCAGGCAATATGTCCGGAAGTTGACAGCTCAGATACATAGACCCAGCTGAAGCCACAAGCTTTCCCAGAGTTTGCTTAAATAGGAGCAGGCCACATATATGCCATATGGAACATTTATGCAAGGAACATATTATGGCTGGAATTCTTCCTATAAAGATATTCTCATGTAAAAAATGGGAAGGCTGAAACCAAGCTACGCCATTTATTCCTGAACTTAGAAGTGTTATTGACAATCTGGGAGATTATGAATATTTTAAATTTTATCTTATTCAATTACCATTCTTATTTTTATCATTTGGTTATTTAATAGTCATACATTTTCCCAATATGTGGATTTACGTAGTTCGTAAAATGTTTTGGATTTCTCGTGTTTACAAAAGCAAGCATATAATGGCCCCAAGCCTTACACTTTCTTGTTTTAGCCACATGGTGTATTTTAAGCAAGTCTTTCTTGATATTTTTATTTGGGACAGCATATGACTCAATCTCATAAAATTTATGACAAATTCCTGTTCTAAAATTATAACCTAGTCATAGGTGGAAGTTACATAATTTCATGTCAAGTTGAAGTGTAGGGGTGGAGTCTACGCTGTCACAGCTTGATGGTGCCTCCTTGTGGGGCCTGGGAGGGTCCTGGGAACCTCCTTCTCTCTGTCTGACTTTACTTTCCTGTTGAGATGCCATGTGCAGACTGGCATGCACCCTGGAGATGTGTCCACCGCCATTGGATCCACTAGACTTTCACCCATGAACCTGTGATCTTCCTGCATTCCGCATCATGGCATGTGGCTACATGAGTCTGAGTAGGGACTTGTGGACTAGTAACAGACTTATGATCTGGTATTGGACTTATGGACTTTGTCTAGACTGGGGTGGGATGTTTTATTGATGCACAATTAGTCCTTAATATAAATCTCTTTCTTGCACGTATATAACTGTCCATGGATTTGTTTCTCTAGTTAACCCAACCTAACACACCATGTTTGTTTGTTCTTGTTCAATGCCTTCAAGTCCTGCACAAAGCATGCAAAACAGAATGAAACACCTGGTCCTGCACCATCCTTACCGTTTTGAAAGACTTGAGCTCATTCATTCATCTCATTGAGGGGCTTCCTCTTGTTTGCTGGACCCTCCACTTTACCAGCCATTATCTCCTCATTCAGTGATTGGTTTCTCCTGATACCATGTTCCAAATGTGTAAAACAAGGTTTCCCCATCCTCCCTTTTAAGAGCCATTCTGGCTGGACTTCTCCCACACAAATTTGTTTCTTTTTCTAGAAATTCGTGTGTAGCAGTTAAATAGGTCAACATCACACTGCTGGTTAGGGGTAACGTTCAACCTGTCAGTCAAATGGTAGCTTAGTGACTCCTCCCTAAGGAGGAATAAGATCAAAGAGAGGTTCTCTCTCTGCCACTTCACCTTCCCCCTCACTGGGACTTCACTGGGACTCTGTATCTTCCTCCAAGGGTGGTCTTAAGAGGGCCTCAGACCCTGAGAGCTGTTGGTTCCCGGTCATGCTGCCGCTGAGCTTGGGTGCACGTGATTCTGCACTCCCAGCCTGTGATCTCGCTGTTTCCCTCTTCACGTGTCGGCATCCTCGGTCAGTAGCTACATGAGACTGAAAAGGACCTCATGCAGCATTGAACATATGGACTTGACTGGGGCACGTTCTGGATATAATCATGCTTCTTAATGTAAGTTTCTTTCTTGTGCATAGATGAAAGACACTGGTTTGTTTCTCTAGATAACTCAGCTTAACCCACCATGGTATTTTCAATATTTTTCCCAGCACCATTATTTAAATTCATAAGCATCACTTTAGTTCTTTCTTATTGAATGTTCAACTTTCATATGCATCTGAGGTAATTGAAAAGACCATGGCATTGATCCGGAGCACCTTAGTCGTCAACATGACATCCTTGCTCTTCAACACTTAAAAGAGGGTTTTAGTGTGCAGCAGATTTGTCTAATGCAATCTGTCATTTGATTTCTGCTGAATCCACAAGCATTGGTTATGGATCCAGGCAAGACAGAATCCTTGGCACTGTCAGTCTTCTCTGTGTTTGTCATGACGTTTCCATGGGCGCAGTTGTGAGGATTTTGGTTTAGTCTATTGTAATATCTAATACTGTCATCAAGCCTACTGTAGAGAAAACTCCACTCAGGTCTAAAAGCTGAATTTAAGGAACTTATTCAGAGGAAAAAATGATTACACCTAGTTACCGTAAGAATTTTGGTCCATACAAATGATGCCTGGTGACTTCAACTAAAAGTTTCTCATAATTTATATAGTTCATGAAAGAAAGATATTATAAAGATGTCATTTGCTCAATTTCTGGTTGAGGTCACAAGTAGGATGTGTTAGACGGGGGAAATAGACTTCTATTGGTCAAGTAGGCATGAGGAGTTACAGTAATTAATTTCAAGAACTAAGTACAAGATTTCTCAATGTTTTATGGCTTTCACGTGGTTTCACAAAACCCCATCGGTGGACATTTACACATCACTAGTCAGAAATCTCAGGTATATCGGATAATTCATCTTTGTATCAGGGTCTCATTTCCCTGAAACAATTTGTTAGTCAAATTTGTTAGGCAAAGCTTTTAAGTGGCGTGGGAAAGTTTAGATAAAGTTAGCTTCAGAGCCCTTTTAGAATTGTTATTATTATATCTTTGTCATGGAGAATTACTATTTTGGCACGCTTTATACAAAAGACAGCTGTGTAAGATTCCTTTCCTTAGCATGTATTTCCTTCACACCCTACCTAACTAACCAGCGAGGTCTTCGTAGAACTTCACGGAAGCAGCCAACCTCTGTTTCTCCCACAGAGTGAACAACGGTGGGTGGAGGCACCAGTGTTGAAGTTAGCAATCCAACACTTACCAAACACCACCACCAGGGTTCTAGTTTAGCAAAAACCCTGTGACATGTCATCATGCAAGTTTATTCAAAAGGCGGCAGGAACGTCTCCTTCTCAAGCTCAAGGTCGTTTGTGTCTTTGCTTCTTTTTCTTTACGAGCTGAGACAAAAGTAGGGATGAACGAATGGTGTCTGTGGCTCCTTCTTCTAAAGCTCCATTCGCATGAAGCACACACTCATCAGTGGATGTAGCCAAAGAAAGAGTCTTTGGTAGCTGGGCAGAATAATAGTTGTGTTTCTCTCTAATCACCCTTTATAGTCGCATTCCACAACTTACTTAAAGGTAAAAAATGTAAGAAAGGGTACTCTAGCTCCATGGGTCAGCAAATCTAGTTTCCCTAATTAAGTGCCTGGACACCCCACTCCACAAGCTCATTTCCTGCCAAAAGGCTCTGAACTTTATTTGCCCTGTGGGCTGGGAAGTTCACCAATCCGTTTCCTTCTATGGCCCCTAGTTCTAAAATTGCCTTCCCTTTGCCATTCCACTCGCATCACAGCAGTCTCCTGGATCAAGAACATTCAATGTGCAGGTATCTTGGGATCCAAAGAACCCAGTCCGGTCCATTGACACCCAAAAGGTAGTAAAAGAGCTCTAGTTTATCTTCCCTGATCAGATAACAAAAACAATAACAAACATTTACCAAAAGATAAAGGCAACTATTGCTACCTGATCCCATAAAAGTTACTTTAAGAAACAAAAGGGTCTAAACTTGGGATACAATAACTCCTTTACAATGCAAGCCAGCCAGAAAGAATGCTTAAGAAGAAATAAAGATAAAAATTGCACTCCGGTGTTTAAAAAGTGTTTAAGAGGGTAACATAATTATATAAGCAATTAAAGAGTGGTATAAACTGGACACAGACTAACAAATGATGTAGTGGAGAAAAGGAAGATTTGAAATGAACACTTTTCATAAGACAGAGTCTGAGTAGATTTTAGAGAAAAACAAAGAAATGCATGAGGGACAAGAATGGGGAAAGACGGGTATACAAGTCTACAAGTGGGACTATATATGTCCTTTGTCCACTATTAATTAGTTTTCTCTTACACTTATTACATAGTAACTGCTTTTTAAGGAGCACTTTGAATCCAGCTGCGGCTCCTCTGGAGGACGACAGGACTATCTACTGTCATAACGAGGAACAGTCTTGGAAACACAGAGGGGGAGTTCGACCCTGTCCTATCGGGTTGATATGAGTTGATATCATCTCCACAGAACTGAGTCTGGTTTGGGGTTCTGGTTGTCAACAGATCCTACTCAGAAAAACCAAGTTTTATCTCCTGTTGTCTTTTTTTTTTTCTGTTTCTTGTTTTTCAAGAAATAGTGCAGGCTCTGATTTAAGATTTTCATTGAGAGATCTGCTTTTTCTCTGAAGCTGATCTAGTAGCTATAGTTTTGATACCCATCAAGTGGAACGTTATCTCAGTTCTAACTTTTCAGTTGAATTGTGTAAGCTAACCAATCGAGATGTCTGGGGTTAATTGTGGTCCTCTTCAATTCAATCTTCCTGCCAAGGATATGTAAAATATTATCTTAATCCTCGTATGGTTTTCGCATTCCTAGGGCCTCCTGAGACCACAGTATCACCCAGAAAAGCTATGAATTTCTCCCAATTCACTACACTTAGCAGACAGAGCCTGGTTTGTATATTCCACGTTAAATCTAGTGTGCCCTCTCCTTGGCAATAAATATGCTGCTTTTCGTGTTTAGGCGTGTACTAGACAGCTACGATTCTCAATTATCAAGCTCCAGAGAAGATGAGAGCCGCCCCAGGCGAGAACAGAGGTGCATGCTGTTCCTATCAAACCCTGAATTGTTTGTAAGTAATGAATGCTTCTCAATTTGTTGTCTACATTTGGTTGAGTTCAGGGGTCCAAAAAATGTTAATTTTGCCCATTTTTCATTTTTATACTTGTTTTTTCATACAACGAGTATTCATCAATCATTTTATGCTGCCATAATCTGAAATCTGTAGCTTTATTAATTATTATTCTTGTTTAGGTTTAATAATATTATGCTTTTGATTTCAAAGGTCTTTTTCAGTATAAAATATATGAAATATTTATGATTTTACCATAGCATACCATTATTTGCCTTAAAATAATTTGTGTCTAGCTTTGTATTAATAATTTTTAAACATGCTAATGGCTACCTGCAGGCTCACTGTGCCTTTTTCTTGGTTTTGCTAATGTTTTAATTTTGTTCATATTCAAATGTTAAATACGAGAAAAATTATTGAAAGCTTGGATTCTTATTGACTTTTGTGTAGCATCTGGAATAGTACAATGAGACAACACATAACAAAGAACAAAAACACTTTCTCTAACACAGTATGTTACAGAAACAGATAAGCCAAGCTTTTACACTGTTGATATTGCAATTGAAATTCCAGTCATTTCAGTCTCGGCCATTTTCCTTTCTCACAAAATATTAGGACATAAATGTAATAGTGATGTGTGGAAGTAAGGAAGATTTGCAGCATTTACTGATGATGAAGTTCAAAGACTTCAGCCATCAGAATGAATTTTACAAAAACGTAGAGACACCAGAAATCCTCACAATGGGAACCATGAGCTGAATCATGATAAACAGAAGAAATATGAAGTTCTCCAGGCTTGCATTTGACTTGGATCCACCATCAATGGCCATGAAAGCCCTGGTCTAGAACCCCAATAGCATGGTAGCGACTGACCTCTTTCCAAGTTAAGAAGCAAAGGGGTTTAAGGATTGAGCTGTACCTAACCCAAACCACGGTATTTTCAACTACCTCACATCCATATGAAATCTGGAAAATGAATAAGGGAGATCAAATAGGCATCAATGCATTTGGATTATGGTGCTGGTGAAGAATATTAAATATACTCTTGCCTGCCAGAAGTACAAACTCCCAGAATGCCCATTAGAAGCAAGGCTGGTAAGGTTTAGTACATTTAAATCAATTTACGTTGGACTTGATTGTAGCAAGGACCAGTCCCTAGGGAAGGAGGCCCTGCTTGGTACAGGAGACGATCAAGAAAGAAGAGGCAGACCCTCAATGAGAAGGGTTGACACACTGGCTGTAAAAACATCCTCAAACATACCGCCCGCTGTGAGGGTCACTGTTTGGTATGTGGTACATGGGTTGGCTACGAGTTGGACCTGAGTGTGCAGCATAATATATATGATATTTTGACATTATTGGGTGCTTCCATGTGTCCGACAGTGTATTTAGCATTTGGCATGTAATGCCAAGGGAGGGTGTGTTCCAGCAAAGGCTTTGAGTTTTAGAAGGGTGTGTGGCTGTCTTTGGCACTCCATTTCTCTTTAAATTCACAACAATGATAATAATAAATAATAAACAAAAACAAGTATTTTATCATCACCTATTTAATTATCCTTATCAATTAAGTATTTGTTTGGAAACTTTCATTCATTTACTTATGACATTTGCTTGATTGCTAAGAGCAATTAGCTCTAAAATTGGAGGTTCAATGAACTCTTCAGAACCCCAGCTTGTTATTTCTCTTCCGCTGTCCTTGGAATTGACTCCAAGAATGTCAATGTCAGGTGACCACAGTAGTTCCAGACATGAAAGTACCAAAGGCAGAGACCACCACTCTCTGAGGGCTCCCTAATGAGTCCAAGAAAGTCCTTGGAAGGACTCACTTATCACTCTCTTGCCCACAACTGAATCAGTGTAGTTCAGAGCGACAGCATGCTGGAAGGACAATGAAATAACTTCAGAAAACCATACTTCGCTTGGAGATAAGTTTAGGGCTGTCATGAAACTCTTGAGTGTGGGGGATAGAGTTAGAAACATCAACAAAACTGATGTTATGTTTGAAAGGAGGGGAGCTGAAAGTATGCTTTTTAAGTAAATTGTATCATCCATTTTAACTTCTTTTGTGTCTGTAGGGAAGTGTCTTGACAATCCATAATTTCTTTTCATTTTTATACACTAGCATTTATCTTTAAAATCATTTTCTTGGTGGCTCGTACAACTCTTACCACAATCTCTATGATAATCCATCATTTTTTAACCTATGTTCTAAACCAAGGAGTTTTGCATCTCATTGTGACATGAACGTGTGACCAAAGGGAGTTGAAAGGCCACAGTCCTTCTGGAAGGAGCTAACGGTGGAGCCTAAAGGCAGAACTTATGGGCCTAATTTCCACCTTAATTTACATTCCATGAAATCTTAGTATAAAATCATGTAATCTCTTTGGTCTTTGGCCCTTTCATCTCATCTGTGAAATTAGAGAGTTGACAGTTTTTCTAAGAGACTTCAAACCTGAACTGGTGGGGCCACCAAGTGTCTTTGAATTCTGTATGATAGACCTGGGTGGGTAAATAAAGTGAGTAAAATCTCCTTTTTTAACTAGGATAGATGATTAAGATGACATCTTCTGGATTTTGAAGTACATCAAGGCCCCCAGAAAATAATCTGCAGAAAGAAACACATCCCCCCCAAAAGCTTCTGGCTCCTTCAACATCCCTACTTTAATCCTGGGAAACTCTGAAGTCTGCAATGCCAAGCTCTTAGTCCATGTACAAGTTCGACATGAGCACAATGAAGTGTTCTTGAAATCCCATCAATCTCAAGGCTATCCCAATTGGCGCAAATGGAGTAGTGTCTCTCTGTCTCTCTGTCTCTCTCTGTCTCTATCTATCTATCTATCTATCTATCTATCTATCTATCTATCTATCTATCTAGAAATATAATTATGACCCCCAGTGACCTTATAGAACAGGGTACAACCGCCCCTGTGGGTTTCCCAGACTGTAATTCTGGAAGGGAGCAGAAAACCTTGTCTTTTCCCAAGAGCACCTGACAGCTGTGAACCGCTAACCTTGCAGTTTGCAGGCCAATGTGTCACTACACTACCAGCTCATTCTTATATCTATATTGATATTGACTGATAGATAATTTATTAGTCCAGGTAGACTAGAGAAACACATCCAGGGAGAATCTGCAGCGTCTGCACCGACTGCGCCCGCGCATTTGGTCACATGAGGCTATGCCTCAGTGTGTGCCGATATACTTCGACAGCAGCATGCTTACCAGTGAAATGTGCATGGGAATATGAAGAGATAGGAATGGTCTCGTCTGACCAAGGAAATCAGAAATAAAAATGTTTCCTGAGAAGATGTTGTTACATTGCACAGAATGAACAAGTGCCTCTCCAAGACCTTGATGACGGATAAAGAGAATTCTAGACTTTAGCAGTGAAATAAATGGAAGTAAAAACAGCTCTAATTTCTGAGTAAACGTGCAATCTTCTGTATTTATTTAGCCTGGAACCATGAACATTTCTTTAATAGTAGAAGAATTTAACTTCACATCACAGTAATAGGAAACTGCATCTTTGTAGCCCATGCTTCTGAACAAAGGATTAAATCATGTCTCCTTTTGGGAGGCAATGTTTACTTTGTTCTTGCTTATATAATCACAACACACTTGACTCAGTCATCCAAAAAAGTTTAAAGCTAGTTCATCTCTTTCCAGTTTATTATTTGTGTTGTGTCTGAGACTCTATAGAGCAAAACATTCATCAATTCAACAGTTTCTCTGTACCATAGAGAGATGCGATCATTTAGAAGTATGCAACCATTGCCATCCTCCTTTTCTGAACTCTGCGTCCTCCATTTACATCAACTTACAGACTCCTGAGGTACCTGGGTGATCCTAATAGTTGATATTGCTAACTTGCTCTTGAAAGAGCATGATGCCAAAAGCAGACATATTTCACTAGTTCAGCGAACGTGTTGCTTTGTTAAATGTTTAAAAATGCTCTCAGGGAAATAGTTTCAGGGACTC
Organism: Echinops telfairi; assembly: GCF_000313985.2. Lineage (NCBI taxonomy): Eukaryota > Metazoa > Chordata > Mammalia > Afrosoricida > Tenrecidae > Echinops > Echinops telfairi. Next base: position 5,987,960 of record NW_022103908.1, on the reverse strand, counting down.
ACCCTACCTCCATGGTGGCAGAAAATGTGAAGTCGTTAAGAATTTGAAATCTTGTTCTGCTTTTTCCTCCTTTGACCAAGATGGTTGTGTTAATCTGGGTAGACTAGAGAAACAAATCCAGGAAGACACATGTGTGTAAAAGAGTTTCATAAAAGGGGTGATGGTACATTAAGAAAGTGGGAACAGGAGTGGGAATAGAGATACCAAAAGGGTAGGGGGAGTGGGGGAGAAGGGGGAAGGAGGGGGGCACTGATCACATTGAATGGCACCTAGCCAGACACCCCCAGTCAGGGGGACGAACAACAGAAAGCAGAGGGGAAGGGAGACGGTGGTCGGAGTGAGATTTGAAATAATTAACAATCTACATCTATCAGGGGACCGTGAGGGTTGGGGTAGGGGAGGAGGGAGGGAAAAAAGGAGCTGATCGCAAGGGCTTAATGGAAAGTAAATGTCTAGCAAAGAACGATGGAATATATGTATGACTATGTCGGATACAATTGATGTATGGCTTTGAACAAGAGTTGTACGAGTCCTCAATAAAAGGATTAAAAAAGAAAGAAAGCATCCCAGCCCAGCCCAGTCCAAGCCCATAAGTCCGATATTAGCCCATATGTCCGACACCAATCTATAAAGTCCTCTTCAGACTCATGAAACACGTGCAATGACGCCAACTGCAGGACAATCACAGGCCAATGGGTAGAAAGTCCGTGGGTCTAGTGGCTGGAGCTCAGCCCTGATGGGGGTCTCCACGTGGCTTTTCCAGTTCCCACAGCATGGGGTCTATCCTCAGGGATGTGGCTTGTGTCTTGTCTCAGGGATGTCTCGAAGGAAGTGAGCCAAGAGAGAGAAGTGTCTCCCTCCTCCAAGCAGGAATACAGGATTTTTCAGAATCCTCAGGAAAAGGCCACGCCCACACAGAGGCCTCATTGGCTATGACCTGATTGGCAGACTAGACTCCACCCCTTCACTCTTCATCCTCTCAAGTCCCCAATTGACACCAGATTATGTAACTACCACAATTTTCCTAATAGGCTAGTACATAGTTTCAGTGCCATATGTTAACTCATGATCCCCAAGTAAGAAGAAATGTCCTGAATGACAGCTTTACACCATCCGTGCCATTGTGGCTACCACGCCTTTGAGAACGAGGCTCTTTCTCAGGCATCTTTGGGTTGCCTTCCAACCCGAGGTCCTCATTTTCCGGCACTCGATCTGAGCAGGTGCTGCGGTGGTCTGTGACGTTTTCAGTTTCTGACAGTGTTTCTCTGCCAGTCATGATACCTTCAGTGCCTGATCCCTCAGAAGTGTGTAGCCTGTTCCATTTTTGGCAGTATTTCTGTTATCATTCTACTGCTATTCATAAAGTTCTCACTGGCTGATCACTCCCAAGTTGACAGCCTATTCCTTCAAAATAATCTGTTCTTAGTGTGAAAACTCTGTTGAAGCCTGAGCCCCTGTTGGAATTTGAAAGACTGGTGACATAGCTTCTGGAGTCACAGAAAGACCCAAGCCACCACAGTGAGACAAATGGACAGACAAGTAGCAAACAATTGGGAAGAGAAGGATTTATTTGTCCAAGTATATTCTAGGTTGCCTTTCGAATGTTCTTCCAGTGAATGGAAGGCAAACCATGAAGCTCCCTGCCTCCCATTATTTGTGCAATATTTAAATTACCTGGAACATCTCAACTGGCCTTATTTTGCTTTCATTTTTCTCTTTTCATAGAATGCATCCACTTGTAAACATACGTCACTTTAGTTCAATTGTCCGTTGTCTGATCCTCTGCTGAAAAGCCAACTTCATAAGGAAATGATCATTTTCTGCTTCTCCCTCTGATGTCCTGAAGACTATAAAAGAATATCAAGCACACAATAGGTGCTCAATGATGCTTTCTCCTGATGCAAGCAGTGAACAAGTAATTTCCTATTCTACATTATTGGAAATACGGTGTCTTTCACATGATAAGGATATAAAAGCCACCAACTTTCAAAGTCTGTCTGGTTATAACCGCCAAATTCAAACTCTCTGCCATCAAGTCAATTCCAACTCCCTGTCACCCTGTAGGACCTGAGGGAACTGCCCACTGGGTTTCTGAGGCGGAAACTCTGGACACAGAGAGCCTTGTCTTTTCCCCGAGGAGCTGGTTTCCAACAGCTGCTCGGGAGGTTAGGAGCCGTCCGCGTCCTCGTCCATGCCTCTGCAGCTCCATATGTTTGGAATCGAACTAACTACTGGTGATTACATGCCATAAACGTGGCTCAGCTAGGTTATTCTGAAAGCAATGACTCTCTGGGACCTCTTGATAGGACCTTTACTTTGATTAACCGAAGTATTTTAATTATTTTCACATTCACTAAAAATATATGTCAACAATACTTGCCCATGGATCCTTTCCTCCTCATTTATCCTTTTTGCCTTTGGGAGTTACATGTGAGAGAAAAAAAAATTTAAGATACTGATATGTGTATGCTACAATATATCAGATGATAACAGTTCCTTATTTTAAAAAGCGCTAAGTATACGGTGTTTTATCTTAAACATATGAACATTTAAATGTTTTATTCCATTTTCTTGGTATGAATGTCTTTCTTCGGCCACTTCAGAAGATTTGTGCAGGATTACAGAGGCTCAGAAGTAGCTGTGAATTACTCTTCTTCTCATCCACATTAATCAGACGCTGGTTCCAGGGGAGGAAATGCTGGCAATCTGTTTGCATGGTGATTACCGCCTAGAAAACTTGATGGGACAACTGTCCACTGCCACATGCACTGCTCTGAGTCAGAATGGACTTGCTCGTGTCCAGTGATGGTCTTCAGTAGAAATCTCTAGTGCCCTTTAACAGGACTTTATGCCTCGAACACAAAGTTATCAAGTGAGGTTTGGAAATCCAGGGCATCATAGGACCCCTATACTTAGGAACTAATTCACCCCTGGTCTTTGACACTGGTGTACCAGCCAGACCTTCCAAATGCTCTCTACATCTTCCCGGAGAAGCACATGCCCTTCCTTGCCCTGGGTATCCATCTTGTACCCAGGTATGCAGGTAAAAGGAGGATGTCCTGCTCTCCTCTAAACACTTGGTGGCATTTTTTGCCCTGCAGGGCTATGAGAGATATCACTTAAACCCCCTGCCAAGGAGCTGATTCCTAATCGCAGAGACTTAAGGTACAGGATTTCTGACGCTACACATCTTTATGAGAGTGGCAAGTTCCATCTTTCTGCTGTGGAGCCGCCTCGCGAGTGTGTTGCAGATTAAAAGAACGAAAGTACTCCTTTGACCATAAAGCTGAAGCATCTTGTGTGAGAAGAAGTAGAGGACTGCGAGCTTAAGGTCGTGGCTGGAGAAGTCAGTGGACTTTGGTTCAAATCTCTGGACTTTGAGGTTATCTCATCATTGGCCACTTAAGACAACCGTCTATTTTCTATTTGCATCGCTTCTTTGCTTTTTGTGACATCTTATTCCTGCAGACACAGGTTAGCTGTATAAGTAGGATGGAGATTAAAAAAATAAATAAATAAATAAATAAATAATAATAATAATAATGTTTTCAGGCAAGAAAACTCGATGGAGCATTTCTACCATGTACCCGAAAGGATTACTGTGAGTGGAGTCAACTGACAGCAACTGATTTCTTTGCTTTGTTTTGTCTTTTTTTAGTTAGTGGACTTGAAACTCCTGGACAGGCATTCCTCCAAACCTCTACATCTACTCTGCATGAAGAAACAGTTTATTTGGGGGGCCAGGGAGCAGTTTCCATGGGAGGACGATGTCAACCTAACCAATTACAAGGTATAGGATGAACCAAAATCCTATTTTCTAATCTAGCTTTTTTTCCCCTTAAATGTGGATTACAGTAAAAATTAAGTTGTGAATAGACCAAACATGGAAGATTTTAACAAAAACTCTTGCCCCCAAATTATCCATGGGCAGGCAAGCCAGGAAATCAAAGCAATACCACTTGGATTTCAAAGTAACTAAAATCTTAACAATAAATTGTGATATAACTCTCTCTTCAATATACAGTCACAGGATTTAATAGATGACCAAGGATACATTTATTTCCAAAATGGTCTTTGCCTTCACAAATCTCTTTTTAGAGGAAATCTTGGCTCATATTTGCCACCAGATGACCTCTGTCCTAGTTGTCCACTGGATGAGGTGCTTGTACAGACAGCACGTCTTGTAATGGTACAGCCAGAGGCAAGGATAGATGGATTTCATCTGACATACATTGGGCATGCTGTCAGGAGAGACCAGTCTCTGGAGAAGGGCACCATGCTGGGTGAAGTAGAGAGGCAGCAAAAAAAGAAGAAAGCTTTTAGGGAGATGGATTGACACAATGGCTGCAACAATTGGGCTCAAGCGTAGGACCATTTGTGAGGATGGTGCAGGACTGCGAGTGTTTTGTCCTGTGGAGCGTAAGGTTGTTATGGGTCAGAACTGACTCAATGGTACCTAACAACCATGTAATGTCCCTGGCAAGAGGAAACACTCATTTGGCCACATGTTATTTCACAGACCCTCTAAAAGACTTTGCGAGGTTCACAAATGAAGCTGATGTGGCCATTGCTTATGAACATGCTGTTGTTCTTAGGCACCATTAATTCATTTCCTGACTCAAAACAGAACAAAACACTGGTCAGTCTGGTACCAGCCTCAGAATCAATGTCCGGTTTGTTGTGGCCACGGTGTCCATCCATATCCTTTTCTTTACCGCCCCTCCACTTTACCAAGCATGATGTCCTTCGCCATGGACTGTCTCTCCTGACAATATGTTGAAAGTACTTTAGATAATCTTTTGCCATCCTTGCTACTAAGGAGTTTTTGCTGTAAACTCTTACAAGACTGATTTGTTTGCTCTCTTGGGCATTTGGGGCACTTTCAATAATCTTTACCAGTATCATAATTCAACTGCATCTATTCTTTGGTCTTCCTGATTCGATGTCCAACTTTCACATGCATACGAGATAGTTGAAGATATGCAGATGATATGCTATAGAAGAGGAAGACAACTAACACTGGAAACATTATCCAGTTTCTTGCTTACCCCCAAAGTGTTAGGGGGTCTTTTAAAACAAAATAAAAAATGAAATTAAGAAATATGAGTTCTGTAAACTTCATAACATCCTCATTCCCTGACCCCCTCCTCCCCAAGTTGTTTTGAAATAAAGATAGAAGCTACAGAATAAGAGGGGGAAATGTCAGGTTGATATGTAACAGCCTGGAAAATCCTTGGATGTTTCTTTCAAAATCAATCATGTAAAACATAAAACAAGCCTAAGGCAACTCTTTAAAACAGCAATAATTTAACTGAAATTGATGACTTAAGGAAGACAAAGTTTTACTGAGCCTGAATGTGGCGATCCACACCCGTTGAACTACCTTCAAACAAAATCCACAAGGGCAATAAGTAAAACTAAAGTGATATATTTACAGCACAGTTATATGAATCTTCTACTGATCCCTAGACAGAGACCAGAGACTCCAAATTGTTTGAATATCAACCTAGGAAGGAAGTTTAAAGACTAACAATGCTTCACAATGGTAAAAACAGAACTATTTAAGGACATTTTTAAAACAAGTCTGTGTAGTTCATATTCGCCATTAAAAATTCTGATTTTAAATGGCTTGAGAGCATAGCCTTGGAGGACCACTTAGTCAACTGGAATGATCTAGTTCACGTGCATAATGTTCTCCATCCTTGTCAGCGAAAGTGTCTGGGGTCTGAAAAGCTTTCAAATGGCGATATGAGTTGCAGCCATTGATCTGCACTTGTATGATGCGAAAGATGAAGGAAATCGAAGGCTCAAAGAAGAAGCTGGTCCATGTCCATATGAACCACAACCTCTTCCAGAAACAGACCAGAGAACCTGTGGGGGTGCCTGTCTACCACGACTGATAGCTCTTAACCGGGATAGAATAGAAGACCCCAGAAAGAATCAGAAAACATGGAGAGCAAATATTCAAATTTTTGAAGAAAATAATGACTGAATCTACTGACTGATAGAGACTATAAGAACTTCTGAGACATTTACCCTAATAAGCTTTGAACTTGGAATTGAAGCAATTCCAGCAAGTCATGTTTCATCCAAACGATAGACCAGTGGTTCTCAATTTGTGGGTTGTGACCCTTGTGAGGGTGGAACGACCCTTTCACAGGGGTTGCCCGATCCATCACAGTAGCAAAATGACAGTTTTGAAGTAGCAATGAAAAAAATTTTATGGTTGTGGGGGTCACCACCATATGAGGAACTATATTAAAAGGTCATGGCATTAGAAAGGTTGAGAACCACTGCAATAGACTGACATAAAATAAATGATATCTCCTGTGAATAATGTGCTCCCTTAAAATATATGCTATATAAGCTTACCCAAAAGCAAAAATGAGAAGCCTGGGGTGGGGGGAAGGGAGGCTGGGTCAATGGAAACCCAACATGTTGAATGAAAACAATGAGAATGTAGACTTATTTAAGTATTATAAAAAATGGCATGGGAAATTTTGTTTACAAATTGTTAAAAAAGATCATAATTTGGCCTGTAAACTTCTACCTAGAACACAATGAAAATTTTTTTAATAGTTAACATTTAATGGCAAATTAAGTAATCAAAGCAGCACAGAAAGGACACGAATGTAAAGAACTGTCGAAGTGAAGGTGGCATTATTCATTGTTCTCATAACAATAGATGTTGTTTCTTTTGTTGAAAACACAGCTAATCCAAATGACCTTTGGACATGTTTGGTATCACCCTTGGGAGGGTGGCAAAGGCTGTGCAGTGTGTCTTTGTGTTGTGCAGAGGGTTGCCGTGGGTGGGAGCCAACTGGATGACACCTCTCGACAACAATGTGTTTCATAGGTGATGTAAAATGATCTTTAAAACGTATAGAATTTAGGACAGGATATACATATTATGATTTTTAAAATGAACACTGTTAAATATCATAAATTGTCTTTTAAGTCACAGAAGAGAGTCAGTAGCTGCAGGTTACTTCAGAAATTTCTAGGCACCTGAAATCCCTGTATGGTGCAAACAGCTAATATACTTGCTGAGAACCAACAATCCACCTACAGAGTTCCAAGAAGGAAGTCCTGATGATCTCCTTCTGAAAATTGAACAGAGCACAGCTATCCTCTGACACACAGGGAATTGCCAAGAGTAAGACATACCTTCCCGACATGATCACTGAAGACAGATGTGTGCATAAGAAAATGTGGTGAAGAAAGCTGATGGTGCCCGGCTATCAAAAGATATAGCGTCTGAGGTCTTAAAGGCTTGTAGGCAAACAAGCGGCCATCTAGCTCGGAAACAACAAAGTCCACAGAGAAGAAGCACACGAGCCTGTGTGAACACGAGGTGTTGAAGGGAACAGGCAGCAGACACCAAAGAACCAAAACCATCATTGTGTGACCACCTTCCCCACATAAACGCTGAAGACGAATGTGTGCATAAGTAAGTGTGGTGAAGAAGGCTGATGGTGCCCGGCTATTGAGACCTATAGCGTCTGGGGACTTAAAGTCTTGAAAGTAAACAAGCGGCCATCTAGCCCAGAAGCAACAAAGCCCACATGGAAGCAGCACACCAACATGTGTGATCATGAAGGGCCAAAGGGACCAGGCTTCAAACACCAAAGGCGAGGGGGGAAATCATATCCTTGTCAATGAGGGTGGCGCGTGATGGGGACCCAATGCCCATCTTTAGACAGCTGAACGTACCTTGCAGAGGGGTAGTGGGGAGATGAGTCACTTAGGGTTCAGTATAGCAATAATGAAACCCACAACCTTCCTCTCGTTCTTAAACGCTTCCTCCCTCCAACTACCAGGATCCCAATTCTGCCTTGCAGACCTGGTTAGACCAGAGGATGCACAGCAGTACAGATGGGAATTGGAAACGCAGGGAATCTAGGACAGATGAACCCCTCAGGACCAGGGGTGACAGTGGTGATACCAGGAGGGAAGGGGGTTGTAGAAAGGGGGAATTGATCACAGGGAGCTACATATAACCTCCTCTCTGGGGGACGGGCAGCAGAGGGGTAGGTGAAGGGAGATACCAGACAGTGTAATATAAGATACAATAATAATTTATAAATTATCAAGGGTGCATGGGGGAGGGGGGAGGAGGAAGAGAGGGGGAGGGGAAAAAAGGAAAATGAGCTGATTCTGGGAACCCAAGAAGAAAGAGAATTTTGGGAATAATGAGGGCAACAAATGTATAGATATGCTTTACACAATTGATCTATGTATTGTGATGAATTGTATGAGCCCCAATAAACTGATTAAAAAAAAAAGACATGGCTCCTTAGCAATTGGTTTTAGCCACTTTAGACTCGTTTCTGAGCATACATTATTCATATCTTTTAAAGCTATTTTTTAACAACAGCCCATTGGCTTTTGTTGTGTTTTCTTGTAGTCCCAAAGCAAAATTCCATTTTACGTCATCTTTTTCAAGATTCCACCCTCATAGTGCATTACAGACTGATTATCAGGATGTGCACGGAGGTATCAGAGGGCATGGCTGGTCCTGGGAAAGGCTTCGTTGTCCTTGGGTTCTGCTCATTCCCTATGAAGGGAAGAGATGAGCTCAGGACTGATGGAGGCAGGACCGCAAGTTACTTATGGTTCTAAGTTGACAGAAGCACCTGCACTCACAAACCTTAAGGACTAGATACGGCAATGTAGCTAGATTGGTGCTGTGCACCCACGTAGTCATCAGATCAGGAAAGACAAGTGAATTCTAAATGCACATGGTTACTACCCCAATGAGAAAACTATGTGCTAACCACGTCATACACAGGATTCTATTTAACTTAAGTCAAAATAGTAAGCTCTACTTTTTCTAACTCTGTTAAAAAAATACCTTTCTTTAAGTTTCACCTTTATGATGAATGTGGTAAATGCCAGTTTCATAATCAGGTATCATACCATTGTATATTGAATAAACTATATGATGGTTGCACTCAAAATGACTAATGACCTTCAATTTCAACTCATTAATGCCTATGATGTTGGTCTGTATGCGTTCTATATCATTTTGATGATATCATTTTCTTAGATTCAGACTTCATATATTCCATATTTCTATTATTAAATTAATATTTGCAGCTTTTTTGTTTGTTTTGAGTCGTGGTATTTCACCAAATGAATGTCCTGCAGGCTTTAACCCATCCATGTCATGAAGGCTGACTTTATTTTGAGGATGCAGCTTTTCCACAATTGTCTTTCAAGGGCCTCCTACCCTAAGAGGCTCATCTTTTGGCACTATATCTGACACCGTCTCGCTGCCATTGGTAAGGGTTTCTGTGGTTGGTGCTTCGTCATCTGTTCTTAGTCTAGAAGTGCCCCTGACACCTGTTCACCCTGCATGATCTTACTGGCATTTGAAATACTGGTGCCTTACCTTCCAGCATCACAACAACATGCAAACACCGCAGGAGACAAATTGACAGACAAGTGGAGGTGATGATGTCATACTTACTTACTTAATCACTCACTGTCATCGAGCCACTGGCAAGTAACTGAAACCCTATAAGGACAGGTTAGAACTTCCCCTGGGAGTTTTCTGAGACTGTAGCTGTGAGCTCCCCAGCCCCCTGTCTCTGATGAACCATTGCAGAATCAGTTATTGTCTCCTCACATCCACTCTGTCAATGCTTCATAAACTCGGAAACCTAGCAGACACATGAAACATGAAACAGAAAGAAGAAAATAACAGTAATATAAAGAGTAAGAAAGACAAGACCACCAACATTATTTTAAAATTTAGAGAAGAAACTGCTGTTGTGGAATAAGTGAGAAATATTTA
>NW_022103908.1:5970798-5972626 GCF_000313985.2 Echinops telfairi | reverse complement strand
TGCTGTCCTCTGAAGTGAATTCCCCCTGGGGGAGGGTGGTGCCTTGCACCCAGTTGGTAATTTTATATTCCCTTTTTCTTGCAATGTAGTAACTGCTTCAGAAATCTTTGTATTAGAGTTTTGGATTACTATTGCTTTCTTCATCTTCTTCTTCTTCTTTTGACTATGGAGAGTTTATTAATGAAGTTAGCAGGTTTCAACTGGTGTGAGAAATTCCCAGGACACAGTTGTTCAGTGGGGACACTTTCTTCTCTGCCGTGCCTACAAGCAGGCCTCTCCAAGGTCCTCAGCCACATGGCCTGGCCTCTGTCCTGCTATTTGTATGCCTTCTAATTTTTCATTTATTTTGGCAATGTATTTTTTTATGGTTTCGTTGGATTCTTCTAAAGTCTTTGGGTGTTTTCCTTGTGTCCCTCTAGAATTATCTCAATCTTTCTCTAAATCGGTTGAAAGTGCCCTATGAACGACTTTTGAATCCCTTATCACATAGTACCAGTGGCATGTGTTCCTCAGAAAGGTTCTCGAGCTCTGTATGGATATCACTTGTTTAAACCACTCTACCTTGTTTCTTTATGTGAAACGACATTTTCTGTTGTCCCTGAGACATTGTGGTGGTAGTATATTTCTATTTGGTTAATGATGGTGTTTTGATATGATCTTGAGCACTCATTGCCTGCTTTTGGTGAGTCTGACAGGAGATGTGAGTATGCACATCATTCTTTGTTGGCTGTTCAAGTAGTGCAATTGAGGGCAAATTTGGCTGATGTTGTCTGCTGTCTATAAAGAATCAGGTGATGAAAGAGTGGATAGTGGTCCCCACCCGGTGGTTGGGTTTTCAGGAGGTATGGATGTAGCCAGGCAATGTGGACACTGATACTGTCTCCCATTGGGTGGGATGTGAAACTAAAAACAAAACATATAAACAAACCAATGAAAAAATATAGAGGAAAAAAAAACCTATAGTAAAAAGAAAATAGTAGATGGAAGAGAAGCAGGAAAATAATAGCAAAAAATATTATTTAATAGTTAAACAGAAAATCCAGAATAAATAAAAATAATTAAAGAGGGGAAAAACAGAAAAAAGAAACAACAAAGAAAACTAGGGCAGATGACAAGGGGAAAATACAGTAAAGAAAACAAAACATAAAGGAATAAAGAAGAGGGGACGATAATAGAAACAAAGGAGAAAAACAATGGAAATATGCTAAAGAATGAAAAATCATGATAAGGGGAAAAAAGGAAAGAGAAGAGTGTGTTGGGGTGAATGGGGGAGGGCGGACCCCATGAGGAAAAAACTGTGTGACCCCATATGGGTCAGTGTTCTCTGCTGCCCAGGGTACTCACTAGGTAATGGGGGCGTCATGGTGGAGGAGGGGGAGGGGGATAGTGTTGAACACCCAGTTCTAGACAGGACCCCTGCTGGCCTAGATGATGTCAGGGGTTAAGACACTGGTACAGAAGCCATTCATGCCCACCCCACTCCGTGGATGACAGAGGCTAAGAACTCTTTTGCGCCTAGAAGGTCAGGCAGCAGGTCTGTCCCTGCAGCTCTGTTGGTCTGGTGAGGCAGATGAGAGGTGGTGCACCAAGGACCTGATCCATGAAGGCACAGTTTCTGCCCTACCTGGAGCAGACGGGTGGGGTTTTGGAGCGTGCTCTTGATGCAGGGTGGGGAAGGGTGAGGGTTTCCCTAGCTCTGACCACCAGGAGGGTGCAGGAATCCAGAAGAACGCTGCAACTTCTGGTCACCAGCCCTCTGTGTTGGTCCCTGGGCTTTCGGGCAGCCATTTGGATAGTTCAAGACAATTCACCTGCTTTATTCTGCCTC
>NW_022103908.1:5959720-5969834 GCF_000313985.2 Echinops telfairi | reverse complement strand
GGGCTGGGATGTTTTCTCAATATTCAATTGCTCTTGTATATAAAGCTCTTTCTTAATCACATGAGTGTCTATTGTTTCTCTAGTCTACCAGGACTAACACGTCAATCCATAATGCACTAAACCACCCTTAAACCCCCAATCCCCCTAGGTCTTGAAAACAAAGTCCCTGTATTAACTTTCAGTAACTGTACTTCATCTAAATAATCTGACTCATCACATGGTTGGAAATTTCCAAACAGAGATTATAAAATTAATACAGAAATTACTAATTTTAGAATTGTATGCCATGAACATTTTGTAGACATCTCACAAACATTTTCTAGCTGCATAATAATGCTTGGTATAGGCTACATCAGGATTAGTAAACAAAGGAGAAGTGCTAGTTTTAGTTGTTTTATCCAGTATTTGCAGTGCTAAAATTTATGAGAACATAATTGAGTGTTTAGATAATGAAACTATAAAAATCCCTATACCATTGTTTGTTTGCATCAGACAGACAGAGCTATAATTTATACTGAGAGGTGGAAAATGTTTTTATATATTGCATCAAATATTCCAAATTCAAACTGGCACAATGGAAAAAATGCTATGGGAATATTGAATCGCATCTTCGAGGTGTCCAACAAAAGAAAAACACAAATGTTAAGCTCTGGGTGCATCATGCAATATGTTTGGATTATCGTTGTTGAGCATTGTCAAGTTGTTCCAATTCAAAGTGACCCCAGGTACAACAACATGAAATACTACTCAATCCTCATGCCAGTCTCCTGATCATTGTGGCGCTGAGCCCCTGCTGTAAGCAGTATGTCAATCCATCTCATTGAGGACACTCCTCCTTGACTTGGTTTGGATAAGGACATCTTTAAGTTAAACTTTGAATATTAATATGGACTCGTCTCCATTACAATAATTACAATAAATCCATGAAAGCCAGACCTGTGTGTGGTAGTTACAAAATTTTATGTCAACTTCATAAATAAGTATAGGGGTGGAGTCTAGCCCGTCACTTGGGTCACAACCTGATGATGCTTCTTTGCGGGCATGGCTTTCTCAGGAGGATTCTGGGCACATTCTTTCTTTCTTCTTCCTTCCTGTAGACAAGCCACTTCGAGGCAAGCTGATGGCATCTAGAGACACGCTGAGATGCTTTCACCAGCATTGGATTCACAAGACTTTCCACTCACCTGCCAGTGTTCTTCCTGGATTCAGCAGCATTCCATGTGCTATGTGAGTCTGAAGAGAAATTTATGGATGCATATTGGGCATTTGGGCTAATATCAGACTTATGGACTTGATCTGGACTGAGATGGGATGTTTTCTCAATGTTTCTTGTTGATAAAAAGCTTTCCCTTACACACATACAAGTGTCTCTGGATTTGTTTCTCTAAGTCAACCCGGACTAACCCACTGTGTAAGGTAGAAAGTTGTCAGAGAAGGGAAATGGAACTCTTTTCCACTAATCTGAGGAGGCTTCAAAAAGTTAATGAAAAATAGAATTAAACCATCATGGAGTTTTACCACAAACTTTTGGAAGTACCCTCAGAGAGAGTTATGCGCTCTGTTACTGGTGGACAGCGTAGGAGACCCAGAAAAAACAGGTCTTTCTTTCCACCAGATTCTGGCTCTCCCAGGTATCACTGTTCTTCATTCTGCGTACCAGGTGCCAGCGTGAAAGAATTCATCTACATCAATGCGGGATGAACAAACAATGTTGAGTAGACACATTTTGGTTATCAAACAGGAAACAAACAAGTGAAAACAAAAGTCCTGCCATTGAGTTGATTTCAAAGCACAGTGGCTTCATAGGACAGACTAGAACGGTTCTCTCTAGACAGCCTCAGCTGGCCCTGGGATCACTGGTGAGTTTGAACTGAGAACCTCAATCCAACTCTTAATCTGCTGTGCCACCAGGGCTCCGAAATCCCATCAGAGAGTAAATGAATTTGAAATGAGCCTTGCTCTGCCTTGAGACAGTTTGCATGTGACACAGTAACACCTAGAAAGTGAATCCTCACAGAACAACCTTAGTATCACTTCAATACGGAAAACATCATCTAGTCAGAAGAAACAAAATAGCAGAGGGCACCCTCCAAGAAATAGAAGACAGGTTATTTGTTTGATCTAGTTGTAGGACTATTTATTTTAACTTACATCTACTGTCCATTGCCCTGGAGATAAAGAGGAAAATATAGCTCCATCTCTACTTTTAAACTGTTCTTGTCAGTTTTCTTCCTTCTCTTCCCCAAGGTCATCTCTCCACTGTGGTATTCTGACCTCCATCCACATTTTAATTTATCCAACCATCATCCGTTCCAGACACATTTACTGAGAAAGTACAAGGGGCTTTTGAACATTTTGGACACATTGAATTCAACGGTGCTGGAATTTTTCCAGACATTTTTTGATACTGCACTTAAGAAGACAGACCTGGGCCCCGTTAAGGAAGCTGATTTTCTATTAGGAGGAGAGGAAAGCAACAAGAAGCAGTGATTAAATAGTATATTATCAGAAAATGACCACAGTAGTAGGAAAATAAACCAATTCTGTTGGAGAGAGTCGTGGAGACAAGATCACGAGGGCTTGTAGATTTAGGTATACAAATCAGAGAAGATGAAACCTTTGGACTGAGGTCCTTTGATGTGGAGAAGGCAGTCAGGCGGTAATTAATTTAGATTTAAAGGAAATTACTTGCACCTTTGTACTGGCGCAGCATACATACCTCATCTTTTCTCTCACCAGTAAGGTTATATGTCCCTGTCCTATTATTTCAAGGGAAGAAATAAAACACTCAGGCTGGGGAAATAGTTAAGAGAGAACTGGGGAGGGAAGAAAAGCATTAATGTGTTCATGAGTGTGCCAGTAGAAATGTTAGATTCCAATGGGATGGCATAGATATGGAAAAGGAATCTTGAGAAGGTTTAAAGGAGAAATATGAATAGTTTTGTTTTCAATAGTCACACACACAGCTACTCTGAGGGAGAACGTTTAGGCTACCTGCTCACATAAAGATTTATATAGAGAGAGAAAGATTTGCTCACATGGTCACTATGAGTCAGAATCCACTAAGCAGTGAATTTGAATGTTTTATGTGAGACGTGAATCTTTATGATTCAGAATCGACTCAATGGCAGTGGGTTAATTAGTTTTGTGAATAAGTGAAGAAAGTAAAATTGGTAAAACACGCTGTTAAGTAATGCTTGTCGATAGAGAATAATGGCCAAGTATTTCTATAAATATCCCCAAAGATATTTATCTTTGCAGTCACCCTGGAGAAGGTTTAGGGAGAACTATCCTAACTAGAGACTTCGTAATAGACTTAAAACAAACACAACCTTATATCTCTCTTTAAAATTTTCCAGATTCCTATTGCATTGAAAACTTGCAGCTATTTACTAAAATAAGGGAATCCTGGATTAGGGCCCAAAGTTGTTGGATCTTCTGTGGCCAGGCCAAGAAGAGAAGCCTTCTAAGCTAACCACGGCTTTCAGCAGAGGTGGTCTTTTCAGATTCCTTTAGGAAGGGCATCTATATATCTCCATTGCCATTAAATTGATTCTGACTTGTAGCAACCCTACTGGGCAGAGTGGAAGCTCTCCATAGAGAATCTAAGACTGTAAATCTCTATGGAAGCAAATGACCTCATCTTTCCCATGGGAGGCCGATGGGTTTGAGTCACTCCAGCTGTGGTTACTAGCCCCACATATACCCAGCAGGTACACCAGGGCATCTATACCCAGGATTTAGGAAGAAATGAAATGGAGGCATCTTCAAGTGCTGGGACTTCAAGCTCTATCTTGGGTGACTCTGGACAACCTACTTAACCTCTCTGGACTTTCCTTTTGTCATCCAACTGTCTAAATACTAACACTAGAGAGGAACGAAAGATTGCATATAAGAACATCTCTTATGCTATGAGATGCATTAAGGATGTGCTATCAGTGGGAGAGAAAGAAGTGGGAAAAATGAGGCTTTTTACTCCCACACACTGACAGCTTTGGAAACCCAAAGGGGCAGTTTTAGGCTGTCCTATGCAGTTGCTGTGAGTCAGATTCACATTGATGTAAGTAAGTGAAATTTTTGTTTGCTTGTTTTTTAGGGTTTTTTTCATCATTGGGTAGGATATGTCTTAAATACAAGATCACAGGAGAGGATATTACTTTTTGATCTTTCAATTAACTTCATTAAGACGAAGAGTAGTCAAGATGGCAAGAGACCATACCCATGTGTGAGATCCTCTCCAACAGCACTAGATGAAGCAGAGTCCCCAACCTGAGAGTACAAATCAGTAAGGGAAAGTTACTTCAGTGGGTTTAGCATCTACTATTGGGAAAGAAAACAATACATAAACATAGAGATACGTATATACATATATACACAGGAAAATTAAATAGGGATCTATCTGGGGTCTTCAAAAAGTTCCTGGGAAAATCTGTGTCTTTCATTTCCAGTTTTCCACAAGAAATCTAAACATGAAGGCACACACAATGGGTAAGCGGAAAAGATTTGCTGTTGGGGTTTGTGAAGGGTTCCATTCATCTCTGCTGTTTATGTCAAGCGAAACATGTTTCTGCAATCAGTGCATGACTGCAGACAACTTCTCCCATCAACACACAAGTCGTGGTCATATCAGAGTGCCTTCAATCAAGGGTACGATCAAAATTGGAGGGGGCCTGCTGGCCAGTTTAATTCAAGGTAGAGAGGTCAGCTCCCAAGATTATGGAAGCTGCATTTATGGATGCCCACAGATTAATCTTGATAGGTGTTCTCAGGAGACACAGGCTGACCGCAGGGCTTATTATAAAGCACAATTAAGAAAACTGAGGATAATCTTGGTTTTTTGTTTTTAAAGCCAAGGAAATTTCCTCTGGAACTTTAAATTTTCCTCTCATCAATAAAATGCACCTGCTCGTTTTCCAGAATTATAAAAGTCTCTCTATGGGAATTCCATTGGGGAAACCTTACCGCATCCACCCCACAATGCTGCTCTTACCCCTTCAGACTTATGTTGTTCCTAAAACAGTGAATATAAAACAAATAAACAAACACGCGTTTTGTTTTATTTTGTTTTGTTTTGTTTGTCTCTCAAGGATGTCAAAATGGTGTACATCAAAAAGCCTATAATTCTTCAGGGAAGGGCTACAAAGGTGTAAATATTCCCTTCAGAAGTGTATTGACCCAGATTGAGGCTATGTTCAGCACAATAACTTTACATTTTAATATTTGTTGTTTTATGCAGATTTCGATAATTTTTTAGCAACACACACATATCTATGTTGCTTTCTTTAGAAATCTGAAATCCAGATATATCCAAATATGTTCATGTAAAAAAGAGGAGCCACTGTGAGTGTAATTCTCAGCAAATGAATCCCAAAACAAAATGCAAAACTGAGGGCAAGCCCTACAGCCAGCAGCCAGCAGCTGAGGCTAAACAAGACAGTGGGGATCCACGAATGTCCACAGGATGAATGCTGGGTGCAGAGCCAACCTAAAATGTTAGGTCCTCAGAAATGCCTGATAAAACTCACCTCCTGAAGAACAAGAAACTAGCCTCAGAGATATTGGAAGACAAAAACAAAAAGATTGAATTATGCACTGACAGATCATCAAAAGACACCAGAGCAAGTACAAACTGGAATCTATTGCAAGACAAGCTAAAAGAATCAAGAATAGTTTAGAAGGTTCATAAGAATAATACAAATAAATAAACAAGAATCTCAGAAATACATTTATCAAACAGGACATCTATAAGAAGAGCTGGCAGAGCTTAAGAAATGGTTGGAGGGGAAGAAGAAAAGGAGAAATCACATTCATGAGTGAATACAGAATCATCGAAAAGAAACCATCAAGCTAGCAATCAAACACACGAAGATAGTAGCTTAGAAAATGTCAGTCTTATTTCTTCTAGTGAGAAGGCTTGGAAGGAGGAAGCCAGGTCTGTGTGGCACCTCCAGACAATCATGGGAAATACTGTGGGTTCATAAGCCACATTGCGTGGTTCTCATACTCGAAGTCACACAAGGTTACAGTGGGACCACGGAGGCTTCCGTCGTTTAGTCCCCATTGTGGTCTGCGTGGAACGTTCTGCCGTTGGCTGCTTACCAAAAGGCCTTCAAACCCCTCCCGTGGCTCCATGCAGAAAGACCTGGTTCCATTAATTTTACAAACAGGAAACCTTAAGTGGCCGTTTTCCTTCGTCTTGTCAGATTGCCATGAGCTGAGAAGCCACCAGAAAACACCTGACACTAAGACGATCCACAAGGAAAACACCACACGAGGAGCAGGGACCGCGAAGTGCCAGATGACTCCTCCCCATTTTCAAACGTCTTCCCTGGGGAACAAACCAACTTCTCCGTGACGGTCACTAACTTGGTCATTTAACTACTCTAGGAACTAACTCCCAGGAAAGCTGGGACTGTCTTTTTTTAAAAACTGATCTCGTTGCTCACCTGCCTAAAAAAATCAGAGTTCAGTTAATAAGAACGAAATAGCCAATAAGCAACTGGGACTCTGCCTTAGTTATCAGTAAATGTCTACTTCTCTATCTGGTGATGATTATATAGATCAAGGCAGGGCAGAGGATCAGGTCAGAAATCTAGAAACGCCTTTATTCTCAACTTGTGCTGGAAACACAGTTGTATCTCCAATTTCCCGGACACATAGTATCGCAATGAGCCAACAACCCAAAACTCACTGCCATGGCCCTTGCTGACTCATAGCGATCGATCCCGTGTGTTTCCGAGACTGGACTGTTGATGGGGGCAGAAAACCCAGTCTTTCCCCAGCAGGTTCCCAACTGCCTGCCACCGAGTGGATCTCAATGAGCAGTGTAGGAATGTCCAGTGTCCAGTAAATTGAACTTGGACATGGAGCTAGTTCAGGTTTTGTTCTTTGCCCTCCCAGTTTCACGCTTTCTCCTCCTTCGCATCCTCAGACAGAGACACAAAAATGAACATACCTCTACCTAGCTTCACTATTGGTGGGACGGATGCCTATAGAAACTCTTCAGACAGCAAGCAGATTGACAGCAACGTGTTACACAAAACACCATTCAACAGTCTATATGAATGAAAGGAACTGAGTAAGGCCAAAGACTGTCAGGAACCCACCCGCTCTGCCTTTAGAAGCGTGTAGTTCACGGAGAGAAGCTACATACACAGTACAGTGCAGAGTAGACTGTGATAAAGAGCTGTCATTCGAATGAAATAAATTTCTGCTTGCATAGCCACTCGGCAAAAGTACTAGCATATTTTCTCTTCATTTATAAATACAATTTGAAAATGCGATCTGATGGCTTTAGCGAAAATAGATTTTTTTCATGAGATTCCTGTTGACATATTTATCCCTACAAATAAGAGTGAAGTGGACTGGTTAGGATATCACTCAAATGACATGATTTGGGCAGTTTGGGTAGCTGCATTTCATTAACAGTAAGACCTTTCATTGAGCTAACCTTTGCTTCTGGAATTATGTTTTGATTTGTTCCAAATCTTCTGCCCTTTTGTTATGACTCCCTAGCCTCTCTTAGTCTCAATACGTTCCCCTTCTAAGTAGAGACGTAATTCTTATTCATGGCTTTCACTTGCTCCCACGTCCTTCTCTTCCTTCATCAGCGTGTCTTCTCCAACACCAGAAACCTCTGTCATCTAATGATATGACTCCAGTTATTCTAGTTACCCTCCGGTCATTGCAGATAGTGTTGCCCTTGGCAACCTAACCCTTTATGTAACCAGAAAAACGTCATACGGGTCCTTGACTATGTGCCATAATGAAGCAGCTAAAATAAGACTGTGCAAATAATGTTCCAGTGGAGTCTCAATTATTTGTTCTTTCCTTTTTAGCTATATAATGAAATTGAAAGTCCCCACCCCACCCCACCCCTGCATTTCAGTATTATTACAAATCTAAAGGAACCATTCTATGCTATGTGTAATTTTCACATTAAAAAACAAGAGATGATCTATGATTGCTCTGTTTCAAAGGTTAATTGGACTGCGATAAAAATCAATTCCCAAAGAGTAACTTTAGAGATCTGTGCTTGAGTGGGTCCTCCAGCCTTGTGAGTGTCTTAACTGAAGAGGGCATTTATCCAGTATTAAAATGTTCTTGTATCTTGTCTAAAATAGTCACCACTAAGTAAGAATGACATCAGTATAGTAGAGACATTCATGGCATCTTCTGCCATAACTATTAGAGACATGAGCCATATGGCCTCCGTTCAACTGTCTACATCAATATAGTAGAAGATTGTAGTTTTCTCAGACTGGGCCTCATTGACACTTGTGCATATGAAAGAGATCTCAGAGCTGACAGCAGACATACGAAGACAAAAGGCTCTAAGACTGAGCTTTTCCTGAACCAACAAGCACTAGCATTGAGGGATGAAAAAAGCCTGATTGCCTTTGCAATTGGATCACGACAAATGGGTCCCTGTTTCTTAAAATGCACAACAATACCTCAGTTATTAAGCACCATCTAAGCCACAAGAGGAGCAAGTTCACATTATTGAATTATCTAAATAACATATTTAATCTTTCATTTCCTCAAAATAGACACAGAACAAAAATGCACTGTACTTCATAGTACTTACTTTATGTGTGTGTGATATCTGTGTCTTATGTTGCAGTTGAAATTTTTAAAACATTACTAGATTGCAGCACATTCTCTTCATCAATAAAATAAATAAAAATAATATGACTTTTCAGGTAAAATAAAATAAGTGAATAATATTCCTTTTTTTTCATCTTAATCATTTTATTAGAAGCTCTTACAGATACCATAACATTCCATAGTTCAATCACATCAAGCAGTATTGTACAATTGCTACCACAATCTGTGACAAAACACTTTCTTTCTTCTTGATCTCCTTGATATCAGTTCCCCTTCGCCCCTTCCTCTCCTGCCCTACTCCCCAGGAGCCCTGATGGAGGTAGCCCGGGCCTTTGCAGAAGACTTTAGGGTAGCTACCTCTATTCTGTAGAGGTGGGGCTGGAAGACAGTCTTTTCAAAGGATAGGACTCCCACTAAAAAAGACCCCACAGAGACTTTCTCTTGATACTGGGAACTCTGTGGACTTATTCTTTAGTCCCCCGCCTTTGACAGCAGTGTTCTAAGCACTGGTTCTGAGTCTGGGGATCAAGGACAAAGCATTCAGGGACAGGCATGGGCCCCTCCATGTGTTGTCAGGTGTCAAGCAGTCAGTCTATCTTGCTGTCTAGCAATGCTGTGTGACAGGGAAGAACCGCCTTCTTTTCTTTGCTTCACTGTCAAATCTGTGGGACGCAAATCCCCAGGTTTTCTTCTTGGTAGACTCTGGTTAGTTTCAGACTGCCAGCCTATCTGTTAGCAGCCATCGAATGGCTCATACCCTTAACCACTTGCAAGTGATTTTAAATATAGAGTGGCGAGAGAATCAAATAACTATTAAAATGTGAAAACTATAAAAGGCACAAAGAAATGTCAACACAGGATCCAAATATACTATTTGGGTGAGGAGATGTAGGCTTTATATCCTACCCCAGGAACGCCATCCCCGCGAATGTTTTGAGGATCCAGGTGGGTGGATTTTGAGTTGAAGCTTCTGAGGATGTTTAAACTCCAAGCACAGATGAGGACCAAATAGCTCCCATCTCTGCTGGAAAGGCACTGGGGGGCGGAGGTCAGGAGAAGAAAGGCAGCCCCACGCTTCTTCCATTCTTTCTTCACCATTGCTATCTCTTCGCCTCTCCCCTTATTTTCTCACATTTGTTTATACCAGTTTATGTTCTCTCTGTTTCTCTGAGCCATTGATTTCCCGTCTCCTGCAATGTATGCTTCCACAAAGAGAATATTCTGTCGAAGGCCTGGGAGGCCATCAGAGCACCTTCTTCCTGCACATAATATTAGGCATAAACTGAAGCTTGTTGAGTTTTTTTTCCATCTTCATTTTCACATAAAGTTTTCTGATTTGTCTGTTTGTCTGTTTACTTATGAGCAAATGACCGGTTTTAGTACCCTTTGGATGTTTAATTTTGCAAAAAGCTGTTAAACTTCACGTGATACTTTTAATTTCCATTCATAGTAACTAAATTCTATAAACAGTAATTAAATTCTGTTCAATTTTTATTTCAAAACAGGG
>NW_022103908.1:5931647-5958599 GCF_000313985.2 Echinops telfairi | reverse complement strand
CATGTGTGATTGACTGTTGTTAAGTGCCATCGAGTCTGTTCTAACGCAGAGGGACCCAATGTCAGAGAGAACACAACACTGCAGGTGAATGGGCCCTTCTCAGCGTGGTTCTTAGGTGGGAGCACCGTGGTGGACTCCTGGTACCAGTCCATCGCATCGAGGCCCTTTCTCTGTTTCACTGACCCTCTACTTCTGCCAGCATGATGTCCTTCTCCGGGGACGTGTCTCTCCTCACAGTTTGTCCACAGCACTTTCAGACTGTACGTGTTCAAGACAGATGGCTTTGTTCTTTTGTCGGTCGATGGTACTTTCAATAGTCTTCACCTGCGCCCTAATTCGAATGCATCAATTCCTTTTCAATCTTCCTTAGTGCATGTCCACCTTTTCCACACAGATGAGGTGATTGGACAGATTATGTTTTGGCTCAGGCACACCTAAGAGCTGTCTTCGATATTCCTTGGTATAAATGAGTGAGTGCATCCAGTGCTTCATCTGCATGTTGAAACATCTCAAGAGGTATTCCATCAATTCCTGGAGCTTTGCTTTTGGCTGATGCCCTCAGTGCAACTTGAACTTCCTTCAGTTCTACTGGGTCTTGTTCATACACGAAGAAAGCAAAAGACCATTAGAAAGACTGTAAAGGTCACAGCAGATGTCAGAAGGGACTCTGAAACTTGCTCTTAATCCTAGAGTAACTAAGGCAAATGGAAGAAATGATGAAGCCAAAGAGCTGAACAGAAAATTCCAAAAGGTAGCTTGAGGAGGCATGATAATATATAATAATGAAATGTGCAAAGATCTAGAGTTAGAATACAAAAATAGAGGAACACAGTCACACTAATTATAGCCTTGAGTTGCATTATTGAAAGATTCTAATATTGAACAAAACATTAAACAATGCAGGGAGCATCAAAAGAATTAGAAAGAATACACAGTGACTATGTCAAAAAGCACTAGTTGAGATTCCACCATATGAGGAGGTAGAATATGCTGACTTAGAGCAATAGTCTTGGGTTTCCAAGACTGTAACTACCGTATTTATGGGATTAGAAAACCCCAGTGTTTCTGCTACAGAGCTCCTGCCAACTGACTGGAAGAGATCCATATTTGTACCCATTAGAAAGAAAGGTGACCCAACAGTAGGCACAAATTTGACAACAATATCATTAATATCATAGGCAAGTAAAATTTTACTGAAGAATATCCAACCACATTTGCAGCAGTACATTGGCATGGAGCTGCTGAGAAGCCCTGGTGGGTACTGGTTACACTTTGGACTAAGATCCCCATGGTTGGCAGTTCTTGATATCAACACACATCTCATTAAGTCTGTTATCATCAGTTTTCAATGCATCACGTCTGTTCTTGAGATGTTCTCGAAATTTAGGTGGGATCTACTGGCAGTCATATTTTGACTCCTGTGGATGTCCTTTAATTTTCATTAGCTTTATATTGAATTTACATTTGGACAGTTGATGGTCTATAGGCACCCCTTGGCCTGGTTTTAGCTACTGATATTGAGTTTTTCAATCCTCTCCCTCCACAGATGTAATGAATTTCATTTCTAGCTGAAAATCATTTCTATCATTTCATTTCTATCTGAACACATATGTATAACAACTGTTTATGTTCTTGGAATAAGATATTTGCAATGAAGAAATCTTTGGTCTTGCAAGATTCTATCATGAATTTTTCAGCTTCAATTCAATCACCAAGACCATATTTTCCAACTACTGTTCCTTCCTCTTTGTTTCCAGCTTTTGCATTTAAATCACCTTTATTTATTAATGCATCTTGATGGTACATTTGATCATTTTCAGACTGAAGATGTGGGTAAAATTCTTCAATTTCTGAATTAATAGCTTTAATGTCTGGTGCATAAATTTCATAATAGTTGTTTTGGGTATATTTCTATGTCTATGGATAGGTATTATCCTTACAGACAGAATTATACTTGAAGATAAATCTTGAGCTTTCCTTTGTGACAATGAATGTTTTCCCCACTGAATGTGTCATTTGGGGTATAGTGAGTCATATGATTTTCTGTTTCAAAACAGACAATAACGGTCCATTTCTAGTCCGTCACACAGATCAGTAAGAGTCCATTACTGGTTAGTAGCAGAATGTTGATATTCGTGGGTTCCATTTTGTTTTTTACATTTCAATTCTTATTTGCACATCCAAGTTCTGATTTTTTTTAAAATCGTTTTATTGGGGCCTCATCCAACTCATCACAACCCATCCATCCATTGTGTCAAGCACATTTGTACATTTGTTTCCATCAACATTTTCAAAACATTTTCTTTCCACTACTTCCAACTTCTGATTATTATTGATGTTTGCAGCGATTTTTTTCCAATTTTGAGTTGTGCCTCATCTGCAAATGAAAGTCCTGCAGGCTCCCATGGCTGTATGCCTTCAGTGTCATTGTGCTTGTCTCTATATTCAGAAGGCAACTCTTCCTCAGTCATATTTTGCATGAGTTCCGACTAAGGGGCTCATCTTCTGGCACTCTGACAATGCCCTGCTTTTAGTCGCGAGTTTTTCAGTATCTGAAAATGTTTCAATGCCATCCATAGGGTTTTCAGTGACTAATTCATCAGAAGTGGACAGCCTATTCCTTCTTCATAGTCTGGAATCTCTGCTGAAATCTGTTCACGTTGGGTGACCTTGCTGCTATTTAAAATATCAGCCCCAAAGCTTCCAGCATCACAGCAACAAGCAAGCTACCACGGGAAAGCACACTGACCGACAAGTGGTGGATGTTATAGAACAAAAAGCCTTTAAAATGTATCACTGTGCTTTCTGTCTGTGAATATAGTCCATCTTGACAAATAATCTGTGAATAGCTGAGCATATATTCCACTGTGGTTGGGGTGAAGTAGTTTGTAATTGTCATTTAAGCAATTGAATGTGTGTTTGTTGTTGTTGTTTTGTACATTGAAAGGGCTCCATTTGGTTGTACATAGAGTCTCAATGATTGGGAAACCACGTGACAGCACCTAACATTAACTACAACATATATCATTGATGGTTTTCTATTTTTATTCTATTATTTATCAGTGTTATACCTATTATTTCTCTGACTTATGGAAATACATCTATAAATATTTGTTACCATTGTAAATTTGTATGCTTCTTTCCTGTAGTTATATCTGTGTTTTTTCTTTGTGATCAAAAGCTTGGTTACCAGGTACATAAATGTATAGGGTTGTTATGTCCTTTTGTTTAATAGACACCTGACACTTCATAATTACAAAATAATCTTCCTTATACTTGGTAATATTGTTTGCTCTTAATTATACGATTTTATTTGTATAGTCATTCAGCCCTATCTTGGCTTTCTGAAACACTAAGAAAGCCTTGTTTCTTGAACTCAAAGAAACCTCCAAATTGGCCTGCGTGTCTCTATTCTAAGACCTGAACAATTTAACAGGCCGAAAGTTGGGAAATAATAAGGCTCCCTCGTTTACTTCTCATCTTTCAAGAATCATTTTTTTGTGTGAAGATTATCCAGTGTTTGAATGTCATTGTTTTGTATGCTTTGCTGATACACTGAGTTTTATATGAGTTGACATACTACGTTTTTCAAATACTGATGTTATTCATCACTTATTTAAACTTAACATTATAATCTGACATGCGATTAATATTTAAAAAACTACTATTTTACTCTTTATCATGTCTATGTTCTTAGATTTTTCTAGGGAAGGTACAGTAATAGAAACTTAAGTATTAAATGTGATTTATTTACAAATATTTTTAAATTATTTTTTCAATTAATTGAGAAAAGGAGTTTAATGCATGTTTAAATAAAATAATATAAATCACCAACTTTTTGCCAAATATAATTATGCAACTGTAAGTATTTTATACATTTTAAAATGCTTTACACATGTTGCCACTTCCCTTCCTGAATTCTTAGTCTCATTCTGGCCACACTCTGAATTCAATAAATGCCTTCTTTTCAAAGTGACTATTGACCTTTCATTCTAAGTGAATTTTTCTTTCATTTATTTAATATGTCTCTATTTTCCAACCTCATTTTAAAGGTGAATGTTCAAAATGTACATATGACTTTCCTTTAAAAATGTGAATTTTACTGGAAATTGTCTCTTTTTTAAGGATAATTGCCTTAATGTCTTTAAAACATTACCAAACAACAGAAGTCAGGTGAATAGAAATAATCCATATTCACAGAGGATGCGCACTAGTAAGTATGTAGGTGCATCAGCATCTAGACTCTCGGGAAGGAATATTTAGATATGTGAAAATTTTCACAGCTTTCTGGTGGGGAGAGTTACCAAAGACTGATTTACAGACAGGTTTGTAACTGGATAAAATTAAAGTGTTAATCTTGGTACTAGAGTGGATTGGGGGGCGGGGGTACCCAAAGGGATGGCGATGACAAAATGATGTCTTTCTGAGCTGTTTCCTTCCCATGCCCCCTTTTGCTGTGGCACTATAATAAATGTCACTGTGTGCTGTTGAATAAATCCTTGCTCATTTCTGGAGCTGAGCAAAATTGGGTACCAAATTAGCCAAAAGTCATTCAGATGACTCATTTAATAATATTTAACAATTACTTTATACCAGGTCCTGTGCTAGGTATTAAATAGATAATCATGAAAAATTGTTCTGAATCTTAAAATCTACTCAAGAGATACAGATTATCAATGTCATTTAAATAACCAGTTTAGTTTAAAAACACCAGCTATTCCATGGGAGAAAGACAAGGCTTGCTAGTCCTGTGAAGGGTGACAGTCTTCGACACCCACAGGGAAAGTTCTATGCTTTCTTCGCGGGCCAGTCCGTATCAGCAGCTACTACTGTACAAGTCAGTGAGTTTCAGTTTGGCTTGCTGTTGTTTTGGAGAAAGAAAATCTAGAATGCAAAGAGAAGATAATTTGAAGCCAGGCTTGGTAAACTCCAATATTCAGAAGTTTCATTTATCAGGCAGTACCTGGAAAGAAGTCCCATTCGAGGTGAGAACACAACATTACACAAAGCATGTGCTCGCTGGGGATGAGAGGAATTTAGTAACGTAAAAACTGTAAATTTAGGAAGGTAAATATTTAGTAAGGAAAGAACTATTTCATTTGGGCTCCACAGATGGCTCTGTGATGTTTGCAAGAACAGTTTCTTTGCAGAAGTAACCAAGATAATTCAAACTGGAAAGCTTTACATAGAAAAAGGCAGGTAAAAATGTGGGAACAGTATGGCAGGTGATGCTTAGGAGAATATTGATTGTGAAGATAAAAAAAAGTAAGGCTAGAATGGGTGGAAATCAAAGAAGTTTCATGGTTTTTGTCTCTTTGTAAATTCTATGAATTATAGAGGTTGTGTCGTAAACTCCAAGCACTGATTGAGCAAGTTGGTGGAGAGAAGGTCAGAGAAGGAGGGAGGGACTGACATTTGCCAGAAGAGCACTTTCTCTGCTGTAAAGAAAGGAAGAGGCGAAGATGGCCTCCGGTGTTTCCCCAAATAGAGGAAACGGGCTCCTGGGGGTGTCGGACCCATCCCGGGGAGCTACAAAACCAGATATCTACACTTCTTTTCCATGGATTATGGGACCATGGTACATTTATTTTTGAATTGCCAGGGCAGAGCACTGGGTGACTTTTTTCCCTGAAAAGGAGGTTATAGGCACATACAAATTGGTGAATCTATGTTCTAGATAGATGTAGAGTTAGTAAGGGGAAGATGAAGTCAGTAAGAAAAATAACTTGGAGACTAACTATTTTCATTCTGTTTTAGCAAATTTGATATAATCTCCCTAATGATAAACTTTAAAAATCTAACCAGTTGGTTGGATGACAAACATAGTCAAATGTACAGCATGTTAATCAGGGGAATTTGCCTCTGTTGCTCTTCAACACAGAGAGCACTTGGTAGCTCGTTTATTGCCAACCACATGGTCCAACATTTTGCATTTGCAACAATAGTAAGGAATCAATGATCTATTTTGCCCATTATTAACACATATCTGGCAGGAATGAATGCAGAAGTTGTGGCAATTACATAATCTCCTGTCAACTTGAGCGAAGGGGTGGAGTCTGGCCTGTCAATCAGGTTGTAGCCAATGATACCTCTGTGTGGGCATGGCCTTCTCCTGAGGATTCTGGGAACTCCTATTTTCCTCCCTGGAGATGGGACACACACTCTCTGTGCTTCATGTTCCTGGTGACAAGTCATATGCATCTATGCTCATGGCAGCCAGAACCCTGGAGCTGGAGGAGCCATGTGGAGACCCACACTAGTACTGAGATGCTTCCACCACCTCTGGATCCACAAGACTTTCCACCACTGGCCTGGGATCTTCCTGCATTTGGTATCATTGCATGTGTTGTGTGAGTTTGAAGAGGAATTTAGAGACTGGTATTGGACACTTGGGCTAATATCAGACTTATGAACTTGATCTAGACTGGGCTTCAATGTTTGCTTAATATACAATTATTCTTTGATATAAAGTTCTCTCACACATATATGAGTGCCTCTGGATTTGTTTCTCTAGTCAATCTGGACTAGCACAGAAGTCATTGATGGGTCCCTAACCCGTGTTCACATAGAAAGGAAGACTGTATTGTAAAGCATTTCATTAACTTAGAAAAGAGAGTGAGCCAGTCTTCCTGAGCTTCCAGGGTGCTAGGTAGGGTGGGTGGACATTTAAGTAGAACTGGCAGGAACATTATGCAGCTTGGTGGAACCTAGGTGCTTACAGGAGGCTGCGGCTAAGGAAGCAGGATCAGCTGGTATCCTAAAGGTGCGCTACCTTCAGGATCAATGAGGAAACTTCCCCCCAAGTTCCCAGCCCAGAAGATCAGCAGGGACCTGCAGACAATGATCAGAAGGTGTCCTCAAAATGTTTTGAGAATGATGAGGGCAATGAATGTGCAAATACTCTTAACACAATTGATGTATGTATGGATTGTGATGAGTTGTATGAGCCCCTAATAAAATGATTAAAAAAAAAAAAAAAAAGAAGGTGTCCTCAGACCAGAACTTGGTTGCTCTGGGCCTGAGGACCCCACATTAGTCCGTCAACTTCTGTCCAGTGCCATATGCTTTCTTGATGCCCACTTGTGAGTAAGCACAAGTCAGGGTGAAGCAGGCTGCCTGGAAAGAGGTAGATAGAGGCAGCTGTTGAGTTCTCAACAGCAGCTATTATTTGAGTTTAAGGGCAATGTCTATGCCTGACCTTCATGACTTTGCAAAAAGCTCTCAGTTGTCATTCTCATGGGAACAGGAGGTGAAGGAAGAAAGGAGTGCTAAAGCAAAGCTGAATAATGAGCAGTGGTTGACCCAGCAGGCAATGTTGACCACTTCTGTGGTACCTAGTATCACTCTGTCTGTGGACATGGAGACCCCCCCACTCCAGGCAATACCTCCGAGGGCATTTGGGGGATGAGTCAGGGCCAACCATCCTGAAAATATTCTGCAGGCAAGACAAGAATGGGACCTAGGGAGTGGGGAAGGCAGTGAGATTTTCACTACCCTCGATCTGAAGGACTGCAGTCACTGATGGACATCCAGCTCCCGTGAAGTGATGTGGAGGAAGGGGAGCCATGGTGGCAGGTGATCTCTGCAGTGGCCCAGTGGGACATTCACACTACAAGATTATATGCTCCTCCATCTTTTGTGCTCAGTGTTGGTTTTTACCTAATCACTTGGCCTTGGGAACGTACCCATGCCAGCAAAGGAGGAGTGGCTATATCACATAAATGGCAAACTGTCCTAACATTTAAAGGGAGAAATAAATGCCTACTTTGTTTCAATTAAACAAGAGCACAGGGAAGGATATTGCTGTCTTGTTTCTCTCTCTGTAATCTGATATTTGCAGATGATTTTTGCTTGGTCTTCTCTGTTTCGTAAAATGCATTGTCCAGGATCTATGATACGGAGCTTACTTATTATGGCAGGCCAGAAAAATAATCTTCCTACATTGTTGACTCAGTGATTCATCCTCTCTCTTTCATTCTGAAATTCTGATGGAAAAACTCAACAATCTAGTCTTAGTTCTAGCTAACAGGATATGGCTGATACACAATAGGTGCTGTCCCAGGAGATTTCCCTTCTCTCTTCCCGCATTGCCTTTCTTCCCCTACTTCTTTTTCCTTCCTCCTTTCCTGCTTTCATTACTTTCCTGCTTGCCAACCTGCCTATCCGCTGATGAAGATATTTTTATTCTCACAATCTTCCAAACTCACATCGCTGCAACACTAAAAAGAAGAGCCAAAGCTGCCATGGAATTGACTGAGACTCTTAGTGACCTCCAAGACTCCAAGTCTTTTGAGGAGCAGATATCCCAAACTTTCTCCTGGGGAACAGCGAGAGGGGTTGAGTGACTCACCTTAACGTGAGCAATTTGGTCTACCAACCTTGTGGCTGGCAGTCCCACTCCTACATGGTAGGACCGCCAAGGTTCCACATTGGCTACCCAAAAAGGAGCACTGGCTAACTTCCAAAGTCACTGTTCGCTCTCTTACTGCCTTCACCAAAATTGTTAAATGGTCTCTATTCTTGTCATAAAGTATGAAACTAGGGAAGAGAGAAAATGCCAGGCATTGGATATAAAATCAAATTAGCTGAGGAAACCCATCCAGTTAGATTTACTGCCTGGCATTTGTTCAACATGCCCACAACCTAGTTTCATTTTGGAGTTGGGCATGGAAAACCTCCTGGAAGACAAGTCTCACACTGATCCAAAGTGGTGGCAATGTCAGGGTGCCTATATCATTTTAGAGGAACACTGCAATTGCTTAAGCCATTTCATCAAAGACACAAAATTAGACTTTTGTTGCAAAGGGACCAACTAAAATGAAAATTTTAAGGATCTGAGATGTGTATTAAAGAAAGTGATAACATTATATTATGAATGTTTTCATATTTCAGAAACCAATGAGCAGCCAAGATCTAATTTCATTTCATTCATCAGGACCATCCCATAACAATTGAAGAGTTCCAAACAATTAGTTATCAGAAACCATTGAAAGATCTTTTTCTCTCCCTTTTTTTTACTTTTCAAACTGTGGAGTCACCTGAAGCGTGCTCTATCACTGTGTACTCTCAGAGTAGAGAAGAACCGAGTTGACTGATTAATGTACTTCCTGCATTGTTCCTGACTGGGTTGCGCATCATCTGGAGAAGCCATTACATTTGCATTTAGATGTAATTCCTTAATGAAAAGCCAGAGAAACTCTGTCCTGGTTTGAAGAAATAATTGGGTTCCGTAGACCATTGTGAGGACAGTACAGGACCATGCGGTGTTTTATTCGGTGGTTCATCGGGTCACTATCAGTTGGGGCAGACTGCCCTAACAACAGGCACAGCCATGTACATGGGATGCATAGGCCCTTTCCTTAGTAGAAGTATTATTCCTGATGGCATCTCAATATGGGCTTTTGTTTTTTAACTATGTATTTTGAGTATTTACAAATAAATATCATTGTATTTATATTTATATGCGATAGGGCTTTTCATAAATTCTACTGTTATTTTTAAAAGTCTTAAAGGTTTCCCCACATCTGAATATAATCTCTGGAGTCTCAATTGTATGCACTTGGATGACCAAGGTTTATGGCCCCTAGAGTGAAATGGAATACTTTATTGGTTTTGCTTCACTTCATTGAATTGTACAAAGTTTGGGCCCAAAAGCTATTAATAATGTCATAGTTCACACATTACAAATACACTAAGGGGTATTAAGTGGCTTCTTTACATAATCTCAGTCAATGTGAGGATATTAAGAGTGAAGGGGTGGACTTTAGTCTGTCACTCAGGTCAAAGCTTGATTGGAGGGCAACTGAGAAAAATGGCTTTCTGGAGTCCTGCCTCCCTCTCTCTTGCTGTTGAGCCACACTCAGAGAGCTGGAGGAGCCACGTGGAGACCCGCGTCAGCGCTGAGCTGCTCCCCCTATCATTGGATTCATAAGACTTTGCATCCACCGGTCTGAGATCTTCCTGAATTTTGCATCACTGCATGTGACAGTGTGAGTCTGAAGAGGAATTTATGGGCTAGTATCAGACTCATGGGCTAACAGATTTATGGACTTGATCTGGACTGGGCTGAGATATTTCCTATATACAATTACTCTTTGATATGAAGATCTCTCTTAAACATATGTGAGTGTCTCTGGATTTGTTTTTTTATTCAACCCAGCCTAACACACACACGATGAGATTGATGAACAGCTGACAGGTAAGTGACAGCATATTTCCATAGCTGTGCCCTGCTATTACAGGAGCCCTGGTGGTCTAACAGTCATGCATTGGGGAGTAAGGAGTTATGGTCACAGAAACTCGCAAGAAAACTCACTCTATACTGTCCTATAGGGCCACTAGCTGGCAGAATTGACAAAGATCAGTGAGTTTGGTTGTTGGTTACCTTGCTATTCTTCTTAAAGAGCTTCTTTGTCAATAGGAATCTCTCTACTTCAGCATTAATCAGATTATTTTCCTAATTTTTTAAAGCCTGTGAAAGTTATGATATGAATATTTGGAGACATTGTTCTTCAAATTCTAGTTTCATGAGAAGATCAAAGCCACCAGAAATCAGATCAAAGGCAGCTGAAACAATGGCTCTCATTATAATTCTCAGTGTCACCGCAGAAAGCACTGCTTGGGAGAGGAGCCTGTGAAGGGCGGGAGTAGAATGTCAGGACTTTGAGGAGGGCGGCAGCCACTTGAATCACAGTTAGCTTTTGCCAAGAATAAAACCCGAATCTGAAGGCATGCAAAAAGTGAACTTTGATCTGGGCCGAATATTAAATTGTCATTGATGGATTCAGCGTTTCATGTCCATGAGATTTTAGTAAACTATCCCAACACAGGACTTATTATGTATCTCCCAGAAAGTATGATCAGTTTCTAGTATAACATAGCGTTTCCAGGAAAACACTAGAAAATGAAACAGGTTGTCCTGGATGGGCTTTTTCAAAATATATTTTTAGCAACTGCTCCATGAGAGTTGAAAATAATAACAATACACTTACATTTTTAAACATTTGAATTTGTATAATGATTTTAACATAACATTGGATTATTTCTCCATAATTGTTAGTTTGTGACAAACCATATTCAAAGAACCAATTCTACTGACTATTCCCTTTTTGAGAAGCAATATGGCTACTTCATTAACATTGAATACATTGAACTTTAAATTCAGGAGAAAGATGTTGCTGCCTGTTCCTGTAAAGATTTACAGCATTGGAAACCCAATATAAGGTCCCAATGAGTCATAATCAAGTTTATGGCAGTGGTTCGTGTTTTGTTTTTGTGTCTGTTCTAAATTATAACCAACATACTTGTAACTATTTTTTAAATATTTGACAAAGTTCTTCATTCAGTCTTGAATTTAAGTACATCCTTATTTTTCTCTTTCAAAAATGAGTGATCAAATAATCCATATAAACTGCTCTAATGCCTCTCATGGGTCTAGATCCACAATTACATTTAATAATGAATTAAATTTAAATTTAACAATTAAATTTAAAAATGAATAATGAATTATTACTTAGTGTATGAAGTATAAACATGTATTAGGAGTTCTGTGTAAATGTGCAAACTCCAATCAATATAAAAAGTTAACTGATTTATGTAATTTAGTACTTATTGACTACAATTTAGAATATTCATACTTCTAGAATGATGAAAAATACCTAGAGGCAACAAGCAAAAAAACGTTAAAACTATATAGCTAAAGTAATACAATGCAAAAACAAAGGAGAACCAAAAACTACCAAACAAAATTCATGAACAAAATCTGGCCCAGAATTCTATTCTCATTGTTTACGAAACTGAATTTTGATTCTAGATGCAAGAAAGATTTTTTTTTTAAAGGTGTGTGTGGAGGCTGGATCTAAAACCAGTCCACAGTGAATATGATCTTGTCCACATCCTCAAAAGTATACACCACTGTCCACTTCACTAAGCAACTATAGGCATGAGGCACTCCCTAAGGACACATTACCTCAGATGAACCGGTTTATTCGTTCAGATAAAAGTCAGGCTGGCAATATTCACAGGCAGCTTCTCTTGAATGGGATCTCTGGGGCCAAATGGGTTGACTCGGGAGTGATATGTAGCAAAGGGAAGGGGCTTTACCTTTGACACCACGATGTGGCTTCTTGCCAGGTCTCTGTGGGCAATGCGTGGCAGGTAAGAGAAAGAACTGAAGTCCGAAAAAAACAGCTGTTTTCTTCCAGCATATTTTATGTTGCTTTCCAAATAAATTAGGGATACATAATGAAACTTGTCAGGGCCAACCCTTGACTGAACTGCCTTGTTTGGCCGGATTTCAAAAGTCGCCTGCCTTAGACAGAGTACAAAGTACCATATTCTGTGGGTAAAGCAGGTCGGAGCTTT
Organism: Echinops telfairi; assembly: GCF_000313985.2. Classification (NCBI taxonomy): domain Eukaryota; kingdom Metazoa; phylum Chordata; class Mammalia; order Afrosoricida; family Tenrecidae; genus Echinops; species Echinops telfairi. Next base: position 5,946,236 of record NW_022103908.1, on the reverse strand, counting down.
CCTTCTCTGACAGATTTCCACCTTGCACAGGTTTTGACATTTGGGGCTTTACTGGGTCCACAATCCTAGATTGACCCCTACTTACATCAATCCTCACATGAAATTTATGGGTCAGTTTCTCATACATATGGGTGCATAGTGAAGAAAATCTCTCTTTGTAAAATAATGCAGGTAAACCACACTGAAGTCACACTGAAATAATAAAGAATCCATTTTTGAAAGTTGCAGTGTCAGATCCATCAGTTATTGGCAAGTGTTAGACAAAATATTTAAACTCTCAGGGACTTCTATTTTATTTTTCTTTTAAGTACAAGTAACAATACAAGTGTCATCAAAACGTATCATAGATGGTAGGCAGGTTTTTAAAAGGATTTCCTTAGCTACCCTCCCCCCACTCCTCACCTTATGCCTCATCTCTGAGCCAAGCAAAGGTCCGCATCTCACGAAGAGAGTGTGCAAGACTGATAGGATGTTGGTTAGCCTGGGTGGTGAAAATGAGTAACAAGCTCCACTGGAGGGCTTGCAAGTTTGAGTCTGGAGGGTTGCAGGTTTGAGTCTTCCCAGGGATGCCTCCCAGAAATAGTCAACCTTATACCAAATCAGGAAGTCGCGTATGAACAAGAATCAATGGTACTGAAGAAAGAAGTTAAAGGCGCACTGAAAGCATTAACAAAAAACAAAGATCCAGGAAATGATAGACTACCAATAGAAATGCTTCAACAAACTGATAAAGCACTGGAAGTACTTACTCATCTTTGCCAGGAAGTTTGGAAGACAGCTACTTGACAAACTGACTGGAAGAGATCCATCTATATATACCCATTCTTAAGACAGGTGAACCAACAGTAGGCACAAAATATACAACAATATCGTTGACAGCACGGGCAAGAAAAAAATTTGCTATCATCCCTAAATAGTTACAGCAGTACATGGACAAGATGCTGCTAAAGGTTCAGGTTGGATTCAGAAGAGGACATAGAATAAGGGATATAATTGCTGATGCCAGATAGATTTTGGCTGATACAGAGAATACCAGAAGATGCCTACATGTATTTTATTGATGGTGCAAAGGTGTTTGACCGTGTGGATCATAACAAACTCTAGATAACCTTTGGAAGAACGGGAATTCCAGAATATTTCATTGCGCTTATGCAGCACTTGTACATAGATCTGTGCAAACAGAACAAGAAAAGGCCACAGGGTTTAAAATCAGGAAAGGTCTGCGACACTTACACATCTTCTGTTGAGCCAACCATCAGAGAAGGTGTATTGGATGGAGAGGAACAGGGCATCAGGAGGAGAGGATGGCTAATTAGTAGTCTGTAGTACGCAGACAGCACAACCATACTTGCTGAAAGTGACGAGGACTCGAGGTACTGCTGATGAAGATCAAGGACGATAGTCTTCATAAAGATTACATCTCAATGTAGAGAACAGCAAAATCTTCACAACTGGATCAATATAAACTGGACATCAAGATAAATGGAGAAAAGTCTGAACTTGTCAAGGACTTTGTCTTGCTTGGATCCATAATCGATGCTCATGGAAGCGGAAGTGAAGAGATCAAAAGATGTATTGTATTGAGTAAACCTACTGCACAAGACCTCTTTAGAGTGTTGTAAAGCAGGGATGTCACTTTGAGGATTAAGGTCTGCTAGACCCATGCCATGGTCTTTTCCCTAGCCTCATATGCATGTGAAATTGAACATTGAAGAAAGATCAAAGAAGAGTTGATGCATTTGAATCATGGTGCTGGTGAAGAATATTGAAAGTACCATTATTTGCCAAAAGTTCAAACTAGTTTGCCTTGGACAAAGTACAGCCAGGATTGTGAGACTTTGTCTTACGTACATTGGGCATTTGTTAGGGAAGACCAGTTCCAGAGAAGGGAATCAGATTGGGAAGAGCAGAGGAGCAGTAAAAGAGAGGAAGCCCTCAAGGAGACGGATTGACACAGTGGCTGCAACAATGGCTCAAGGATAGGAACAAGGGTGAGGATGGGGCAGAACTGGGCCGTGTTTCATTCTGTTGTGCAGAGTCACGATTGGATAGAGCCACGTCAATGGCACCAAACAACAACTGATGCTACAGAAGAAAAACCAGGTGAAATACTTCTGAAAAATCTATCACTTAAGTGCTATATTTATAAGTTGATATATCGGGTTCCCCATGAGCTGGAGTAGAGTAGCCCTGGTGATGTGATGATTACATGTTGAACCGGTAACTTCAAGGTCAGCAGATTAAAACCTCCAGTGGCTTTCCATGAGAGAGACAACATTTCTAGTCCCAGAAAGTTATATTCTGAGAAACTCTCAGGGGCACTTCTAGCCTGGTCTAAGATTTGTCATAGACTCACAGGCTGTGAGGTTTTGTTAAATGAGTTGAAATTAACTCAAGGGAAAGCGGTGATGGTGGAATGAGATATCACTCCTGAAACGAGACTGGGGAGAGATGGTGACTTCTGCCTCGCTGGTCTCATTGCCCTTTCTTGCTTGCTTTGAGGTGACTGACCTGCCATGTTGCAGACTGAACATATAGCATGAAACTGAAAGTGTACATTACCAGAAACCATTGAAATACTAAGGCTTTCCCTTCAACCACCAACCAGGGACACAGTCCAATACATGGACATGCATGGAGGTTTGTAACGAGCCAAACTTTGAGATTCCCACTCGCATTGATGACAACCTTGTGAAAGACCTTGAGTCACAAGATCCATCTAAGTGGCACATGGAATCCTGACCCCCCAAAACTTTGTCCTATTACCTGTTGTTATTTTAAAACCCTCCATTTGGGACAATTTTAAATACACAGTAGATAACTAATTCTAGAAAATTGTCTATAGAGTTGTTAAAAATATAGGCATGAGGTTTGGGGAAAAGCACTAGAATTAAAAGCTATCAATTAGATATACTCAGCTTCAGAGTTTGATGATTCTCTGTGGAAACTAAATAGGCAATAGGTAAGACAAGTCCTTTGCGATCACCAATACTTAAGGGGAAACGTGTCAAGAGAAGAAAAGTCCACTGTGGATATCCAAAAGAGTTGCTCCTGAGAACAATCAGGAGGCTCTCATGAGAACCAAGTGAAGAGAAAATTTCTAAAGGAAACGGCCATCGCACCACAGTCGTGAACATGGAAGCAGAAGGAAGAGTCCTACCATTTGCTAAGAATCTACACTGAGACCCAAGATATTTACCAAGAATTAACTTACTACGGTCTTTATACTATTAGAACCTAAACAGTCTCATTTGCAGATGCAAACACACAAAGCTGATAGGAAGGAAATGGCCCCGTGTCACATAGCTGGTATGCCAACTCCAGATCAGCTCAGCGTCCATCTTTTGCTTTTTCAAAAATAGGAGTTTCCGATGTTGTCTAGGGCAGCTTATACAGCTTTGTTATCTGACAAAAACAACTGAGACTAAAACAGAATGCCTGTGAGTATCCAACAGACAAAGGGAGCTCAGACTTTACCATTTGATCGTCCAGAAGGCACCAGCGCTCTCAGAGGAAACCAGGGTCTCTCCGAAGCCTTCCTGTGTTAGAAATCGAGTCTTTCCTACTCGCTCCTCCTCAGCTGCCCAGATTCAGTTTAGTCATCGTCTCCAACAAGCTTACCCTGCACGCTCGGAGGGAGTCAGTGACCCTGACCTCAGATGAAACTTCCCCTGAGTGCTGACTGTGCTGAAGGAAGCCTGGCGGGGGAAGGAGTCACAATTTACTCCATGGCATCCAGCAAGGACTTCAAGAGGATGCTCTGAAAACTTGCTCTGACACATAACCCCAGATGAAGGTTGGACGCATAAATGAATGCAGAGACACGCTGGCTAAATTCTGAAGACGGAATAAAATGATGAAAGGTCTTAGATGCCAAAGCAGAAACATGTGCAAAACCCTAAACACATATAAATGCATGGGATCTATGAAACACAAAATATTTCCATATGAAAACGCGATGCTTACTTCAGCAGACGTAGATTAAATTCAGAAGCCCAGAAAATGAGATTTGCAAGGAAGTGGAAGACAAAGAGTTGAGAAAGCTCAGGGTTGTACCAGACTTTATTGGTTGTCTGGCGCTAGTCTTTCCTCCTTCCTGACAGGATTCTGCTTTAGCTCAGAAACTCGCCAGAGTTCAGAAATTCACCTCTGCCACAATAGTCTGTCCTTCAGGACTGCCTCTCCCCAGATCCAGGAGGGAAAATAGAGGAGACTTTATTACCCTAAGGTAAGCAACCCAGCATTCGTATGACAGTCCCACTATGACTGTCATGTTTGTTTGTTTGTTCCTGAGGTGCTATCTCGTTAGTTCTGGCTCATAGTGATTCTACACACAACAGAACGAAACGCTGCTCAGTCCTGTACCATCCTCTGAATTGTTCTCATGCTTGAGCCTGCTGTTGCAGCCACCGTATCAATCCATCTCATCAAGGCCTGCGTTTTGGCTGCCCCTCCACTTTACCAAGTGGTATGTCCTTCTCCGGGACTGGTCCCTCCTCATTAGATACAGAGTACGTGAGAAGAAGTCTCGCCATCCTTGCCTCTTAGGAGTGCTCTGGCTGTACTTCTTCCAAGACAGGTTACAGATTGGTGGGTTCTTTTGGAAGTGCACGGTACTTCCAATATTTATATAATATGTATATACAATGTATATAATTGCTTTCTCACATAAACGTATATGTATATGTGCATGTCTATATTTATTTAAATGATAAGAAACCAGTATCTGGTGGGTTCCTTTTCATGTTCATTTGAAAACTCTCTAAATGAGAAAAAGTTAAAGTTCCTCTCATAATGAGAAAAAGTTAAAATTGAAATTGTATTGATACTATCTTAGTTTCTTGGTGCTGCAGTGACTAACCCCTTGCCTACTAACCAAAACGTACATGATTTGAGCTCACCAACCTCTCCCTGGGAGAAATATGTAGTACCACAATTCTGTAAGCTATCAACAACCTTGGAAGCCAAAATGCTCTGTGTCCTATAGGGTCATTATTAGAATTCGGTCACAGAATTAAATCTAGGGCAATGTACTCAATACAAGTATACTGTCTTTTTCTTCTGTTGATTCTCATGCAATAGCATTTGATTGTCAGTACTACAGATCTTAAATATTTCTTGAAAATTGATTCTTCTTAAAAATAATGTTTCAATGAGAGGTCAATCAAAGGAATGAAGGAGAGGAATTATCCTTGTTCTCTATTGTTCCTTATCAACCCACTTCCACTGAGATGATTCTGACGCATAGCCACCATGTATAGGATTTTCCAGACTGTGAATCGTTACATGGGCAGACAGCCGCATCTACGTCCCTTGGAGAGGCTTGTAGATTTGGACCATTGCTCTTCGAGTTAGCCAGTCAACCTCAATCTGCTATGCAATCAGAATGCCTTTATTGTTCCTGAGGGTAACTTCTAATCTGAAAGAACAAAGAGTTGGCCATTCTTCTCCTTACTTTGGGATCCTAAGTTCCCCATTGGAACCTTGCCTATCAAGCTGAATGCCGTTAAGGGAGAGTTCTCCCAAACATTCTCAGCTGAGACGGAAAGAGGGACTAGCAGGACCTGGATTCAGTTTTTTCCTCTTCCTGGAAAATTAAGATAATCTAGATAACTGCGATGGACCATGATCTAAACCGACTACATGATCTGAACTAATGACATCACATTCTTGTGATTACTTATATCACAAGATCCAAGGAGTCCAAAGGCATCACAAGGATTGGGGGTACCCAGTACAGCCACCCAGGATGTCATTGATGCCACACGCACCCAGAGATCTTCTCCTGGACCAGGCTTACAGAATCCTTAATAAAGCTTATTATCAAAATTAACCATAGAATGACATGTAACAAATATAGTTATACAGTTACTGTAAAACAAGACTTCTTAGATTGTATCAGTGCAAGCAACAAAAAATACATTGCAAAATCGTACTACATATATTACATGACTAGAAACTCACCAGAACCTTTTTTTCTAATGTTTCTCCTTCTTTTCCTGTAATTATAACTTCATTCTAAAAGGGTTATTGCTCTGGGTTCCCACATAGTTACTAATGCAGCATTGTTGTAGATGCTGTTGCATGGTTTCTGACCTGCAGTGACCTGAGTCCTCTGCCAGCCTCAGAACTGTTCTCTGTTTGAGCCTGTTGGTGCAGCCACTGTCTCAATCCACCTTGGCAAGGCCTTCTTCGTTTTGATGCCCCTCTACTTTACCAAGCATGATGCCCTTCTCCTGGGACTGGTCTCTCCCGACAACATGCCCAAAGTACACTAGTCCTTTCACCCTGGCCTCTAAGGGGCATTTTGGCAGTACTTTTTCCAAGATTTGTAGTACCACATTATAATTGTACTACCAGAAAAGCTGACTAGATCAACAACAATGAAACACCAGCCACAACAAAAGGAAGAGTGCATACTTGTTGTGCATGGGTGCAGTTAAAACCACATGGTTCAAAGCATCACAGTACATGGGTAATCATGGGAGCTCTGATCACAGTCTGTTAGAGGGTTTAAAAAGAACATTGGCATGGAGTTTTAGCTGAATAGGGTTATTGATACATGTGAGCTGGGCTCAACTAATTATAGGTGTATTTGGTATTTAAAAATAATAAATTTCTGCTGAAATACTGTACAAAAAATTTTATAGATAAGTATTATGGTATCATCCGTTCGGGCAGTGTCACATAATGTCCTCCACACACCCCCTCCGCCCAGCACCCGCCTAATGCCACCAGCAAGGTAGTCCCTGTCTTAACGCAATTCCAGGAATAACAAACCCACACTTGGGACGATGGCCCTCTGCTTCGACAAAGAAATGAAAGCAGTGCCTGATTTGAAGGTATTTGGAGACAAAAATCACTCTGCTGCCAAGAGGAGATGTTGCTGTATTTAAAGAAAACCCTTTTCTTTTTATCATTCAGAAAACCTCTGATCGGACCAAAACATTGGCAAAAATAAGCTGCTGGTCCACCACAAGCGTGCCTTCATGGTCTGGATGATGATTATATTATTCAAAGACAACATTTATTTAAATTTAGAGTTTTCCAGAAGTACATGCTTAGTGCCTTGAAAAGAGCAGTCTTTCCAAAGATGCTGCTGTTCTTCCCGAATGTCCCAGGTGCTCCTCGGTGCCTGGATCAAGGCATAAGCCCCACGGCCAAGGCAGACTACCCAGTCTTCATGAGTTCGAGCAACAGCTGCCCCAGAGGGCGATGTGGGGTGATTCTGTGGTTTTTGGGAGAATGATAATATTTTTCAGTGTATCTGGAATGTTGCCTCTTCTGAGGAGGAAATTCTGGGAAAATACATGCAGGGGATATGGAAAAATGGCTGAGTTGTGTGAAGGTGTGCCAAACATTTATTTAAACAGGATAGTTGGATTAATGAAGTTGAGGAAATGTTTCCAACCTGACAAAAACACCGAGAACCCAGTATGATTGATAGAGTATGGCTCATAGTTCATGGGAAAGGAGAACTGACAGATCAGAACTTAAGGAATTTTGAAGAGGAAAGAAATCCTAGAGGAGACAGAAGCAATGTGGAAGAGAAAACAGAGAATAATCAAAGGGTTTGAAATCAAAGGATGAGCTGAAGTTACTTTCTACAATAATTCATTGTTTCATTTCCATGGCTTCGAAATACTTTGCTCAAGTCAATAGGCAGATTTCTGAAGCAAAGAGATGCTACCATGAAACACATGAAGAAAAATTTAAAAGGACTATCGAGACAACTCTCACGAATTTGCTGACAAGAAACACCATCCTCATTCACAATGATGATTCAGAACCTTACACAACTGGTGCTAGGACGCAGCCAAGCACAATGGCAACATCATCCAATTCTTCATTACCAGAGTAAATTTTATGTATGTATGTATTAAAATGTATCTATAAGTTTATATGTAATGTTTCAAGCTCCCAATGACAAGATTTATAAACATACTAGTGATAGAAGACAATGAAAATAAAAAGTAAAAAAGAAAGAGAGAGAGTTTTAATTAATCTCAGAACTGACTTTAGCAGGAGCTGCTAGAATGGAAGTGCATCATCATTTGCAGACGACTGCTCCACTGTCTTCGTGTGGCATGTATACTTACTATCCTTCTAGAGAAATCGTTATTGTGCTATGAAACACCTCCGAGATCCAGGCCACTCTTCATGGTTCTGGTCAATGATAAATACAATATACAATGCTATGAAAGAATTCCACGTGTGTGCATCACACAAAGGTTTCTAGGGGGCACATATGGTCTGCATTTGGTAATTCAAGGCTGGTGGTTCAAGCCCACTCAACGAGATCTCAGAAGAAAAGCCCTAATAACCTGCTTCCATTTTATTTTGTTATTGTTGCTGCTCTTTTGACTTATGTATGGTTTTCTGTATATGAAATTCGGGATAAGTAAATCTATGGTGATATTAACTGGATTGAAATTCTCCTAGGGTTATGGCAAGAGATGTTGGGTAGGAGTGAAATTGGACCTAATAACAATGAGCACAAGAAAGAAGAAAATGTTCTTCAATGGACTGTAGTGATGTTTGCACAAATCTTTTTAATATGATTGAACTGTTGAATTGTATGATATGTAAGTTGTCTGGAAATAATATTGTTTGAAAAATAAGTCAACATTAACTATTTGGCTATGTGGCTAATTGTTTCTGTGCTTCTTTTGCTACATGACTAGTGGTACCTGGCTACCATTATTGGACAATGTAATAGAATCTATAGAAGAATCCTTATCAAAAGGGGGCAGATGCAGAACATGATTTAAAATCCGAGTGGACTCAAGTTTCTGGCCCTTTCAAGGGTGACAAACCCTTGGAACTATTACCCTGAGATCATTTTTAAACCTTAAAGCAAAATATCTCCTGAAAATATCCAAAACCTGAATAATAGTTTAGTTTAGCTACTAAAAAAAGGATGGCTTTGAACATTATATTCTTTAAAGAATGAACTAGTTGGGAGTAAATTGACCAAAACTGGAAAGATCACAAAATATTTTAAGGCCCAGTGAGTTTGTCTTCATATGGGAGGAACAACTCAGAAAAAAAGGGTTAAATCATCGTACAACTCAAATAGTATAATCAATGCCACCAAATTGTACGTGCATCCGCTGTTGAATTGGTGTATGTGTTGTTATCTATTCTCAACAACAACAACAAAATAAATAAAATTCAGAAAGGAAATAAAAGACTACAGCCACAAAAATCCTATGGAGCCCCTTCACAGTGCTTCCCATGGCGTGCCCATGAGTCAGAAGCAGCTCCAAAGCCATCAACAGTGAATCATACCTGGCACAGACACCAAAAATTATACCATGTAATTGAAATTTAATTAGTCTATCCATCCTATGTTGGTCAGAAAAGCTAATGTCATTCTATCTGGGGTTTTTTTTCTTCCAGAAAGGGATTTAATAGAGGGAATTGAATACATAAAAGACTTCTCAAATGACTGAGAATGCCATTTCTGGCTTCCATGAAATCAGAAAACCTGGGGATTATGCACAGGCTGAAGGTCTCAGCTGTAGGGGAAGCAGGTGATTTATAAGAAGGCATCCAAAAGAATGCCATGGACCGTAACTTTGCACTTCCTGCTGCCCAGAGCAAAGACAAAACCAATGTGACTCCCTTTGCAGTTCAAACCTCTAGTAAACTGATCCTCTTTGGAAGACTAAACTGAAATCCTCCTAGAAAAGGGGTCTGGGAAGTGGAGTTTGGGGGTTTCCAGACCACAAGGTACAGAAAATAATCTTAGAAGATAGGGTGGTGCTCAGTATCAAGAGCCAAGAGTTCACCCACGAGGCCACAAGTATCATTCCTACGACTGTATCTTGCCATGAGGACCCCTCGTAGTGTACCGGTCATGCACTGGATTGCGGTTGTCAAGGTCAGCAGTTGAAACCACGAACTGCTCCCCTGGGAGTTACAGTCTTGGAAACTCACTGGGGCGTTCTACCCTGCCCTAGAGGGTCACTATGAGTCAGCATCAACTAGAGGCAGTGAGGTGTTATTTGGGGGTTTTGTCTTTTGTTTACTATAGTTTGCCCTTGGAAGCCTAGAACGCCCATGTTTATTTCCGGTTTAGCCAACACTGGTGATGTTCGGCTTCTTCCTACCTCATTTGGATGTCTAGGACACTGCTACTTCTAAGTGGGTGCCTCCTCACCTAGCCACCCCTGGTTCGCATTACACTTTCGATTTGGAAAGCGGTGTCTTAATGGCTTCCCCTCCAAACTGCCCCAGAGGACCTGGTAAATACCTTCTCTACTTCCATTTTTTACAACTACCTAAGGGAGGGAATGAGTTTTCAAATTTGGCCGGCACTTCTACTGGCCACAAACCATATTATGACAGTCTCATTTCTCCTGGGTCACACTTCTACTTCTATTGATTCAGTCACGAAATTGATTTGAATCTTGTAGAGCGTTTCTCTCCGTCTTTAAAGGCTTAATTTGGTTATTCGCAGATGGGATCCATGCAGTTTTCAAAATATATTATACGTCTCCATTTCAGTGAGCTTGGAAGTTTACATAGTCCTGGATAGGTTTCAGCAGCCACGTCATTCTGAGGCACTGCGGAAATCAGGAACCAAGACATGTAGGAAGAACATTTCCGATTCCACTCCCTCTTTTTCAGCTTCAGACTCCTCCAAAGATGAAGTCAGCTGAATTCTAAGCATTTGTGAATATTAAAGTCTGCATTACATTCAGAAGACTGTTTTAAAAAGTATTTGTTTGTTTTTGTGGTTTTTAATTACAATATATAGGAAGGAGTAGCCATAAGATTAGGCAAATTGCTGACATTAAACAAACAAACACGATAAATAAAAGTAACAATCCTAAACTGGAAATGCTAGCATGCATCTAAACACACACACACACACAGATTCATAATTAATGTGGTTTTAATTTGGATGATTTGAAGGGAACTTCCAGCTTAATACATTGGGCCACTTTTGATGACTTAGAATAATATATTTTTTAATTTGGTTCACACACAAGAATGCGCCTCTTTCTGCCTGTGACAACTGAACCTCCACTATAAATTATATCATAGAATGCATTTACTTATATAGATGTATTTGTTACATAGATACATGCAAAGCGGAATTCAAAACAATGTATGAACATCTCCTATTTAATTAAAGGGAGAAGTAACTGTGTGCTCAGGAATCTATTGGCTATCTCTGGCCACTCATCTAATCTCTGATTTTAATAATTTGTATTTCTATGCATTGCTGGTGTTTTTCTCAACGGCATGCATGACTGAACATACTTACTTTCAAATAGAACAGCCAGACTTTGTGTAGGAGTGTTTCCCCTGAAGACCAACTCTAATTTTCCTCCTTTAGGTTCACACACTGCAGCTTAGTATTACTGTTTTCCACCGGCTATCCCTAAAGCCCTCCTCCTATAGCCTGTTAGGGATATAGTATTTCTATTCCAGAAGTATCGATACTATAAACTTACAAAGAACACTAAAGTTAAAGTATTGAAATGTTTCTTTCACTTCGTTTTTAGAATTTTTTTTTAAGGTTTTAAGCATCTATTGTATTTAATTTTTATTTAGAGCTTTTACAAAAACTTTACTAGCATCACATTGATTTAACAGAGCAGAGCTGCCCCTGTGGATTTCTGAGACTGTCAATATGGACGGGAGGTGAAGGTCTCATCTTATTATTTTTTTCCCAGGAGTCCTGCTGGTTTGGAACTGCTGGCCTTGTGGGTAGAAGCCCACCGCCATGAGGGCTCCATTCACAGCTTTAGTGGGAAATAATTCACCCTCCGCACATGGAAATACTTAAAGCGGGCTATTTGGAAAGCTCTGACCTATCGTATAACTGTCAGAAACTCAAGCTAGTGGACATGCTTGTCACTCTCACACCTGCTTTGTGTCTCTTTGTAAACTCTCCCACTAGGAAACAGCTGCTCAGCCTTCTGTCTCTAGAGATTAATATGCCTTATCTAGAAGTTCACACAGATGAAATCATGCCACATTCTTCTCTAGTTGTGAAAGGAAGCATTTAAATCTCATGTGTCAAAAGGTTAGGCACACTTTATTGAATCACTCTTAGCTAGCCGCTATTCACATGGTCTAGCTCATGACCCTATGAGACATGTATGTAAGAATACTAAGCGTTTTTCTTGTCCATATTCATATGAGTATGCAGAGTATTGTTTTTGAAAAATGTATAATTTCTAGAGTAGCACAGAAATCACTCTAAAGATCAAGTAAATACTTTCAGTGGAATGGTTACTATGAGGTAATTGCCAGCTCCCGGCATTGTGGAGAGTTATAAGGAACCTAATGATTTTCCTGGTCTTTAATCCTTCAAGTTTCAATGACCTTCCTGCCTTGCCTCTAAAACTCACTTCCACGAGTCGATGTGGACGCCTAGCAACCATGGAAGATGGGGCCGACCTGCCCCTGTGAGTTTCTGAGACAGTAACTTGATGGGAGGAGAAAGCCCTGTCTTTCTCCCAAAGAACAGCAGGCAGTTGGTTTCCAAACTGCTGACCTTGAGGATCGCAGCCCACGGCATAAGCACTACATACACAGTCTTCATAACTAGTTCTGCATCATACAAAAAGAAGCTTCAGTCTCAAATTAAATAGAAGGGTGTGTGCATTTAGAAGGGGCTTAGTCTTACTAGTTCTGATTTCCTTTCAGCTATAAAAGGAGGGATTTGGAAAAATACTTCAACTTAAATTTAATATTGCTATAGTGTATAGTTTTACAGGGTGAGGTTGCTTTTTCCTTACATTATATTTATTAAAATAAAATATTGCTTATAAACACTATTCTGGAACCTGTCAAATGTTTAAAAATCTATAAGAGTTTCAAAATACTCTTCTAACTGATATTGGGATTGGGAAAAAAATGGCTATAGACACCTTTGCATTCTGCCACCAGGGACTGACAACCGTCATGCCCAGCCAGCTCCTCGGGGAACCAGCGCTAACCTGGGCATCAGTCTTCATTTTCCTCGAGTGTAAGATGCGTGTTTCTGGAGAATCCCAACAATTGGGGTGCTAATTGCAATAGGAGTTAAAATGAAGCTAGTCATCAAAAAGGAGACAATAGGTGGCGGTACACGCCATGGTCGAGGCGTTTGGATTTCTCTACAGGTTGGTAGGTGGGGAGGAGGTTCACTAGTAGTTCGTATGCCTGGCTTCTTTAGCTGCACAGGGAATTCTGAAAAATGCTTCTCTCCCCACTCTGTCCACAGAGCAGTCACTGTGGTCAGAGACACGTGATTACAGAGGCCATGCCTAGGGCATTGCCTAGCCCTTCAGCACCATCTAAACCAGTGAATGGTTCTCAACCTTCCTAATGCCGCAACCCTTAAATACAGTTCTTCTTGTGATCCACCCCCTCCAACCATAAAATTATTTTCGTTGCTAATTCATAATTATCATTTTGCTACTATTATGAATTGGGCGACCCCTGTCACAGGTTGAGAACCGCTGATTTAAACCCTGTGGAATTACTTCCCTCAGCAAAAAATGAGAAGCACGTTGGACACATCGAAAGATCAGATGTCCACAGCAGAGATTTGGAATAAGTAGCCTTCTATATTTTAGAGATGATGAAATACCTGCTTCTGTTTCAGGACTTGTTCTCTATTAAATAATCCCAAAAGAATCAAAACATTCTTTTTAGATGATGTGATTCTCTATTAGGACAGCATACCTTCAATCAGAAGTGCAATGATGTGAAATGACCTGTGGTCATTTGTAGAACCATGATACCCTCTGATGAAATATAAAGACTGAGATACCCGCTATGCTTTCAAAGAAGTCTGAGGAAAGTTGCTTTGCAGTATAATTCCTCTCAACCCAGACAAAAAGCCCCAAGACTGTATTCACAACTGGACTTGATTAAAACGGAGCTTTTTACTGTTTCTTTGTTTAGCTCCAAACAAACCGCATAGGCATACTTAGGGATAATGGTTTCCAACCAGTGTCTCCAGGAAGCACAGGCCTCTCTACCCAGCCTCCTTGAGAACTGTGACCATGAAAAAGAGGTAGCTGAGCCTGGGAGACAGATGTCGATGTTTTCATCCAACCAAAGTTAGCTAGTGACATCTATTGAATCACTTTAATGTCTTCTTTGGTTAAAATCTATATTCCTTTAAGGTCATATGTTTTGATGGTGTAAGTGGTAAATTCTGTAAATGGGGTTTATACAGTGTGATTGAAGCACATGCTGAAATTGAAAAATGAGAGGAAAGTGAAACCACAAAAGCAGAAAAGATACGAGCATTCTGAAGCCACCATCAGATTAGATTAAAGGAGAGGAATATTATCCCCACATCCCAAGCTAAACATCATTTCAGAAGTTTTGTAGGCAGAATGGTTGATGCCGGGGAAGAAAAACTTAAAGTGGTATAATTACGATGTTCAAGTATATGAACGGTTCCTATTAAATGGAAACTTACTACTTTTCTCCTTTCTGTGGTGAATTGAATGAAATAAAATAGCATTAAATTAAGTCAGAGTCAATTTCAGTTGGACATAACAAAGACCCTCTTAGCTAACCGAATGTTGGTAACAACAGAATTTTTTACGAAGGAAGCTGGGAATTCTT
>NW_022103908.1:5915601-5931456 GCF_000313985.2 Echinops telfairi | reverse complement strand
TAATTTGTGTTAGTTCTGTTGCATTGATGAGCACTTTCACTCTCACTCCTTGGCGCTAGTATGTGAGACCATGCTTTAGCCTGAATCTCAACTTTCCTATCCCACTGCCAAGAGAGGCTGAAAGGATTGAATAGAGGCACTTGGAGCAGTTCATCTGGAGCTGCTGATGGCTCTTATGAGGCGTAATTTAACACCAGAAAATGCAGACTCTGGGACATGTGGTAAAGCCAGATAGTTATATAACACTGGGGCTTTTGGCTGTATCATGTCTTCCTGTGTGGAGAGAAAGCACTATTGGGACAAGAAATGAGGAAATGGAAGAAAGAAAGAAGCCACTCCTTTATCTGGAACTGGAGTCAATAGAGCCTACCTTACAGCATGTCAATGCAAGGATCCTTCTGCTGTGAGGAGACCGGATGGGGAGAAAAGCAGACTCAGCAAGGAGGGGAACTTGGTAGACCCTGCCCAGGCCTCCTTGCAAACTCTCCTCACTGCTGCAAGACACGCTGTTTGGAGTTGAAGCCAGAACATTTGCACAAGCCTCACCTCAAACTTGAACCCTGCCACCACACTAGAAGGAAGGTGAAAGGTTAAGGGAAACACAGGAGCACGGAGCAGGTGAAACTTGACCCAACTGTGTTAAGAGCCAACAATGCGTTTTTGAAGATGGAAAACATATCAAAGAATGATGAATGATGTAACACAAAAGGAAAAAGTGGAAACCTGAATTCTAAATATGTGCACATAAACAAGTAGCAGGCCCATTTATTCTGGAAAACCCAGAAAACAGTCAGGGTTACAGACAGCAGGCATGATAGAAAGACAGGAGTGTCTGAAATGGTGAATGACTGACATTTTACATGGGCTCAGCCAAGCAGCCTCTCCTCGCCCCTATAAAAGATGAGAGGCTTATTCCCCCCAGAAGTTGTAAAATTTGCTTGTGAAAGTGAAGAAGACTTGAAGCATTTAGTGATGAAAATCAAAGACGAGATCCTTCACTATAGATGACATCTCCATGCAAAGAAAACAAAAATCCATAGAACTAGACCAATAGACAACATCATTGTAAACAGAGAAAAGACTGAAATTGTCAAGATTTTCGCTTTACCTGGATCCACCACCAATGCTCATGGAAGCAGCAGTCAAGAAGGCCATCGGAAGACGCATTGCATCAGGTAACTGCAGGCACGACTTCTTTAAAGTGTCACTTCAGGGAATAGCGTGCTCCTGCGCGTGGCCATCGTGTTTTCAATTTCCTCATTTCCATGTGAAATTAATAAGGAAGCAAAGAATAAGGAAGACCCAGGAAGAATGTATGCATTTAAATTATGATGTCGACAAGGAATAATGAAAGTGCCATGAACTACCAGAAGAACACAGGAATCTGTCTTGAAGGAAATACAGACAAAATGCTTCTTAGACGTGAGGATGCATGACTTTGTCTTGTGTACTTTAGAAATGTTATAAGGAGAGATCCGCCCCAGACATCGTGATTGGTGAAGGAGAGGCTCAGTAAGAAAGAGGAAGACTCTCAAGAAGATGGACTGGCACAGTGCCTACACCAATCAGCTGTAACCTAATAATGGTGGGGATGGCACAGTACTGCTCGTGTTTCATTCGGTTACAAAGAGGCTCAGTAAGACTTGTAGCATATGGGATGGCATGGAACAAAGTCGAAAGCATATACGTGTATATGTGTACACATACTAAACTGTTCTATGGTTGGAAATGCTAATTAGTATTTATCTAAACAGGTTTTAATAGATGTATGTTTCATCAATATGAAAGGATTCAAAAATAAAAATAACATTACTCGAAAACATAATTTAAAGTAAAAGTATTTTAAAAGGTTTTAAACCTCACATGTGTTTTATTTGTAATGAGAGAGGAAGGAAGGTGATTTTTAAGCCTTACCCATGCGCGTGTGCACACACACACACACACACACACACACACACACACACACACGGGACTCTTCAAAAATTTCAGGGGAAAATGGAAATACATGATAAAAATTGTCCACAAACATTTAAAAGTCCATTATGTGTCTGTTTGTGTCTATCACAGGTATAATAGTTCTATAGTCAGAATCAATGTTTTAGCCCACGAATGGTTATACAGTACAGCAATAGGCTCATGTAGGCAATTTAAAATTTCTTCTTAAATTGTAATGTTTAGGATGTTGTGTTAGTGTACGTAGACTGGAGTAACAAACAAATCTAGAGAAACTCATATGTATAAGAGAGAGTTTTATATAAAGAGTAAGTGTACCTTAAGAAAGCATCCCAACCCAGTACTGTCCAAGCCAATAAGTCTGACATTAGCCTATATGCCTGCCACTGATCTCCAAAGTCCTCTTCCATCTCACAAAACACACCCAATGATACTGACTGCAGGAGGAAAGCCGAATCAGTGAACATGTAAGCTTCTCAGCGCTGGCAGGGGTCTCCGCACGGCTGCTCCAGCACCCAGGGCTGCATCAGGGTAGGTCTATGCGGCTTCTCCTCAGGGATATCTTGCAGGAAGTGAGCCTTGCCAGCTGAAGTAGGGAACTGGCTAAGACAGCTGCACCCTGGTCTGACCATCAGAGAGCAAGAGACCTGAGAACTCGAAAGGCGAGGATCACTGAGCCATTTATCTTTCCATCCTTCAATTAACCCCACATGTGTTTATTGCCAGGTTGACACAGTAAACCTGAACTGTCTTGGATGTATTGACTTATTCATGGCCTGAGACTTACATTAACATAAGATCTCATTGTTACTCAACTGACCATGGCAGGTTAGAGTTAAGCAAAATATTTTAAATATTAAGCCTTCTAATATAAGGAAAATACATGAGGTTTTGTAGCCTCAACATTCATATCTTAAAATTCTAGCCCAATCTTTATGCTACTGAACTCTGAAAAGCACTTTCTTTGATTTGGGGGAAATTTGAGAAAATTTCACAATGTGTTCCCCTCCTTCCCTTCAATTCATTTCTATGCCTTATTTAGGCAATTCCTTTGAAAATCAGAAACTTGGCATTGTTCTTTGTATTTCTGAGAAGAATCCTCCCTCCCACAATTGTTCTTTGGTTAGAAATGCTGATTATGATT
Organism: Echinops telfairi; assembly: GCF_000313985.2. Lineage (NCBI taxonomy): Eukaryota > Metazoa > Chordata > Mammalia > Afrosoricida > Tenrecidae > Echinops > Echinops telfairi. Next base: position 5,928,359 of record NW_022103908.1, on the reverse strand, counting down.
TTTCTAAAGAGGTTTTATGAAATGTATCATTTCACAGATTTTAAAAGCTCCCAAAATAAAAATATCATGATGGGGTACAATAATTTTAAAATAAAGGCACTTCAAAAGTTTTACTTGTGGGAAGGAGGAAGACCATTTCAAAAAAAAAAAAAAACCTTCAACACTTGCCAACACACAATTGTTTTCCACTGGGGGGTCATCAATCAGTGTGAAGCCAGAATTCCCCTGGACCCTTTGTCTGAAAACCATTTATCTCCTGCATTTTGTTTATTTGTCCACTTTGCCCATTGGAATAATTTTCTCCAGTTAAAGATCAGTACAGATTTATCATCACCTAAAACCCTAGGACTACTTTCTGTAAGACACTGTTTTGTTTTGTGAGGTTTTGTCCACTCTAGGTCCCAGTTCTTAAACACTTAAGTATATTGGATAACCCATAGCCTAGACTCTGTTTTCAATGGACCATTTTGATCTTTGCACTAGTAACTTGAACTCTTTGAAATATACGAACTTAAAGGTATTTATATAGTTGTACTCAAACAAAATGAGAAATGCATCTAACTGATTGGATGGGAGTCCACATCTACCATAGGGCACCTGGGAAAAGATGACGAGGAGATCAACACCCAAAAATTCACAGTTGAAAACACTGTGGGGCATAGTTGCCTTCAACCCACACCGGGGTTCCAGGGAGTCAAAAGAGCCTGGGCTGCAAATAATTTTGTCAAAGGTGGATATTAAATAACTGACTAAGATGTTCACAATATGGAGATCAAAGAAAAATAAAATAATGTTAGGTACTAAATCTGTTGGCAATGGATCTAGTTTTTGAGAAATGCGAAACAAATTGTGTATGAAGAGTATATATAGTGGGGGAATATATATTATATATCACACACACATATACACACACACATGCCTACACACACACCACCAAGGGCTTAAAGGGCTTAAACACTAAAACAAAAGAAAAAAATCGTAAACGTTATTCAAGCACAGTGGGCTAAGCATTGGGCTGAAACCAAAAGTCTAGAGGCAGTCTGAATTCACCAGTCACCCTGAGGCAGAAAGATGAGGATGTCTGTTCGCATAATGATGTCCAGCCTTAAACAACTTACAGGGCAACACTACTCTGTTTTATAGAATCACTATGAGCTAGAATCCACTCAACAGCATTGTTTTATTTTATTTTTCTTTCTTTCTTACTCAAAGACCTGTTTTTGAAAGTGTTTTGCAATAAGTATTAGCTTATAATGAGATTGAAATATAGATCCTCAAGAGCTATCTTGCCACCCACCTGTCTGGCCTTAGTATAAAAGTGTGCATATTTTGGTCTAGAGCAGTGGTTCTCAACTTCCTAATGCTGCGACCCTTTAATACAATTCCTCATGTTGTGTGAGCCCCCAACCATAACATTATTTTTGTTGCTAATTCATAACTGTAATTTTGCTACTGTTATGAATTGGCTGACCCCTGTGAAAGGGTCTTACGACCTCCAAAGGGATCACAACCCATAGGTTGAGAACCACTGGTCGAGAGCATTTGATAGAGGCTTGTCTACAAATAGTCAGAGTAGGGCACATCTTCTTACAGACCCTAGAGTGACTGCTCCAACCTCCCTCCCCCACTACCTTTCCCATTTTGAATTTTCCATCTGAGCAGAGTTCAACCACAGTGACTAGTGAGCATAAAATCTGGAGCTCTTCCCATTATCTGTTATAATTGCCAGTCTACTTGAAGTTGGAGGAACTGCTAGCTTAATTTAACATTCAAATAGAAGAGCAAACAAAGAAAAAAAATACAAATGATGATGAAAGTTCTAAAAAGAAGAGAACCATTAATATAAATTGGCTCAGCTCTTCTCAAACGTTAGTCCAGACGCATCCCTGACAAAAGAGGCATCGTGTCTCTTTTCTTTGGTCTGCTCTCCAAGTCTGAAGACCCTGGTGTGTTAGGCTGGGTGGACTACAGAGACAATGGAGTGACACTCAGGTCTGTGTAAGGAAGACTTTTAGATCAAGAAGTAATTGCACGTGGGGGACCAGCCTCTGCAAATGGGCCTTACAGGGCAATTATATAATTGAAGGGTAAATTAAAGAAACATCAGACAACACATGCAAGGGCTGACCTCTTGGGAAGGCAGGATCAAGAGAGAGAGTTAAAATCTATCCTCTAACAGGCTTATATCATCCCGGGGCAGGCAAGCCATGTAATACACATATGTAACAGCAAGGGGAGGTACTAGGCATATAGATGTGACAGGAAGACACATACATACCAAGGTGGGTGGATTCTACAGTTAAGGTAGGGGCTTAACCTTGGCTGTTCCTGAGCTCTTCTCCAGGGGAACAATCTTTGGTCCTTATCAGAAGGGATGGCCTATACTTCAGGTGGGGTGAACAATAGGGTCTGATTCCTCTAGATGGCAGACAACCTTCAGGCAGATAGATAACCTACAAGCATATAGCAAATGGTCAAGAGCTTGTAAGAAGCATCTTAAGATTGGCATTATTACGGGGGACATTGTGGGGACTAACTTTTAGTTAGGAAAATGTGACTAGAATTCATCTCAAACTCATGAATGTGAAGACTGTCCTCTCCCACAGTTTGCCTCCCAGACTCTGAATTATGAATGTAGAAATTTCTCCACATAGATGCTCTTCCACTTCTCGGTTTCCCACAATTTTATATCAGGGAAACATCCAAGCACGGCCCCACTGAAGTCCATAAGTGCAATACTAGTCCGTAAGTCCTTATGTAGCCTCATACAATGATGCAAAACTCAGGAAGAGCACAGGCTGGTGGGTGAAAAGTCTTGTGGATACAATAGCAGTAAAAGGATCACAGACCTCTGGCAGGTCCCAGAGTGGCCCAGCCAGGTGAACCAGAGCACTGCACAGCCCACAGGTAGTACAGCACACTCGATGTGGCAGGACAGCTAGATCGGGAAATGTGCTGCTCTGACCACCAGGGAGAAAGAGGGAGGCTGACCTACAGAGTGCCATCTGTCTTGGTCACATCTCCACAAGAGGTTATCAAGCTTCAGCCTGATTGACAGGCTAAACTCCACCCATATCTTCTTACTGGTGCCTCAAGACCTTGGCAGTATAGACAATCACAAGGCTCCCACCTCATTCAGCAAGGTCCAAGGCCAGAACTTCAAGGCCTCTTCATGCCACATGTGTCTTATAATAGAATCACTTCAATGGGTGGCACAGTGCTCCTTGGCACAATTATCTGCATCACACCATGAGGCTGTTTGTAACTTTGAGAATACGTTACATGCCTATACAGGGTCCTATACTGGACCCCTATACAGGAAAGATTACTCATGATTAAGGACTAATGACTACTTAAGACTAAACATGGACCTCATGTTTGGTAAGATAGGAGGGGGGGCAGGGGGGGAACCGCACTGCCGTCAAGTCAATGCTGACTTATATTGACCCCCTGTGGGTTTCTGAGACTGTAACTGTGTAAGGGAGTAGAAAACCCAGTCTTTCTCCTTCAGAGCTTCTGGTGGTTTTGAACTGCTGACCATGTGGTTTGTAGCCCAATGCATGGCCACTATACCAGAAAGCCGATCAAAATGAGTGGGCCCCTCAATTAGATGGACAGGCACCATAGCTACAACAGCTCATGCATAGCAGTGATGGTGAAGGCTGTGGTAGGGTGGGCAACATGTCATTTCATTCTGGACTAGAGAGGGTGAGCGTTTGTCTCTCAGAGAAGGAGCAGGCATGTCTCCTGGAACATGAAAGTTCTATACTGAAGAACATTCTTTCTCTCCCCACTCCTTGCCATAGGTCAGATGGAGACAGCAGCCCTGGACCTAAGAGACTGGAAACGACTGGCAGGCAGAACTGTGAACACCTCGGACCTGGTAGAAGGCAGGGGTCAGAGAGACAAAGGTAGAAACAGGGGAAAGTAGAAGTTGGCACCTACCAGAGAAGTGGCACCAGAGGCCTGGCCCCAAGAACTGTGTGTGATGCATTTAGAACTGTTACAGCCCCATACGCAATGGCGGAAGACCCACTAAGTGTCCTTGTACTTGATTGGAGTAAAAAGGGGGTGTCTGTTCAAGCAGTCTGGATGTCCTCCACAAAGGATTTGTCTCAAGAGCCATTCTGCTTTGAGCCTCTGCTACCCTGAAAATACTTGGTGAGAGCCGGGCATGAGTGAAGGGGGTAGAATCTGCCCAAGATGAGCCCACCCAGTGAAATCAGAGTAAATAGTGATATCATCATCAAAAAAATAATAATAAGGTCACCAAGATTTGGAACTGACTAGACAGCAACTAGCAATCTTAATATTCATAAATGCTAGGACTCTCGATGATGCTTTACTGAGTAATTGGCTCACTGTCATGGTGAGTGCTCAATAATTTTGTGTTAGAGAGTGAATACACAGATTAGACAGACAAACATGGATAAAGATGAGTGACTTCGTATAGACCAGTGGTTCTCAACCTTCCTAATGCCATGACCGGCTAATACAGTTCTTCATGTGGTGGTGACCCCCCAACCATAAAATTATTTTTGTTGCTACTTCAGAACTGTCATTTTGCTACTGTGATAAATCAGGTGACCCCTGTGAAAGGGTCGTTCGACCTCCACAGGGCTTGCGACCCACAGGTTGAGAAGCGCTGGTATAAACTGTTAAGTGGCCTTTTCATCTCTTCAACTAAAAGAAGCTCACATTACTTATGTGGGTTTAGGATTTGAGGTAGCCCTGAGAAGGATATCCCTTCCCCCAAGACTCCCTGGGAAAGAAGACCGAGATGAGGGATGTAGCAACAAAGATCATCTGAGTCCGGTGCTGAGCGGACGGATCCCAGACCTGCAGGGCAGTCAGCTCAATGAGAAGGCCAAAAGGTCAATCCAGGAACATTAAGTCTGGAGAAGGAGGCTCTCTGGTCACATAGTGGGTTCCAGACATACCTGCTAACCACCAGGTCGGCACATGGAAACCACCAGCCGCTCCACAGGAGAAAGATGGCGTTTCACTCCCCTAAGGGGTGACCCCCTAGGAAACCCACAGGGGCAGTTCGACCCTGTCCTATGAGGTTGCTATGAGTCAGAGTGGACTCCAGGACAGCGAGCTTGGGGTTTTGTTTTGCTTTTGTTTTGTTGGTGTCTGGAGAGAACTTTATGTCAACCTTTCATATCGATGACGCTCACACGCCTCGATGCTGATGAAAAAGAAAATAGCACTTGATGAAACAAGTGGAGCCAATGACTACAATAAGATATTTGAAAATAGTAACGGAGGTGAGACTGACCCCAATTCAGGCAGTGTTTGCTTAGGCTGCACATAAGGTTGTGATGAGTTAGAACTGATTGCGATGGCACCTCACAAGAACAACCCGTAGGCTTATGAATGACCCAGAAAGCTTGATTAAAAGTCAAATGAGAAGGTTTCAGTGGCCAAGTAGCTCTGATGTGGAGATTCACGTGGATCCAGGTATCTGCTTCTTTTGACTCTGTGTTCCACAATGGCCATCAGAGAGCAGACTGGATGCAGTGATGTACCACAGCTGACCAATTTGTTTTCTTTTTTTCACCTCTGTGATAAGGTTGCCTCACTTAAGAAAAACAACAAAAGAATAAAAATGGATGGGGCAGACAATTCAAGAAATGACCTCTAAAAATGAAGGAAATATTCCCAGATAGAGGTCAGTATGTAGCTGGCCAGTCAATATTATTCTGACTCTGCCAGGACGTTTTCCAACAAAGGGCACTCCACACTTCCTTGTGGGGGAAGGGCAGCGCCTGGGTCAGGACATACACTCCATCCATGTCACATGGTTGTATATTATATAGTCATAGTATGAATGCCATAAGCCAAACAAATGTGGCTGAGTTTTTTGCTTAGGGAACTGATTTTTCCACCTGAAATATTTGCTATTGTAGCTATAATACATTAGCAAATTCTCCGTTTCCTCAGTCTTTCCAGAGGAAGAGTTGGTTTTCAAAGAGAAGCTCCAATTCCTCTCGCACTCAATCAAGCACAATGCCCCGGAGCGGTCAACAACTCATAGCAACCCTACAGGACAGGGGAACTACCAAGACTGCAACTCTTTTTTAAAAAAATCATTTTATTGGGGGCTCGTACAATGCTTATCACAATCCATACATGTATCCATTGTATCCAGCACATTTATACATTGTTGCCCTCACCATTCTCAAAACACTTTTTCTACTTGAGCCCTTGATATCAGCTCCTCATTTCCCCCTCCCTCCCCCACCCCTCCCTCATAAACCCTTGATAATTTATAAATTATTATTTTGTCATATCTTATACTGTCTGACATCTCCCTTCACCCACTATTCTGTTGTCAAGAAAAGGAGGTTATATGTAGATTCTTGTAATCAGTTCCCCCTTTCTACCTCAGGGAGGAGGTTATATGTAGATCCTTGTAATCAGTTCCCCCTTTCTACCTCACCTTCCCCCACCCTCCTGGTATCACCACTCTCACCACTGGTCCTGAAGGGATCATCTGTCCTGGATTCCCTGTGTTTCCAGTTCCTATCTGTACCAGTGTACATCCTCGGGTCTAGCCAGATTTGTAAGGTAGAATTGGGATCATAATAGTGGTAGGGGGGAGGAAGTATTTAGGAACTAGAGGAAAGTTGTATATTTTATCGTTGATACCACAACCCTTCTGTAAGGGGTGTCCAGTTGCCTACAGATGGGCTTTGGGTCTCCACTCTGCATTCACAGGCATCAAAGAACAAAAAATCATATCAGTGGGTGCCCACCTTCCAGATATGATTACTGAAGACAAATGGGTGCGTAAGCAAATGTGGTGAAGAAAGCTGATGGTGTCCGGCTATCAAAAGATATAGTGTCTGGGGTCTTAAAGGCCTGAAGATAAACAAGCGGCCACCTAGCTCAGAAGCAACAAAACCCACATGGAAGAAGCACATCATCCTGTGTGACCACAGGTGTCCAAGGGACAGGTATCAGGCATCAAAGAACAGAAAATCATATCATTGTGAATGAGGGTGAGTGCGGAGTGAAGACTGGAACTCATTATGGGAGTAGGAAGCCTTGTCTTTCTCAGAGCAGCTGGTGGTTTCAAAGTTCTGGCCTTGAAGTTTGTGGCCCAAGTGTAGTCCACCACAAAGATGACAAAGAGCACGCCGAGGGTCACTGATCAATGGCAGTGAAGAAGTCTCCTAGAGTCAGTCCCCAGGGTGGACATTGGTGTTGACATCACTGTACTGTCACTTACACATCCAGTACGTGTGACTCCTCTCTCCATCTTCCAATGGAAAGTTATTACTGAGATGTGAAGATTCATAATCAAAGTGAAAATTGCTCTTCATTAAAACAAAACATTTTTTAACAAACTGTCAAATCCTATTGTGATTAGAAACAACAGGAAACTAACACCTATTGTGTCGAATTCCTGCTTTATGCTGCCAGCCCTGGTGGTTTCAGAATCACTGAAGAAAATGAGGAGTTAAACCTCCCAGGTAATCATTGAGAAAATCAATTATGCTGATTGTAACAATGTAGCAAGTTGGTGATTATTTTTCACGGAGACATTAGTCATGCCATACTGTCTAACCTTTAAATTAGCTGGTAAAATGTTTCTCTTCACAATCATCTCCATTAAAGATAAAATGTCACTCATTTCAAAAGCAGGGAAGAGCAATCAAAAAATTAAAGCGTCTCTGTCTCTTTCTTTATACTTTCTTCAAAAGCTCCATCCTGGTTGAAGTCATGTTTTCTGCTTTGTTCATGGCTATTAGCAGATGGCTCTGTTTCATGAAAGACAAGAGTGCATCTAAAATGCCAACACATTTGTGAAATCAAATTCCAAGTTACATTAATTAATGTCTATAAATTTTCAGCTAAGTAGCTATTTGATCTGTATAAAAACTGATTATTAATTTAGTCTTTGTTAAGGCTTTGTTGTTGTTGTTGTTGTTATGAGCAGCAGAAATTCAATCAAACTAAGAGGCCAACCAGAAATGTTCATTGGGATGGTGCAGGGTGACTATCCTGGGATGTTCTAAGTTGTTTCCCATCTTACCTGGAGTTCTTTGATACTCTCAGTTCTAGCGTTAAACTCTCAGTTCTAGCATTAAACTCACAGTGAAATATTTCCTGAGTAATACAAGTTTGTCCATTTTAACGGAGAATTTAAGTTCATGACGCCACCTTTGCTCCTTTGTCTACATTATAGATCAGTAAACTTTAAACTAAGTGAGGTGTTTGAAAATTGCTGTGTAAGCATCTTTCAGAGAAAGTCACTCATGCCTTTTGGTGTGTGTGTGTGTGTGTGTGTGTTGTGTGTGTGAGAGAGAGAGGTCCTGGGTAGTGCAAGTGGTTAAACCATTCAGCTCCTAACTTAAAGATCAGCGCTTTGAGTTCACCTTCGAGTTGAGAAGAAAGGCCTGAGATCTATTCCAAAGATCTAGTCCTGAAAGAAGCAGCACTGGACTCCTGCTCGTGCAGAGTGCTCTGACACACCTGCGGCGTCAGGAGTGTGAATCCACTTGAAGGCAGCTGGAACTGGGTCTTGAGAGACAGAGAAACAGAAACATCTGGCTGAAACTCGCAATAGAAACCCCAATGTTCGGGATCTTGTTCTTTGATGGAGGTATCAGGACAAATGTTGGAGAACTGGACACAATGGGAGAGACCCCAGCAGTCATCGGAGCTGCCAGAGACCCTGCACCATTCACTTAGCTATTAAAGACCGACCTATGAAAGGCAATACACCATTCACTATCTTCATGGATTCATCATAATCTTTTCTAAAGAATCAACAGGTTAGAGCCCTTTAACCTACTAATTTATATATCCATGATAATAATTTTTCTTCAGTGAAAATCCTTTAAAAGAGAGCAGTGTGAGCTAAATCCAAAGGCTTGCTTTGTCAACACCTGCATATTCTAAGGCCTTCATGAATGCAAGCACATTTGTTAGCCAAGAAAAATTTGGGACAACTTAAGGACAATGATAGTCATAATTTTATTATGGTGAAATATCACCTGTCTCTCTATTAAAGGTAACATAATATTTGCTAACATTTATTGAATTCAAACTATGGCCAGATGCCCAATAAGCCTTTGGAATGGGTTAGGAAATGGAATTCTCATATTGACGTAGGTTGAGCACCACTACTCACATTAAGTTAAAGATGCTTGCAATTGGGTTAAATGACCTGCCCAAAGTCAAGCCGCTCTGAAGCAGAACATGGGTGAAATAACACAGTGCAGATTAGGCCACACGCTGCTGGTAGACAGCTGGAGTATCATCTGACACAGTGTGTGTCTGCCCAGTGTTTGGGGGGTAGTCATTAAGGAGAATGCAGATGGATTCGAAATTGGTTCTCACATTCTGTCGCAATGTGTGGATCTTGATCACACCCACTTGTAGGTTTGCCTCTCTCATCTAATTTTAGCATTGCAGAGCATTCAAGGGGAAGGAGGTTGTAGATGGTGTGATTGTTGAGGTTTATTGTGCCAACCCAGCCAATAAACACATGTGGGGTTAATTGAGGGCGGAGAGATAAATGGCTCAGTAAGCCTCGCCTTTCTAGTTCTCGGGTCTCTTGCTTTCTGATGGTCAGAGCAGGGTGCAGCTGCCTTAGCCAGTTCCCTGCTTTAGTTTGCAAGGCTCACTTTCTGCGAGATATCCCTGAGGAGAAGCCACATGGACCTACCCTGATGCAGCCCTGGGTGCAGGAGCAGCCATGTGGAGACCCCTGCCAGCGCTGAGATGCTTACACGTTCACTTGTTTGACTTTCCTCCTACAGTTGGCATCATTGTGTGTTTTGCAAGTTTGAGGAGGACTTTGTAGATCGGTGGCAGACATATGGGCTAACGTCACACTTAATGGGCTTGGGCTGGACTGGGTTGGTATGCTTTCTTAATGTACACTTGCCCTTTATATAAAACACTAACCCTTTATATAAAACTCCCTCTTATATACATATGCATTTCTGTGGATTTGTTTCTCCAGTCTCCCCAGACTAACACAGATGGAAAAGTGATTTTTTAAAAAGGCACACTGAGATATCTTTGCATGCCAGACACCAAGGGGTAGGGAAGGAACCGTGGGGCACACAGTGCTGAAGTGTTTGGCTGTTAACCAGGTCAATAGTTAGAACTCACTCTAGCGGGCAAGATGGGTAATTTGTTTATGTCAAGCTGGTAGCCTTGGAAACCCTCAGAGACAGTTCTCCCCTGCCCAGGAGTTGATTCCATCTCATCACCACTCTGTAAGACGGAGCACACCTGCCTCAGCTGCTTTCCAAGACTGCAACATTTGAAAGGAAAGCAAAGCCTGGTGGTTTCCAGTTGCTGACCTTGGGGTTGGCAGCCCAATGTTGAAGTCATCGATGCATTTCACCTCTCTTCTCACCAGTATCACATTCCACGCCACTTCCTACAATTACAGAAACCAGTATTCTATACACCTGCATGGTAATGAGCCATGTTCATTCGGATTGACCCCAGAAAAGCCTGTCTAGTCAGCCGAAGAATAAGCAACACGGAGACTTGACAATCCTCAGAATAGAAAGCTAGTTCTTGAATTCATGACAATTGACATTCTGGAAGAGTTTATTTTTAAATCATTACTAATGGGCTTCTCAACTTAATATGCCAAGTATTTATAGAATACTAACTACAGGTATATGATGCACATTTTAGGTAGAAATCATATGCTGTCTTCGAATCATGGATAAAAATAATCTAACAAGTCGCCCATATTCCATAGGTCTGGGAACACATGTCAGCATGAGTCCTTTGGGAAGCAGACACTGAGACTGAAATAGGACAGGAAATGGACTGAAGGAATAAAGACATGACTGATCCCCATGTCTATTACAAGGACACGTTAACATGACTGCCACAAACATCAGAAATATTTGTTAAACAAAAATATTGAAATATATAGTTATTATTTATTGAAGTACCCTCCATCGACGTCTCTGTTCTTCTGAAGGCTGTTTTAATTTCTCTAAAGTTCCCCCAAGAATTCTGCCATCTTTAATGTATACCTCTTCAAATCTTCAAAACAGCAGTTTCGGCAGCCTTGGGGATTAAGTCATGTTTCTCTTCAAATCATGGTCCATTGAGTTTGGGGTTGGAGGGGTTAAAAAAATGTCTGTAGGGGCAAGATCAGGTGGGTCGGTCGGTTGGGGTAGATTCCCCAATGAAAACTCATGCTACCCTCAAAGCAGCATCCATTGCATTGTTGTGATAGAGAAAAAAAATCCCTCAATCCAACTTTCCTGGTCTTTTTTCTTAATATGATTAGCAATTATCTTAAAACATCTTTAAAATTATCCCTTTGGAATTTCTGAAAATGGTCCCCATCACCTGAGCTGACCCCCTGCCTTGAAATTAAGAGGCTCAACAGAGTCCCCTGGAGGTCTGACCTTGCCCTCTCAAGAACAATGGTCAACCCAGGAGTTGTCCCTAGTTACAGTTTGTTCTATAAAATATACATTCATTTTGGTCTCGTTTAAAAGACTGAAGGAAAGATCATCTCTCAGAGCTGATCTTCCTGTTAAACGTTGTCACTTGTTGAGAATAAAACTGGCTGAGGGCAAGCTGTTCACTTAAAATGGAAAACCTCAAAGAAACCAGGAAGCGCCTAACCTCGGTCATTATCATGCGAGAGTAATCCTATCGAGTAATCCTATTGTCTTCTTTCCTGTCTCTGAACTTCAGCAGCAGTATTTTCACTCATCATGGTGGCTGGTCTTCCCTCTCCTGACTCATATTTGAGCTTCCCAGACAGTCTTTAAACTGCTGGGTCCAATGAAACACTTCTTTTATGTGGGACAACATTCCTGTAAGCTTGTTGCAAACATTTTATAATTTGGAGAGATGTCCATTTGAGTTTTGTTTAAAATTCTGATATTATAATCTGACCTCAAAATTACGTTTTGTCATGGAACAAAAGTTTATCCTGTTTAATTTTTAGGCACCTAAGTAGACAAGTGGATCACTGCAGACACTGAGCTGCAGCCATCTGCTCTTCACAGAGACTTGTTCGAACAGAGTGTGGTTATATTTGGTTCAACCCACGCACGTATAAACTGCAAACCTAATAACAATGCTTTTTGCCTTACCCTCCTACTTTATTTTCTCTGACCCCACAGCAATCTTTGTCACTGTCATTCATTCACAAACTAATTATTGGCTACCTAATCTGTGTGAGGAGAGATGCTAGCTTGCTGGAAAAGCAATGGTACAAACAGCTTGCATCGAGGAGCTTGCCATATTTCTCAGTCCCAATCAAAACCATGACGATGTCTAATTGGTTCAAAGCACACCTACGACGCAGCTCACCTTCATATCTGCGTCTCCTTTGTGCTTGCTTGGCTTCCAGTATGACTTCAGTGCTTCATAATTTATTTGGAATTGACGCAAGCTTCTCAAGAGTTATTTTCACGAGAAAAGGCAGAAAGAAGGAAGGCCATAAACCGAATGACAGAGCAGTTGAAGCATCCCCGCCCATCCCCTGGGCCACTCATTCCTCTCTGGACTGAGGAATGCCATCAGGGATCATCGGTCAGGGTCTTGAGGTGAACCTGAGCTACTCTAGGCATCTTGTCCTGCTGGGAGAGGCTGTTTCCATCCTGTCTGGTACTCGCCTTTAAGATAAGCCATCATTCCTACAAAATTATTGTGTGTTAGTCTAGGTATATTAGAGAAACAAATCCACAGAAACTCAAATGTATGAGAGAGAGTTTGATATAAAGGGTAAGTGCACATCAAGAAAA
>NW_022103908.1:5913083-5915084 GCF_000313985.2 Echinops telfairi | reverse complement strand
TCATAAACACTAATTTTCTATTCACTGCAACCAGAGTGCCCAGGAGACCGTGCAGTATATAGAGACACTAAATAATCTTCGTTAAATGAAAGGAGGGAGATAATGAAGGATGGAGGGGGGATGGGTGGGTAGATATGTGCATGGATAGATGGATCCCATATCCATCTACAATCCAGTGGTTCTCAACCTTCCTAATGCCGCGACCCTTTAATACAGTTCTTCATGTTGTGATGATCACCCAACCATAAAATTATTTTTGCTGCTACTTCATTACTTGTTGCTACTTCATTCATAACAGGAATTTTGCGATTGTTATGAATCGTGCGACCCCTGTGAAAGGGTCATTCGACCCCTGTGGGACGCGACCCACAAGTTGAGAACCACTGAGTTCCGACTGATGTATTATTGGTAGACTTCCCACAATCCGAGGAGCTCTCTGGGTTCTCCCTTTCCATGGATTTCCCATACAATTCCAGGCCTTCTGCCTGGTGCCCCCCACAGCTGCTTCATTTTCATGATTTTCAAGAAAAGCTAAAGGCTGCTTCCTTCTCTTTGTATCATTTCTACCCTGGACCCTGGCCTCTACTGGTTTTTGCATCTTGTTGTGTCTACTTACTTGCTTTATTTTCTCTCTGAAGTCTTTGTATTCTTCTAGGATTCCCTTTGTAGATTACTCTCTTATGTGTGTTATTCTAGAGATAACTTTCCGCTCTATTTCCAGTAACCTTTAAAACAGTGGTTCTCAACCTGTGTGTCATGACCCCTGTGGGAGTTGGACAACCCTTTCACAGGGTCCACCCGGTTCATCACAGTAGCAAAATGACAGTGATGAAGTAGCAATGAAAATAAGCTTGTGGTTGGGGGGTCACCACAACATGAGGAACTGCATTAAAGGGTCGCGGCATTAGGAAGGTTGATAACCACTTCTTTAAAGGGTAAACCAATATGCATATGCTGCATCCATAGCATATATCTATGGCCTATAAAAGCAAAAAACACAAACTTACTGCCCTTGAGTCAATTCTAGCTCATGGCAGCTCTGTAGGGCAGGTAGAACAGCCTTGGAGATTTCCAAGACTTTAATTCTTTCTGGGAGTAGAAAGCTTCATCTCTCTCCCTCTCTATCTCAGCGATAAAACCAATGGGGGAGAGTAATATGTAAAAAATGGTCTTTTTCTCCAGCAAGGTATTGCAGACTAACTTGGGTCTTGTCGCAGTTAAGAGTTGCAAGCAATGGAATTCCCACAGACATTCATTAGCAACTTGACCTACACAATTCTAAGGAACACTCACACCCTGCCATCTCTCAATCATGCAGCCTGCTGGCCTCCTTGCTCTCCCAGCCTGTGGTTAGAAAGGGATGAGAACTGCGATCTTCTTCTCCTCTCACTTGCCATCCAGTTGATTCCATCTCATAGGCATCCTCTGCTTGGTCCAGTAGAATGGCTTCCTAGGATTTCAATGACTGATGTTTTGCAAGTAGATTACCAGGGCTTTGTTTCTGAACTGCCTGTGGGGAAACTCCAACCTCCAACCTTTTGCATGTGGGATTTACATTTTTCACTATCTGAATAGTAAGAATTACTTTCCTCTGAATATAATCCTTTAGACATACCATGAATCTAAAACACATATTTATTTCTCTAATGAATTCCTTAACATCATCCAAATCAGAAAAAGTCTTATAAAATGAAGTACCCTGTGGTTCTCCCAGCCCCATTGGATTATATAAATTTAAAATCTGAATCAAAAAGATGTAATTTTGGGGGGTGAATTTTTTAGTATGCACTATCAAATAATTGGGATTATTTGTTTTAGAAATTGTCATGCTTGAAGAAAATGAACAATACCTAAATGTTATCAAATATTTGATCAATGTCTACAGTTTTCAAAACTGTCTAAGTATGTGATTTTTGCTTGCTTATTTATGATTTGGTTGATTTGAATCAAATTCCAAATAGACTTGATAGATGACAATTGGCTAGTATGTGCATCTTCAGT
>NW_022103908.1:5906511-5910812 GCF_000313985.2 Echinops telfairi | reverse complement strand
GGTTTCCCATCTGCAACTACTCACGACTTTCACGAGAGTCGGGGCTTCATGTGTAATGTCAAATCAAATCCTACCATTACAGATATTTTTTTACCCAGACCCCAAAATGATTGTCTGTGTGCAAGAAATGTGCTGACTGAGGACACAGGGGATGGGGATTTTAGCCAAACTTGGCTTTTATGGGTGCATATGTTAAGTTGGAAGAGACCCGAGAAACACTCAAGTTCTTGATTCAGCAAGGAACCAACAGGTGTGCATGAAGGACATTTGGGTCATGAAAATCTGATTTCTAGGTTTGGATGGACACACGTCCATCCATGTCACTTGAACACCCCTTTAACAGGCAGCGTTGAAGTCTAGATTGGATAATACTTTCTCCCCGAGAGATTACTTTCAGTAGTGGTATGGGTCCTAGAAACTTTTTTAAAACCAATGAACAAAAAACTCTGCCTGGGGTTATCTCTGGAGGCTGAAGATAGGATGATTTACAGCCTTGGCCATGAACCAACCACACCCAGTAGCCCTAGAGGAAGTAGAGGTAGGCCTCGTTATTGGAATCCCATAGCCACTGCTGACCCCTGGTGGTTACTAGTAAATTTACCTTACCCCTCTCGGGAGTCATCCACAAAATAAAAAAATAAGTACCGAAAACCACCTTGTTTCAACAATACTGTGTAGAGAACTATGGCTCCATGTGATATGTTCTGTTTTTCATTCATATCTTTACATTTAAGAAAAGTCTTAGTTTCCTTGAAAGTTATCTTCAAAAGCCTAACAACCAAAGTCAACCCTTCAATCTAAAATTGTCACTAAAAATGGATCAGAATGTTGAATATTGGACAACAAACTAGTCTCCTGTAAAATCAGAAACAAAACAAAAGCGCTATGGATAATCGATCATGATAATAATGGAAACAAGAGAAACCCATTAAAAAAAAAAAGATTTCTCTTCTTTGGGAACCATAAACTAATTCCTGGTATTCTATGCATCTATTTCCAAGTCAGAGAGACAACCAAAAGCAAGAATACTAAAGCATACAACTAAACCAAGAGGCTGGACTGAAACAGCCTGAAAGACTGAAATCCAATCTTATTGTTTATAAAAATGTTCACCCCCTCCCCCACCTCCCAAAATGAGTTATAAGTAAATTAGGCTTTTTTTATTTTTTGAAAGTGTCATAAGAAAGTTGCCTCTAAATTGCTCCTTTTGCTCTCCTTATGAAATCTGAAGATCATGGGATATTTTTCCACTAATCTAATGCTTCTTTTACTTTTGATCTGGGCGTTCACTGAAGACACCTTTTCACCATCTGTTTCATTTAAAGGAACATTTACCCACAAGATCATTTTCACTGTGTGGGCAGACATCTGTTCCCAATTCCATTTCTTGAAACCAGGAAGAATTCCCAGCCACTCGTAATTATTTGACGGTTTTCCGTCTTTATTGCCACTAGTAGAAATCACCCTCCTAAATATTCAATTCTCCCAAATGAAATATGATATCTTTAATTTCATGTTCACGTCTAATATAATATAATCCAAACTTGGATAAGTTGTAGTCAAAATATTTCCACACAGCTGTTTTATAGGACAAGGTGTTCAGTAGGTTGTGTTTTATGTGGCTGCATGTCATTATAAACAAAGAAACCACGTTTTAATATAGTATCTCAATCTCCTATCCTCTGGCACCCATAAGTTTCATACACACTCACGGCCATATGGATGTTTCTTCTTTCTTTTTGTTCCTCTACTGTAATGAACCGTGGTGAAATGTGATTGCCATGAGCTATAACTTTGGACTATACGGGAGTCCTTTTAACACAAGCGTTTCTCCAGGATACAGAGAAATTCAATGTATTCTATTGCTTCTCTTGAAAATTCCAGAAATCCAAGGACTTTTGAAGCTGCCTTATATGCTTCTTAAGTCAAATAGATCTGTCATTACAAATAGATTTGTGACGGCAAATAATGAAAATGTCAAGAACTTTTACAACATACTGAGATGCTAGGAATAAATAACTCGGGGCAGGAAGCAGATAAACAAGCCTGGCACTGACGACGACAAAGATGAAGCAGACGGGTTTCTGGCTGATGTGTGGGCAGGGCAAGCTAATCATCCCATTTCCTTGGGCATCAAAGAGATTAAAAGTTATTTTCTATTTTCTAAATCTCAGTCTAAATGCACTTTTGAAACTACTGTTTTACTTGCTTAATGAATGAGCTTGGAACTGCCTCAAATAACCTCTCTCTTACTCTTACCTGCAGACCACCCCTGAGTTCTTGTCCATCCATCCATCTGATGCATCACCAATCATCCCAAAACTCACCTGGGAAGAAGCTTATGCAACACAGGAGGTGCTCTCTCAGCCATGACTAAACATCGGAAGTCAGCGACCTGGCCAAGTGATGGGAAGAGATCCACATTTGTATCCACACCAAAGATGGTGGCACAACAAAATGTAGAAATGATTGGCCCATATCGCTAATATCACACACAAGTAAAATTTTGCTGAAGATAAACCAAAATCAGTTACAGCAGTACACTGTCAGAAAGCTACCAGAAATTCAAGCTGAATTTAGAAGAGGATATAAAAGAAGGATGTTATTGCTGATGTCAAATGGATCTGGGCTGAAAAGAGAGAATATTAAAAATGTGCAAATGGGTTTGACTGTGTGGAGCAGAGCAAACTATGGATAATATTAAGAATAATGGGAATTCCAGAACATTTAATTATGTTAAGATACAGCTAATACACAGGCCAATAGGTTGCCATTCAAACAGACCAAGGTGCTACTGCATGGTTTATATTTAATGAAGCTGTGCATCAGGGTTATAGTCTTTCATCATAATTATCCAATCTGTCTGATAAGCAAGAATTTGAGAAATTGAACTATATGAATGAATGAAAACATGGCATCAGAAACAAGTCATGAACAACCTGCGAGAAGAAGATGATAAAATTTCATTGGCTGAAATTGAAGAGGACTTGGAGAACTTACTGTTGAAGATGAAAAACTACAGCCTACACTCTGGTGTACATCTCAATGGAGAGAAAACAGCAATCCCCACAACTAGACCAATACACACCATCATGACTGTGATAGTTAGGTTTGCTGTGCCAACTTGGCCTCTATAGGAACATGTGGGTGGAGTTTAATCAGGTCCCAGCTTGATTGCAGGGTGACAAAGATACATACTTTCCACAGTCAGCATTCCATCTCCCTTCCTTCCTGGTGATCTGACTAGTATCAGATTGAGCTAGCTTGAGCTAGTTGAACTAGCTTGAGCTAGTTTTTTGCCTCAATGTGTGCTGTACTACTTGTGGGCTGTGCCAACCTGTAAATCGTGTAGCTAGAGCTTGAGGCTCCTTCAAGACCTGCTTCACCATGCTCCAGGTGCATACCTTGCTTGAGTTCAAGGCTAGTGGATCCTGTCACCTTGTGTGCATTACTTGAGTTCAGGATCCCATCCAGACCTGCTTCCCTAAGCAATTGACTATTGCTGCCCCACCCTGCTGTCTGCTGCCTTTGGCCACTCTGCCTGTCTTACCTAAGGGCAGGCTCTGCTTTCTGCTTCCTTGACCTTGGACCAGAGCCCAGGAGATTTGAAGGACCTTCAGTTTATTAACTGTTCCATGAAAGTGAGGTGAACTGAGCCCTCTGTGCTGCTGTGTGGACTAATTAGCGGTTATATTCCTTCTCACTATATAAGCCTATCTATCTATCTAGCTAGCTAGCTATCTACATCATTATCCTGGTTTTGCATCTATAGAAAACCCTTCCTAACACAAATATAAAGTCACAAAAGACTAGGGTCATCAATGATTTAATTTACTTGGATCCATGATCACTGCCCAAGGATGCAGCATCCAAAAAACCAGAGGACAAATTGCATTGGGGAAATCTGTTGCACAAGACTTTGTTAAAGTGTTAAAGAGCAAGGATGTCACATTAAGATTAAGGTACAACTAACCTAAGCCACAGTACTTCAATTGCATCCCTTGCATGCGGAAGCTAGATAATAAATAAGGAAGGCAAAATAAGATGCATAACTGTCTATTGCAGCAGTTTCCCTAATGGAAAAAATATGTAAACAACCAAAAACTCCAATTATAGAGGGATGGTTAAACAAGCTTTAGGATGGTCATACTATGGAATATTATGCATCAATAAAAAACAATGACCACTCTCTTACACATGGCAAGACATGGGCAAAGCTAGAGAACATGATGAATAGTTAACTCAGTCAATCTTACAAAGATAAATATTGAATAACCACAGGTTATATAGAAAAAGAAACA
>NW_022103908.1:5893323-5905713 GCF_000313985.2 Echinops telfairi | reverse complement strand
AAAAAAAAAGGTATCATGTCATGTTAAATAGAGGGTGGGCAAAAAAGAAGAATATTAACTGCCACAGTGTGTTCAAGCAGCAAAGATGGTGAGGTTGGGGTGGGGCTGGGCAGAATTTTGTTCTAAAGAACTGACTCGTTGATACCTAAGGCAATAAAGAGAAACCACGGCCCAGATGCATCCGTTTGATTAGCATCCAAACCTCAGCCTTATGGTCAGCAATCACACTTTGTATCACTTGATCACACTGGAAGAGATCATGATAACTATTCATGTTTCTATCACCCTAATTAGACTAATGAGCCACTTGTTGGCAAACACTTTGTGTGTTTAATCTTTGAATCTCCAGCAGAAGATATTGTGTCTGACATATAATTGGTGCTAAAAAGTATTGGTTATTTATTGAATGAACATAGATTATATGCTATGAAATTGGTGTCAATTTTCTCTACCCATAAAATTAAAGATCATTTCTATGAAGTTTGAGCATTGTTGCAATAAGGGAATTGTTAAAATAAGAAAGCATACCTCTTGTTTGATTTCCCAAGTTCTCTTGTTTACTTTCACAAGTTTTATTCTAGGAACTACTTTGTGTTTGCAAATATTTACCTCGAGTGTCAAAATCTGGCGGAAGCAATTGTAGTTATCTATGGTTGGCACAAAGCTCATCTAAATTCTCCCCAGTGACAAAGCAAATTAAATGAAGTTGATTTTTTTTCTCTTTCAATTTTGTAACACATTTAACCTCAACTGATAGTTTAGGGCTGTTCTCCGTAAAATTTCATTTTTAGCACTTTACTTATTAGATAGGGTGCTTCCTACACCCTACTGTTCAAACATTTATTAACTACCTACCTTTAAGACAACAGAAAATAACGGCTTGGATAAATCAGCCCCTTCTTCTCTTATCCAAATCAAATTTTGCCACACTCTACTGCTTCTCTATTAGATAACATGCCTCGCTATCAAATCCTATAAATATTTGATTGATTGATGGCTATTCTGTCATATTCCTTAACCTCCAAGATACCTGTGAGACATTGAATTAGAATCTAGCATGCAAGTCTTGCCTGCCTGCCTGCAGGCTCCCATCCATCAAAGGGAGCAAGGACATAAAGTACATTAAAATAAACCCCACGCCAGCACAGGTTTTAAAGTCTGACTGGTCTACACACATCATCCTGATACATATCTTACATCCCACTTCCAGAAAACCAAGAGAACTAAGCCTACATCAAATGATGAAAAACAAAAGGCAAGGGGCGGACGGAGAGGCTCATTTGTTAGAGGCCTTTTATGGCTTTTACGATTAGATAGACGTTTCCCTTCTGCAAGGTTCATAGATGGCACAAGAGTTTGTCTTCCATCACCGGTCAAATGGTTGACAGTTCTAACACACCCAACAGACCACAGAAGAAAGGCCCAATACCCCTTCTGCCGTTTGTGAAAGGGATTCATTTCCTCTCCCATGTGAGGCCAATAGCCAGGCTACCCAAGGGGAGCCTTCTTCGCCTCCCTTTCTCATTCTCTTGGTCCCCTCCTCCTCACCACATCCCCAGGCCCCTGGAGTAAGGAAGTTCCCTCTGCACATGTGTAAACTTGTACTAACAATGAAGAACCAACCAGGGAGGAAGGCTGGACTGGCCTAGTGTTCTCTGAATCCTGGGAAGGCTATGCTCTCTGGAGGGCAGTTGGGAAACTTTCCACACTGACCCTGCCCTCTATCCTAATTTATCTCAAGCTAAGAACTCTTTTTGTTTGAAAATGCTGTGAGGGCTTCCTCTCTTACGAAATAACCTTGCCTAATGGAGGAGCCAATATATCAAATCCATTCCACTTCTTCACGTGCATCAGCTATGACCTGAGACCATTTCTAATGGGGCCTGCCCTTTGGTGAGGCCCCACAATCAAATCTGTGATGTGTATTTTGTTGTCAGGTGCCAACGAGTCAGTTCCAATCCATAGGACCCTAGGCACGACAGAACAAAACACTGCACAGTCCTGCCCCGTCCTCCCAGATGTTCCTGTGCCCAAGCCCATTGTTACTCCCACAGTGCCAACCCAGCTGGCTGAGGGCCTTCCTCTTTTTCACTGCCCCTCCACTTCACCAAGCATGATGTCTTTGCAGGGACTGGTCTCTCTGGACAATAGTGACCGGCGTGGCCTCTTGGAAACCATCACGGACTCCATCATGCGCTAATGTCCTTCTGGATAGTTTAAGCCTTTGCTTTTCCCTAAAGATCACAGCCAACAAAACCCCACGCAGCAGTCACACTCAACAACGCATGACGTCACCACAAGCCAGAATCAAATCAACAGTGACAGTGTATGGTTCATTTATTTATTTATTGTATCTTGTGTAACTGCGGGCCCTCAGTGGGACCACTGCTGTCTTTCTGTGAGAAGTTCGCAGGTTGACTGTTTTATCCGTATGGAGTTGAACTCATTGTGACAGCTGTCCCCCCCATCAGGCTCTCCCTCCCCCCCACATCTGTGCCTTCCAGCCATGCATTGTTAGTTCAGGCATTGGATCAATTCTCTCTCCTGGACTTGGGAGACGTGGAATCAAAATACATAGAGACTTGGATTCTATTGCACTAAGTTGTCTTAAAGGCTATGGGGCTGGGAGAGAGTCCGTATATACCTGCTGCCGAGATTCAGGCCCTGACCATGTGCCTGCTTCTTTCGTTCCAAGAACAGCCTCAGTAACTTCCCAAAAAAACTTCCTTGTGAATCCAAATTAGAATTCTGTTCGGAGCAAAATGCCACAGAGTCCTGTGCCATCCTCATGAGTCTTTTTATGATTTGAGCCCACGGTTCAAGCCACTGTGTCAGTCCGCATGGTCTAAGGTCTTGTTTGTTCTTTTGGCAGTCCATACTACTTTCAATATTCTTCTCCAACACCATAATGCAAATTCATCGATCCGTCTTCAGTCTTCTGAACTCAAGGGCCAACTTCCACCTGTATATGATGAGATTGAAAACGACAGAGCTTGAGTCCGGTGCTCCTCAGTCCTCGAAGTAACCTGCATCCTTTACAGAAACACGTTAAAGAGGGGTCTTCAGCAGATTTGCACAGTGCAATGGTGCCTGTAGCCCACGGTGGTGCAAGTCTGTATATTGCCAACATTTAATGCAGCTGGCTCCCTGGTAGGAAAGGCTAGTGAATGGCTTCCAGAAATCAGCCCCTTTGAAGCCCCAGTGGAGCACAGTAATAGTCTGACACACAGGGCATTATCATGAGTCAGAATCAACTGGATGGCAAGTTTGTTTTTAAAGGTTCAAAGACAGCTTCCACATCCAAGATTTGGCTTTCTGTTGCTTTAACAGTGAGTCAGACTCTTGGTGTGAATCTTAGCCCTGCCACTTACAAAGAGTGTGTCTTGAGTGGGTTATATTGACTTCTCGGTGCTTCGGTTTTCTCATCTACCAAGTGAGAATAATAATTGAACCTACACTAGAGGATTATCCTGAAGCTAATAGGATAAAGCATAGCATGCTCTGCAATAGTGACTGTGGGGGTAGCTTTTATGTCAATTTGATGGTACTTGTGTGGAGGTTGGGGTGGCATCCAACCCGTCAATCAGCTGGTAGCCTGGTGGTGCCTCCTTGGGAATGTGGTTGTGGAAGTTACATCATCCGTTGTCAACTTGAGACTTAGGAGTGAAGGGGTGGCATTTAGCCTGTCAATCAGGTCGCAGCTTGATGACCTCATTTGGAGGCGCTAATGGGATAAATAGTTCACTGGAGGTGGGACACACATTCATTCCCTGTGGGACATACTTGTTGACAAGACACATGGAGCTACACTAGAGCCCTGGAGCTCAAGGAGCCATGTGGAAACCCCTGCCAGCGCTGAGCTGCCTCTATTGTCACGGGATCCACAATACTTTCCACCCACTGGCCTGTGATCTTCCTGCACTCCGCATCATTGCATGTGTTGCATGAGTCTGAAGAGGAATTGGTGTGGGACATATGGGCCACTATCAGCCATTGAGCTAATGAGCTAAGTTGGATGAGGTTAGTAGGCTTTCTTTATATAAGATTGCGTCTTGATAGAAAGTTTTCTTATGTATAGATAAGTGTCACTGGTCTTGCTTCTCTAGGCACCTGAGCTTAACACAGTTACCTGGAGCATTGTAAGAATAAATATACTTTAGGGAGAATCTTATGATGACTCTGGTGGGTTCCCATTGTAGTTTTAAGTCTCATTGCTGTATCTGGTGGGTTCCCATTGCAGTTTTAGGTCTCATTGCTGTATCTGGTGGGTTCACATTGCAGTTTTAAGTCTCATTGTTGTAATTAGATTGAAAACTAAAACCATATTCCAAATACAAATGCATACTAATTTAGTTTAGGGTTGAAAGAGTAGTGTAGTCACATCCATCACCAACTTGATAGGTCTTATATATATTCTTTTTGTGGTTTGATTTTCTATTTACCTCCTGCATTTCTTTATCTAACTTCTTAGTGATAGTAACCAATTTATTCAAGTTATTTTTATTAGGTGCCTTGAAGAAACTGTGGAGTAGGTGTTGAGCTGTTGACCCTAAGGTCAATGGTTCCAAACCATTTTACTCCATGGTAAAAAGGTAAGGCTGCCTCCTCCCATAAAGATGTATGATTTAAGAAACTCTATATAGGGGTACTATGAGTCAGATTCAAATTGATGACAGTCATTCCCCGACCCCCTTGGCAGCAGTATTCAAAGACTACTCCAGCACATTCGTAAACGTGGCTCAAATGAGCCTGGTGGCTCAGTGGTTAAGTAATTGACTGGTACCCAAAGGCCAGTGGCTCCAGCTTGCCAGTCACTCTAAAGAAGAAAACTGCCGCAGTAAGTTCCCACAAAGATGGATAACCTTGGGAACTGCATGGGGCGATTCTATCATGCTCTGTAAAGTGGTTGTGGGTCAGAATAAGTTCATCAACAATAGGTTTGATTTTCTTTGAGTCCTATATTCTGAAGACCCCTGGTCACACAATGATAAACACCATGCTATCGACTGTTGCGTTGATGGTTTGAACCCATGCGGTGTGGCCCGATGGGACAAACTCCTAAAGAGCTGCTTGCTGCTGTAAAGCTTATACGCTAGAAAGCCCTGTGAAAAAGTTTTACTTCGTCACTTAGGGTTTCAAGAAATAGGAACCAAATTGACACCACCTAACAAAAACATAACCAACTAACCAACTGTCATTCAGAAGATCTGACTCAAAATGTCCCTGTAGGGTAGAGTTTAATTCTATCCCTGTGAGTTTCCAAGACTTTAAATCTTAATAGAAGTAGATAGCCTCGTCTGTCTCCTGTGGAACAATTGGTAAGTTTCAACTTTTGATCTTGTGGTTGTGGTGAATATTTCAGTGCATAACCCACGATGCCACCAACATTCATAAACATGTCACACATATACATATATACACATACACACTTACATAACTATATATACACATATGTAAGTATATTAAATATAGAAGCGTGAAAAAGCAAGTTCAGATCAGTTGGATGTCAGTGAAATTTGCGCAAACTTAAGAAATAAAACATCACTGATACTGTATAACAGAACCCTGACGATAAGTTGGAAATTCATCACAATCACAATGTGGGCAGTTCAAACTCACCAATCATTCTTTGGGAGTGAAATAAAGCTGACTGTTCCCCCAAAGATTTTCAGTCTAGGAAATCCTAGATAAGTCATTCTGCGTCCAGGGCAGAAGATTTGGTTTGGGGTTTTTAATACAGTATAAATACACAGTTAAAAAAAATCACTTCACAGATTTGTGTTTCTTATTCCTTTGTTTTGTTTTAATGGTGTCACTGTGTACCTTTGAATATCTAAAGCACACATTTCTAAGTTATGTTTTATTTAAGTTTCTTTGTAATAGTATCATATTTACATCTATTTCCCCAAATTGCCCATAACACTTAGAATTGTTATGCTTCTAAGAGCCATGTATCTTGGCACGTGTAACTGGAGTTCATTAAGACTCATTTTTCTATAACAATGCATTTTGTATGCTACATTTAAAATCCGTTTCCTGTATATGAATTGTCTATAGTGTCTCCTTAATTTTTTTTCTTCATGAACAGAGCTAGCATGTGCATTTGTGTTCAAGCCCTAAATATTTTGAATTATTACTGCTTTTTAATTTCTCTCCCTTACAGATGAGAAAGTTTGCTTTGGGAATATTTTGATAATAAAAGAGTTACAGGTGAGTCCACTCACACTCCTGCCAACCCAGCAGGTGTCAGAGTAAAGTGTGCTTCATGGGCTTCCAATGGCAGGATTTGCAGATTTCCGGGAACCTGGGTCATACTGAACCTCTAACCTTTTAGTTACTGGTCAAATACATTAACCTTTTGTGTCACCCATAATTAATTGCTGAGTATCCTCAGTTCACATCTTTTCCTCATCCTCATCAGCACTTGGTAATTCAGAATTCTCAACATTTCCCAATTTGAACGGTACAAATATCACTTAATTGTGATTTTCATTTCCACTTCTCTGATTGCTATAAAAATAATATTTTATGATGATATCCATTTGTGAGTCAAGTTTCATGAAACTCTTGCTTTTAATTTTGTTCCATTTTCACTTGCTTTTTGACATTTATTTGCTTCTTTGTTTATTTTGGTTGGTTTGTTCCTTTCTTACCCCCTGTTGGTGGGTACAAATCCTTTTTATATTTTGGATACTGAGTTAGTTAATTGTGCCAGCCTGGCCGATAATCACATGTGGGGCTAATTGAAAGGCAGAGGGATAAATGAATGGTGAGCCTCCCCTTTCTAGTTCTCGGGTCTCTTGCTTTGTGATGGTCGCACGAGGGTGCAGCTGCCTTAGCAGCTCCCTGCTTCAGCTTGCAAGATTGACTTCCTACAAGACATCCCCAAGAAGAAGCCACATGGACCTATCCCGATGCAGCCCTGGGTGCTGGAGCAGCCATGTGGAGACCCCTGCTAGTGCTGAGATGCTTGTTTGTTCACTGACTCAGCTTTCCTCCTGCAGTCGGCATCATTGCCTCTGTTTTGTGAGGTGGAGGACTTTGTGGACTGGTGTTGGGTTAATGGGTTAATGTTGGACTTGTGGGCTTGGGCAGCATTGGGTTGGGATGATTTCGTGATGCACATTTTCTTTACATAAAACTTTCTTATACATGAGTTGCTGTGGATTTGTTTCTCTAAAGTACCTAGACTAATACAGATACTCATTTAATTCTCCAACTATTTGTGCTGCAAATATCTTCTCCAGCTTTTGTTAAGGACATTTTCACTGCCATGATGGCTTAATGAATAAAATCTATTTATTTACTATCATAAAATGGAGTTTATTAATATATGCCTTTATGCGATTCTCCATTACAGGTAGAGTTTTAAGAAATTCTTTCCAATTTCTATAGTCTTAAAACATTCACCCAAATGTCATTTAAAGCATTTAAAACATTTGAAATGTTTTAATGCTTTGTCTTTCATAATTGAGACTTCAATTCATCTGGAACTTATTTTACTGTAAGATGTCAAATAAGAATCAAATTGGTCTTTCCTTCACATACTAAATAAATGTCACTGTCCATTTATTGCTTAGCATACTCTTTTCTCAGTACTTTGCCATACCAGGTGCCATTAAATGTATCCATACATGCTGGGGCTTCACAAAGTTTGTGGCCAAATTTCATTATCTTTTAATACCATTTTCCATGATGTTTCATATCCCCTCACATTCATTGGCTGTTTTCTCTGTCCTCTATTTTAGTGCCAACTGGATAGCAAGGCTCTTTTGCGACAATACTATGGCTCCTTAATAAATTTCAGAATGTGCTAAGAGGTGTGCCCTCTTATTATTCTCTTCTGGGATACTCTAGACAATTCCTTAATCTTTGCAATGTCAGCAAAATTTTAGTATCTTCTTGTCACAATTGAGAAAGGAAATCTGTTGAATTGTGATCAGAATTACCCTGAAATGATACTATCACTCTGAAAGAATTACCATCTTTATCATACTGAATTTTCCCATATGTGAGCATAAAATATCTCTGTTTATTCAATGTTCCTTTCCTACTGTGTCCATAAGGTGACATTTATAATTTCAAGTGTTGACTCTAACCTACCCTATAAAAAATAGGCCTGATATTAATATAGCTACATATATATGTGTGTTTTTATTCATTGGTTTTATATTTTCCTTTCTTTCTTTTTTCTAACACTCTACCTTTGATTTTCTGTGTCATAGTATGGTCTATGACTTCTGGGTGGCCATTGCAATGAATTATCCAACCCAGCAGAATAGACATTGTCCCCAAAACGGTGGCTGCTGTCAGAATTGCAAAAGCAGGTTGGAATGGGGAGGCATGTTTGACCTCAGCGTCATAGGCGAAGTGCTTGGGCTGATGTGGTGTTTGATTCTCCTTCCCCCTTGTGAAGTCAGAGGTGATCAGACACTGTCCCACGCCATTCTTGCAGGTGTGTGCTCCCTACTGTTATTCTCCGTATTATAGGTGTGCCTCTTGTTTGGCTGAACGTGGATCGAATGGGGTGAGTTCAATTTCAAATTTGAAGGGCGACAGCATACCATAGTCTTGGAGATCCCACCATCTCTATTAGACCAGGAAGTGTGGTCTTTTTTATGGTTTTGAGATTTGTTCCACATTTCCCCCCACTGTATACAGGACATTCTATTGTGATCCCTTGGGCAGTGGTCAGCAGTGGCACCATCCAGTTCTTTTGGTCACCATCCAACTGGACACCATCCAGTTCTTCTGGTCTTGCATCAAGGAGACTGAAGTTCACATGGTCCAGTTAGTCCTTTGTATCATTTCCATACACCTTTCACTTTCTTCATTTCTCCTTGTTTCCATCAATATGAGACATCAATAGATGGACACTAGAAAGCTTTTAAGACCTGAATTACTATACATACTCATCCAAGTAGGGTGATGTTGGTTGTCTTTGTGGATTTGTTGTTCTTGAGTGCTGTCCAGTCAGTTCCAACTCATAGTGACCGTAAGCACAACAGAACAAAATGCCATTGGGTCCTGATCCACTCTCACAACTGTTCTTATGCCTCAGCCCATGACTGCAGTCACGGTGTCAATCCATCTTGTCACGCGCCGTCCTCTTTTTTGTTGCTTCTCCCCTTTAACAAGTATGATGTCCTTCTCCAGAGATTGGTCTCTTCCGATAATAGGTCTAAAGGATGTGAGATAATTTCTCGACATTCTTGCCACTAAAGGGCCTTCTGGTTGTACTTGTTCCAAAGCACCCTTGTTCTTTTGACAGTTCATACTACTCTCAATTCTCTTGGCCAGCACCATGATTCAAATGCATCGATTAATCTTTGGTCTTCTTTATTTCAATGTTCACTATTCACATGCACATGAGACTATTGAGAATACCGTGCTTAGGTCAGGCACATCTTATTTCTCAAAGTTACATCCTTGTAATACATCACTCCCTCTCTTCACTGCTGCTTCCATGAGCATTGACTGCGGATTCAAACAAGATGAAGTCCTTTACAACTTCTAAGAAGTTTTCTTTATTTATCCTAATGTTACCTATGGGTCCAGTTCTAAGGATTTTGGATTTCTTTACATTGAGTTGTCATCCATAATGAAGGCCACAGTCCTTGATCTTTGGACTGCATTATGCTCGTTGGCCTTGAGGTCACTTGAAACTATGAGACCATGGGTCTGACTTGAATCAACAACAGAAGCAAAAAAAGAAAAATCCATTCCCCTCCTGTACCTCTTTAGCTTCTCTCTCTCAATATATGTAGATAGAGATATATATCCACTTAGAGATTATTGCTCTTGCCGTTATTTCAGGAGTGTGTATGTAATCGTTTTTACTTTTGTTGCCATTATCTCTTATGTCTCCCTCACTGCCTCCCTTTTCCTGGGTCATTTTTGTGTTTACATCTCATTGTATATTAACTTTTCCTTTATCCAAATAAATATGTGTCTATCTTTTAGATAGGTTGATTTTTTTGTTTGCTTTTTTTCTTTCTTTCCTTTTAAATGATTTTTTACAACATGTAATATATACTTTATTCTATTTTTAACATGGTTACTGTTAATTTTTTCCATAGGCATAATACTATAAATCAATTTAACCTCCTTACTGAAAAATTAAAAGTTTTTAAACAATTAAACTCTGATCACGTCCATTTTACTCAGGTCTGACTAGGGAAGCAGGAAAATATGTGGAGAATGAGATTATATAGAAAAAATTGCTTCAAGAAACTGGCTCTTGTTACTGTCACATGTAGCTAAATGGAAAACCTATAGATCAGGCAATATGTTGGAGAATCCATCGTCTTGTTTTTCAAAATCTATATGTCAGGTGATGTGAAAAGTGCAGGAGTTCTGGGAAAATATCTACTTTTTGACTGGCAGCAGAGAATAACCTAACGAAAACTCCCTCCTGGCTCTTAAGACCTTTGAATAGTTGAATAAGCCCACTAACATTATGGCGGGTCCTCTGCTTCACAGAGTTAACTAATTTAATCACATTCCATCGGGCGCCAGAACCAAGTCAAGTAGATGCATAAATTAATCATTCCGGTGTCCCAGTTTACATGATAATCCTCCAGCTCTTCGTTTCTTTGATTTACATCTTATAATTATTATGTTATGAAGATGATGTTTATCTGGGTTTAACTACCTATGTTCAGGGTTTTGTATATTCTCTTTTCAGATTGAATCATGTGACCAACAGAATTTCGCACAAGTAGTAAATCAGTCCATCATATAACCATATGATTAATTCCCACAGTAGGAATAACAAAATGGAGTGGAACCTATGTTAACTTACAATGTTGTCTGTTATAAAACAATATCTAAACTTCTACAAGGAAAACTAATAAATATAATTATTATTCACATTTACATTGAACCACAAAAGTCAATGATGAAGAAATTGAGAATGGTTACCAACTTCTTCATTCTTAAATTGATCAAACGGGCAATCAATATATATTGATAGTTACTGTCATTAGAATGCAAGAGTTGTAACCAAATAGAAAAGGCTCAGAATTTGGAAAACATGGCCTTGGAGGCAGAAGTAATGCTTAAAAGCACATGACAGACTTTTGCAAGACCAACTATTCCTTCAATACAAATACATTTTCAGCACCATACATGGATTGGCACAATGGCAGCAACAATGAGCTCAAACATAGCAATAATTGTGAGGATGGCCCAGGACTGGACAGTGTTTTTGTTTTGTTTTTTTCCTGTTGTACATAAAGTGACTTTGAGTGGAGACTGACTCCAGGGTCCCTGACAACACAAAACAATAAATGGGCTGTGATAGTCAAAGCTAGGTTGTTTTTGCCTTAGTTTATTAGATTGCTAGGTCTGGGGTAATTTGGCTGCCAGGCTAGGAGGAAACTCAAGCTGGTGAGTTGGTGCCAGTACCACTTAGAAAGCCCCTTCAGACAGGATCATATGCACTCTACTGGTAGCACTTTGAGACAGTCACTGGATCCTCTCTCTCCCTGCTTCTGTGAAGGTTCACTTATATACAGAGTTGAGTGGCAAAGTTAATCAATCCCTACATTCATGATTCAAACATCCAAGCTGCCTGGTCCCACCCAACTGTTTGAGTAAAAGAGACATGAATAGAAGAGCTGTAAGAAGTAATTTCACGTATGTAAAACATGGAAATAATTTGAGAGTGAGGAATTGAGTCACCTTCCATTAAAAAGGACTTAGGTTTGCTTCTGAAAGGTGAATTGTATTACTAGTCAGTTCATTACAATTTTAGGCGCTAATCTACTTTCCAAATGAAGGTCAACCCAAAATGTAGACCAGATTCTTTATCAGAATCTGTTGTTGTTGTTGTTCTTGTTGTTGTTGTTAGGTGCTGTTCAGTTGGTTCACAGAGATAATGATACACACACAGATACTGTCGAGCCCCGCAGCATCCGCACACCCGTTCTTATGTTTGATCCCATTGTTGTAGCCACTCAGTCAACCCATCTTGTCATGGGACTTCCTTGCTCTTGCTGCTTCTCTACTTTACCACATGTGATTTCCTCTTCCAGGGACTGGTCTCCCCTGGTAACATGTCCAAAGTTGGGGAGATGAAGTCTCACTATCCTTGCCTAGAAGGAGCATTCTGACTTTATTTCTTCCAAGACAGACTGACTTGTTCTGAATATATGTGTTACTTATTTTGACTCTCACAAATAATATTTTTTCTTGAATTTTACATAATAGTTCAGTCTGCATTGATATTTGTTTGAACTTATTCCATGCGCCTCCTGAGATACTAAAATCACAATGCTTTACCCTGACTTTCCTCAAAACCCCCCTTATAACATCTTTGAGGGTGATGTTTAACATCTGAAGTGTCAGAATTACTTTGATATCTGACACTGGACCTTTCCTTTTTTT
>NW_022103908.1:5863214-5892350 GCF_000313985.2 Echinops telfairi | reverse complement strand
CTAGGAATGTCTCATTTACAAACTTTAAATGTGGTTGAAAGCCCACTTCTACTGCTTCCTGTAGACTGGAGTTCTCTTACCCGGTCCTTCCCAGTCCCTCCGTCACACCATCATTTGACTACCACACTTAGAATGGGGAAGAATGAATGGCTTCAGGAATCACCTTTTGAATGTCACAGGGACTCCATGCTGGAAGTATAACAATGACACGAAGAATCGGCACAGAGTCTATTCTCTATCAATTGGTTATTGCTAATAGGAAGGATGAGCTGTTCAAGGAAGGCGAGTGAATTGGTGAGATTTTAGACTTATTTTCAAGGGTAATTTGCCTTGAAATCCATGCACATTAGAAGCATGATTTGAGTGAATATAGTCTAGGTTTCAAATTCTCCATGAAGGCAGGCTCCTTACACATAGTATTTTCATGCTTATATTGAATGCAATCTTGGCTTTTGGTAAGTAGCCTTGGCAATTTCCAGAAAACTCTAATATGTATATAATACTTTGCATATATATACATGTAAAAGAGGTTTACTCATTAGTAACCAGCATTACTGCAATGCTTATTTATGTCTGCCTTTTAAGTGGTTGGAACAGAATCCCAACCTAATTACTAGTCCTGCTTTCAAAGGACTGTAGCTTCTAGACCTCATTTAGCATGTGGACAGAGAGACTCAGATAAATGTCTTATCAGGCGAAAAAGTAATTTCATGTTCTTGCAGTTCTTTTCTCTGTCTATTCAAATGCTGGATGCCCTTTCATCTTCTACAAATGATTTTCTCTTAATCCGCAAGAAACTAGTTCATTCTTCCTAACGACATCATTATATTTTGAGTGAATTATCACGGAACAATTAAGCGTTGTTCTCATGTGACACACTTCTCTTTGGCTGTTTGTTTCCAAATTTGATTCAGCTGTGTCCTCACTCTTTCCTCACTTTGTTCAATGCCTTTGTCAGCTCAGAGGAAAGCAAACAGCACAGTAGGGGCTCGGGCAGAAGTCTCTGTGCTGTAAGACGTTATTGACTTCAGAAACAATGTTCTCCATTAGAGTTCAATGAACAAAGAATAATGCACTAGCTTGTTAAAAGGCAGTTGTTACTATCACTGTACCAAAATATCCTATAATATTAACTGGGCCTTTATTCTGACATTTCTGAATATATCAAGTTTTTCTTTTTTTCCCCCAAATCCCATTTTGCCGTTCAAGGTTTTCCTTTGGAAATGGTGTATCTTTATAGAGGGCTTAGTTTCAACACAGGAATGATGACTTTAAACTCTGACAGTCTTAAGATTGAATCTTTGCTCTATTGACGAAAAGTTGTGGGCTCTTGGAGAACAGAACTTCTCTAATTCACAGTTTCTGAATCCGCAGAATGGAGGGTCACTCCTGCTGTGCAACATTGTGGAAGAGCTTCTGAGTCATACGTGTTGCCAGCTCAGGGATTTGCACCACAAAAAGGGAGGCATTGTTACTCCAGTGACAACAAGTTTAACCTTGATTTAAATTTTTCTCCCAGAACGCCATCAAACCATGAAAAAAAAAAGAAAATTAAAAAAGAAATAAATAAAAGCAAAGCCTTCAGCTCGTCCTGCTGGTTGCTCACTGTTTCCTTGGCTCCCTAGTCACTAAAACACTAAAAAGCCAAACTCACTGTCGAGTCAATGCTGACTCATGGCAACCCTATCGGAGAGCATAGAGCTCCCTGCCTTGGGTTTCTGGGACTGTAACTTTTCTGGAGTAGAAAGCCTCCTCTTTCTCCTAGAGAGTGGCTTCTGGTTTTAAACTACTGACCTTGTGGATCACAGGCCAATTAGTAACACCAATCATTAGAGTAGCAAAATTCCTCTTTTGATCTTTTCTTAATGGAAGAAGAGTAGCATCCTATCTATAATGTCTTGCATTATACATATAATGTCTTGTGAAATCCTTTGAAGGATCACTTTGCCCATCCACACATTAAATGCTCCTTATAGGATGGCATCCTGAAGCATTGTACAGATCCTTTCCTGGAGCCTTGTAATACTCAAGTGTAGCAGCATTGCCTTGGATGCAAGCACAGAAGCCTAGATTATATTGTAGAGCCATCGTCTGGCTGTGTTCTCACTGCTAAACAATGTAGCACAGATCTCCCTGCACATTGTTGGTTATGGAAACTTGTGTATAGTATATTGATTTGTTATCCCTTATTTACTAAGTGCAAGCTCTGCATCAAATATATATATATATGTATATATATCATATATATAAAATATATATCATATATTATTATTATTAAATATACTATATATAATATATATATATTAAAGAGACCATGTAAGACATGACCCCTATTTAAATTGTTACTCTGGGTAGACTAGAGAAACAAATTCATAAACACACATATGTCTGTAGGAAAGAGTTTTATATACAAGAACAATTGAATTTTGAGAAAATATCCCAGCCCAGTCCAGATCAAGTCCATAAGTCTGAATGCCAAATGCAGGGAGATCACAGGCCAGTGGGTGGGAAGTCTTGTGGATCCAGTGGTGGTGTAGACATCTCAGTGTTGACAGGGGTCTATCTAGTTCCTCCAACTCAGGGCACTCGTGTAATTCCATGTGCATTGTCAGCTGCAATGTCTTTCAGGGAGGGAGCCTGCATCCTGCCTCCAGTGAGCTATTTATGTCCTTTGCGCCTCCAAATGACATCATCAAGCTGCTGCCTGATTGATAGGCTAAACTCCACCCCTTCACTCTTATTCCTCAAATTGACACTAGATTATGTAACTACCACAATCGTAAAGTTTGTATTTCTTTCTATATGTTTGACTTAGAAAGGGATCGACAAAAATAGAGTGATGCATACTCGTTTATCAAGTTAGCATAATTTTCAAAGCTGTTGTAATTGGAATGATTAACTATAACCAAGCACCATATTTAGACAGTCTGTGTTTGGATAAAGGTGTTTTATAGCATTTTCAGAGCCTTTATAGTGCCTAATGACAACTAAAAACTCAAACTTGTACTTTGAGTTCAAATTTGTACTTTAAATTCACACTTTAGGGCTTTCCATTTAGTCCTTCAGAGAGTGATTCGCATCATCTCATCTTCTGAATCAGAGACTGGTTAGTCTTCCCCTTGGAAAATGTGATAGGCGGCATGGCTGTGTGAACTTGGAACAACTGATCAAGGCTTTGAGTTTCAGTGAGGGAGGAAGATGATCTCAATCCCACCTGCCATGACCCCATTGTGAATAGGCAGGATGTGTAGATGAAAACTTAAAACAACAACAACAACAACAAAACCCCCAGCAGACTGGGTGTGAAAGAATGGACAGTATCAGTAATTCATGGGACCCAAAATGAACAAAAGCAAAACTATTAGCTTCCCCTCAAAGAGAACAGATGGCAAAGCTAAGAAAAGGACCACAATACTACTGAAACAAGATATATTCCCTTAAAATCATTCAGAAGGTCAACCGCACCAACTTTGTTTTGTTCTGTTTTGTTTTTGCTATTATAGAGCGGCATTCAGTCAACAGAAAAACAATCATTTCATGTACGCTCATCAGAGACAAATGAAGATGAAGCTGGGAACAAAAGAAAACACCAACCACCATCGCTGGCGCTCACGACACACAGGATGCAGGAACAGGAGTGGGAAGGCTGATGCCAGAGAGTTGGGGGAAGAGGGGAGAGGAAGAGAGAAAGGGGTAACTGATCACAATGATCAACACATAACCATACACCCCTTAGAGGGAGAAGAACAACAGAAAACATGGGGGAAGGGAGACAGCGGTCGGTGTGAGAGAAGAAAATAATAACAATGTGCAATCTATCAGGGGGGTTATGAGGGTGGGGGGCGGGGAAAGAGCTGATACCAAGGGCTCAATGGAAAGTAATTGTCTGGAAAGGAATGAGTGCAACATGGGTACAGACATGCCTGATCCAACTGATGTATGGATTGTGATAAGAGTTGCACGAGCCCCCAATAAAATTGTTTTAAAAATAGAGGGGAAAAAAGGTATTCAATAACATTAATCATTACAGGGAAATGCAAAATAAAGACAATGATAGACTACTAAATACCTAAGATTTAAAAAACAAGGCATAAGTAAAGCTATCAAGTGCTATTCAGCAATATAGACACATGAAGCATTGACACATGCAACCACTTGAATGAATCTCAAAGGCATTATGCTGATTGAAGAGAGCCAATCTCAAAAGTAAAAGAAAAAGAAAGCTACCATTCCCACATCTAACTATACTGTGCTATGGACCAACAAGAACCTGCTTTCAACGTCCATGCCTACTTACAACCCCCATCCTGTCGCAGACCAGGTTAGCGGCTATTGAAATGACCCCTTAGGACAGGGCTGTCTAACGATACATTCTGTAGTGTGTTAATCACACATACACACAAAATTGTGCAGTTTACAAACAAATTTCATAGAGCCTTACATTTCCATTTTGTTTCATTAAAAAGAGTGAGTTGTATATAAGGAGGTTAAATGATTATAGACAAGGGGGTGGGAACTGTTCTTGGAGCAATGTATGCATCATCTTCTTCTACGTCCTTTCTCCCGTTTGTCTTCCTCGTTTCCTTCATCCTTCTTCTTGCTTTTCTCAGCCTTGGCAACTCCCTTTTGGCATCATCGGGGTGACCTTGAGCACAGTATGCAGCAGCATCCTGTTGGTATTTCTCCTTCGGTGTGGCTGCCTTGTCACCAGGCTGCTTGTCATCAGCCACTGTATCATTCCACATCTCTCTCAGCTTCTTCACAACGTCCTGGAGGACAGGCAGGGTGCTAGCCTTTGGGGGCAAAACTCAGAACAAAACAAGAAAAAGGCTGAAGGAAGCCTCTTGGGTACATGTGGGGTCATTGAATTTCTTCTTGTCTCCCCTCTAGGAGTGAGACAGGTTTTCATTTCTCCTTCATCAAGGGCCTTGTCTGCTTGGCTCTGTCTTCATTTCCCTTTCTCTTTAGCAGACATGCTCTTCCAGCTCTCTGAGCACGTCTCCGAGAACCCCGAGCAGTTGGCAGGGCATCTGGGTGCTTCTTCTTGTGTTCCTCCCAGCAAGTTTGCACACACACAAAATGCCTGTAATGACAGATTGCCTCTCGGCTTCTCAGGACTGCCTTTGCCCTTGCTGAGTGAGTGATGTGTTATTTCATACGGGAGACACAGAGTCCCCAAGTGCACTCAGCTCTGCTGGGCCCACCACTGTCTCTGTGGAGCTCAATGTACTGCTTTCAGTCCATGTTATGATCAGTATTCTTTGCCTATGCTGAGTTACTGTGTTCAGAGTTTCAATAAATGATTTTTTTTAATAGTTGACTTCTGCTCCTAACTACTATTTTACTTTCCTGACTTTATTGGACACACTTACTAGAAGATGACATTTTGTATGTCCTCCACATTCTGCCATTAAACAACAATCAAGTGGGTTGCCAACAGTGAGTAGATGAGAGACACCCACATGCAAGTGTCTGAATTCAGCATTAAGAAATCATCATTGTTTTTTTAAGCTGTGACTACTTGGGAAATATTATCTATTTAATGGTGTAGAACACGATGTAGAAACTGTGTTTAGAAACTGTCAGGGTTTTTGCTGTTTTTCTCCCTAAAGAGGTAGGGTGCTGAGCTTACTCTTCTGACTTCAGTAAGTGGAATTGAGTGAAATCCAAGAAACCAGTGTTCCTAGAAAACTGAAGGCCAACAGGAAGGATGCCCCTCCATGTTTCCCTGTCTGCAACTGAATTTCTTGATTTTAGACCACCCCACATTCAGACCAATGCTCGGAGTTAGACGAGACACTCCCTTCCTTCCTTCGCCCTCCAGTTACACTCTTCAGAGCCCAACTTCCGTGTTCAGCTCTCACGCCACATACAATGGCAACAGCGGCCCACGCTCAGTTTCTCAGGAAGCAACAGACTCAGTGAAAATGTTGACTTGTTCTGCCAAGCCCAAAGGGAAGTGCACAAAGCAAAAACTCATTGCCACTGAGTCAATGCTCACTCACTGCAACCCTACAGGACACGGGAGAACCGCCCCATGTGAGTTCCCAATGTTACCACTCATTTGGGGAGCAGAAAGCCCCTTCTCTGTCCCATTGACTGACTGGTGGTTTCAAACTGCTGACCTTGCAGACTGCAGCCCAACTTATAACCACTATGCCACCAGGACTCCTGCAGAAAGCAAGAGAATCAGAAAAAGCAGTCTGATTCACACTAAGCCAAAGGAAATGAGATTGTGGTGTTCATCCACAGAGGCCAGAGCATTTGCTGATACCAAACATGTGAGGTGTGAGGTGCGGTGGCATCACACAGGGGGAGGTGGGGAGTGAGGACTGCAGTGAGTGACACTATCAGAGGGGGTGACAACAAATAATGGTCTATAAAATTTCTGTGCATTGTTTCATTTTTCAATATAGAATGCATTTTTCATAAGTCCAACTTGCATGTATCAATATACTTCCAAGGCAAAACTCTATGATAATTTATTTTTGTAATCTTCTAATACCCTGTTGGTATAATGATTACACATTGGGCTTCAATCCACATGGTCAGCAGTTCAAAACCACCAGTAGCTCTGAGGGAGAAAGACAGGGCTTTCTACTCCTATAAAGAGTTGCAGTCTCAGAAAGCCACAGGGGTCATGATGAGTCAGCATTGACTCAATGGCAGTGAGTCTGGTTTGGGTTAATGTCCTGTCAGTTTAGTGAGTTGCATGTTGGACTGCTAATGTCAAGGTCAGCAGATGGAAACCCCCAGCCGCTCCATGGGAGAAAGATGAGGCTTTCCACCTCCAGAAAGAGTTATAGGCTCTGAAGCACACAGTGCCACCCTATCCTGTCCTATCACGTGCTGAGGCTTCCGACGGGCTCTGCAGTAGTAAATAAACAATGTGCTCCCAGTGCTTCGTGGAATCATTGGTTAGTTGGCACACACTACAAGCTGGTGTTGTTAGGTGCCATTGAGTTGGTTCCTACTCAAAAGGACCCCGTGTACAACAGAACAAAATAAGCCTGGTCACGCACCCACCTAGCCACTGTTGTTAGGTTTAAGCTCATTGTCGCAGCCACGGTGTCGATCCATCCACTTGGATTGAGGATTTTCTTCTCTCACTGCCGCTCTACTTTACCGAGTATGCTATCCCTTCATAAGGACCACTGCCTTGATAACATGTCCAAAGTGGGTATTCTTATGCAAGCTGTGCTTCCAAGGAGCAGCCTGACTGTACTCTCCCAAGGCAGATTTTTTTTCACAGCCCATGATACTGTCACTGTTCTTGGCCAGCATCGTAATTCCAACGCATGGATGCTTCTTCAGTCTTCCTCTTTCAGTGTCCACTTTCACATGCATGTGAGGCGACTGAAAGTATCATGGTAGACTGTCGGCTTCAAAGTATGATCCTGTTCTTCAACATTTTAAAGAAGTTTTGCGCAGCACGATTACCCAAAGCAACGCGTAGGTGGTTTTAGTCACTGCTTTGGTCAAGTTGCCTGGTGTTATAGGGATATGACTGTAGTAATTATTTTTGGTCAGCTTATAATAATGATTTTCTTTCAAGAATGAAGCATTAATTGGAAAGGAGAAAAATCAAAAGGCCTCTGCTCAGTTACTAATAATGTTGTCACTGATAATATTATAATTCAAAGTAGGAAGGCGTAATGAAACAATTTTGTTTCTAGTAACCATATAATCTAAAAATATTCCATCTAAGCAATTTGTCACTACATTAACCACATATTACTCTATTATTAGAGTTGATGGTACATAGTACTGTGTTCTATATAGTCTGGTATAGGAAGATGTCTATTGTGGGGGTGGCAAGGTGACACTGTTAATTACTTAACCTCACTGGGTAGCAACACATTCTTGTGATGTCACTTATAAAATACACATGCAGGCAGTAGACTCCCATATCGTTTTCCCACAGTGGGGCTGGTAGGTTCAAACTGCTGATCTCCAGGTTAGAACTCAAGCCCTTAAACACTTTATCATCTGGGATCTTAACTCTCACTTCCAGCAAGTCATTTCTGATTCACAGTGATCCTATAGGGCAGGGCAGAAGTGGCTATGGGTTTCTGAGATGGTAACACTCTTAATAGGAGTAGAAAGCCTCATCTTTCTACCCGGAGCATCCGATGGTTTCGAACCGGCTAACCTTCTGGTCAGCAGCAGAATGCTTAACCACTTAAACCAGCGGTTCTCAACCTGTCTAGGTCGTGACCTCATTGGGGGTCGAACAACCCTTTCACAGGGTCCCCCAAATCATAACAGTAGCAAAATTACAGTGATGAAGTAGCAACGAAAATAATTTTATGGTTGGGGGGTCACCACAACATGAGGAACTGTATTAAAGGGTCACAGCATTGGGAAGTTGAGAACCACTGACTTAAACACTAGGCCAGCAGGCTCCTGGGGCTGCTAGCGCAAATTATAATTACAAAAAATTAACTCCAAAGGGATTTGTGACATCAGCAAGCATGCATATGTCAATTCCTAGAAATATCATTTACCAGGAAGACACAGAATGTCCTAGAACGAGGAGATTCCTCCTGTACAACAGTCTCAGTCTCAAGAGACAGAGAGAAGAAGAATTGCCATTTGCTTTTCTACCTAAAATGAAAATTTATAATAACCCTGGATGGAATTATAAGAATTCAAGCGAAATAAGAGTATACAATGTACAATGGGATACTGTCTCCTCATCTTACTCAATTGTAATTCCCCAAATTCAGTAACATTAGAAGCTCCATGTATATAGTGAAAGAAAAATATATGTGTATATAATATATAGAACCATTATTTTTTTGCACAAATGTTTGTCTTATAATTTTCTGTTGTTAGTAATAAATATATTAATTTTCTATTTTAATAGACACGATTTATCCATTTCCTATCAAATTTATAAAATGTTACTCAATATTATTCATGCTTTTCCTATTAATAAAGGAGCCTTGGTGGCATTATGGTTTATGTGTTGTGCTGCTAACCTGAAGGTCAGCAGTTCAAACCCACAACAGGTGAAAAAGGAGGGTTTATGCTCCTATAAAGATTGACAGCCCTCGAGTCCCAAAGGGGAAATTCCACTCTGACCTATGGGGTTGCCATGAAGCAGAATAAACTCAATGGCAGTTTTTTGGTTCTTTTTGGTGAGAATCTATGTTGTGCAGTAATGAATATCTTTGTACATCATTACACATACACCCGTGGGCATAAAACTGTTAGATAAATTCCTGTGACTAAAGTTTCTGGGTCACAAAAATTGTTGATGTTTTCAAATCATCCATCAATGCCATTTGAAAACGCTTCTTCTAACTTCCTGGCATAAACCCTCTAATGTTTCCAATATAACAGGAAATGCAGTGCCTCGTTGTTTTCTCAAGATGGATATAGTTAATTATGAATAATTTGTGGCACAAAGTAACTATCAATTGTGTGTGTTTTTCCTGTGAATGCTGTTTCATGCTTTACTCATTTCAATGCACAAACCTTTTGAGTATTAAAGAAGTGTCATCTTAGTCTGGCAGGTGTTGGGCAAATATTTTCCTCGCTGGTAATGTTTCTTTAGACGCAGTGACTGTTTTCCTTTGCAGTATCAACGTTTTTAATTATTTATATAGTCCAGTTTCAGTTTTCCTCTTTTTAGGAGTACTATCCACTTGACTGCCGATGCCATCTTGTTAATCACAAGAGTACATTTTTATTTCATTTCACATGTGTCAAGTAAGTGCGTGGGGCTCTGTCCCACTGTGTCCCCATGTTGTCTGAGAATGCCTCCTTCTGCAGGGGCTGCGACACACATCTGTGCAATGTCCCTGTGCCCGGGTCAATGCACGTGCTGTCCATGTGCATGCATCTGCAGTCCTGTTCCCTGGGTCTGTGTATATAGGAGGCATGTGCATGGGGAGTGTTGGGCTGACCATGCAGCTATGTGAATCACCCCAGACTGCCCTGCACATGTGCACTCAGCCCCAAGAGCACCCGTTTACATTGAAGTAACTGGTCACATAGCCCAGGGTGAAGATCACCCAGAAAGGGGCCACCCTGACCAATACCTCGGTTGTGATAGCCAGCTTGCCTGTGCACAGCATCTGGTATGTCCCCTTATGACATGAATGCTTCTCAGGGTTCGGGAAGCCACCACATTAGCTTCAACCTGGCCACAGTCCTTCCACCAGATATATGGCTGCCTGCTGTCCTAGGGTTGTGTGCTCCTGCCCTCCGCCCCCCACTGCCCCAGGTGTGACGCTCAACAAGACTGCATGTATTAAGATTTTTGTGAGTGTTTTATTTTGTTGTCCTTGTTGAGGGTTTTATATGAATTTTGTTATATGAAATCCAGGATAGGTAATTCATAGAGTCGGACAGTGTAAGATACGACAAAATAATTATTTATAAATTATCAAGGGCTCAGGAGGGAGGGGGGAGTTAGGGGAGAGGGGGAAAATGAGGAGCTGATGTCACATTGGCTCAGAGGAATATGAACATCTGTTTGTGAAAAGGGATGCCGTGTCTTTGTGCCGGGTGTTTATAATGTAACCCTTTAACAGTATGTTCATTAACCTCTTCAGACGAGTGACTTCTCAAATGTTTTAATCCAAGACCTCAGACTAATGCTTCTGTGGACTCCACTGAGCTCTTCCTCAGGGTCCACCCTCGGGGACTGGAGATCCAGTCCCTGGTAACTGCTGTCAGTGTGGCCACTGAGCTGGTGGAGCAGAGGCGGTTCCCGGGGACAGGAGCGCCGTGGCCTTGCTTCTGAGACGATCTTCACTGTGTGTTCTCAACCGACATCATCATCGCACCACAAAACCCTTTGACCTGTAACTTAAAAGATCAGCAACTTCGGGCAATACTATTTTCTGTGTGAAGCTGTTAAAAATTATTTTTGAGGATCATAGCTTGTTTTATTTTGTGCTATAAGATTAACAGTATTAAATGACTTATATTCTTAGAATCCATCGAGTGTCTTCTTCTTAACAGTTCAGTGCCTTTTTATTTTTGTATTCCATTTTGCGTTACTGGTCCTGGCGCCAAGTGGAGAGCAAATGTTTTGAGAATGATGAGGGCAACGAATGTACAAATGTGCTTTACACATTGATGTATGCATGTCTTGTGATAAGAGTTGTATGAGCCCCCAATAAAATGGTTTAAAAAAATTCCCTAGGGCTATGACAGAGGAGGTTAAAGGGGAGGAGGGATTCGGAGCCAATAATAATAATAACAGGATAAGAATGGATAAAACGTTCCAAAATTGATTGTGATGATAATCGCATGACTCTATAATACATGTAAACCACTTAATTGCATAGTACATGAATTATGCACCAATAATTTTTTTTCATAAAAAGAAAACATAAGCACAGTGCATCACAATTCCCCAAGTCCTTTGATCCTCTTCCTTTGCTCCGTGATCCACTATATATTCATCCAAAATGAACACTTGACAGCAGAGCATGCATTTTTCATGAGCTTTTTGGTAACAAACACAGAGGCAGCCCCGCGTGTCGTTGAATTCCATTGGCCTTCTTGGGCTTAATGACGCTGCTCTTGTCCCGACAGTCTTTCTAGGTCAGAGTAGAGTCCCTATGCTTTATCTTGAGTTACTGTTGTCCTCGAAGGCAGGAGATCTGAGCTAGTTTCCTTTAAAAATTAAATGACAAGTGGCCAGGGTTCCTATTTATCGAGTGAATACACGTGGCTTAAAAAAACAGTTTCTTTTCATTGAGATATAAGTTAACCCA
Source organism: Echinops telfairi (assembly GCF_000313985.2). Lineage (NCBI taxonomy): Eukaryota > Metazoa > Chordata > Mammalia > Afrosoricida > Tenrecidae > Echinops > Echinops telfairi. The sequence continues at coordinate 5,880,612 of NW_022103908.1, read as the reverse complement.
TTGTTTAATTTGAGGGAAATTATAAATAAGGCATATGTTTTCCTAACCCAAAGGAGGTAGGTCTCGCCATGTACCTGGGGCGCCTTTCCTGTCTTTTCATGGAGTGGTCAAACCTCTTCACATAGTGCTTGAACATTTCATACTGGTTTTACTTCTAGGTATTCTCATTTCTCTCGTTTTGAAGGTGATTTTTATCCCCCAACGTCTTGATGAAAGACAAATGTGGAAGATGAGAAAATCAGTCTAATTAAGTAGAATCTGTGATGGTCTTTGTGCCCCGGAGTCAGTTCTGACTCATCATGACCCTGGGTGTGCAAGTGAACAAAACACAGGCTGCCCTCATGCCATCCTTATGAGCCTTGCTCTGTTTGAGCCCATTGACACAGACACTGTGTCCGTCTATCTCACTGAGTAAAATGAAATACTATCCAGACAGGAGACAGGATGACACAGGTAGCTCTCTGGACAAAATAAGTCTTGTCATTTGATCTGGGTCTTTAAGAACAAGTGATGTTTCTAGAACAATGAAAGTAGAAAGGCATGGGAAAGTAGGGGAAGGGTATGTGAAGACAAAAAGGTCAGGGAAGGGAGAGGACATTTGAGGTGAGAGATTCCTGCTGGAGTTGGAGCGTGGCTAGAGGGGCAGGATGTGTGAGGGTGGTTAGAATTCAGGCTTCACAAAAAATAGCCTGGGCCATCTACACTTACTAAAGGATTTTGCATGCCAACTCAAGAAACTTAGGATCGGTCGCTATTGTTCTTAGTTGTGTTGGCCGCAGCTCCAATTCACAGCAACTTTTTTTTATAACAAAGAGCCCAGGTGGCACTGAGAGCTAACCACAATCAGTGGTTCAAACCCATCAGATGCTCCCTGAGAGAAACAGGAGGCTGTCTGCTCCATAAGGATTGGCAGCCTCCATGCCTAGTCATTAGAATCACTCAGTGCCAGTGCCTTTGTATTCTAATTTGATTTACGTATAACAGAATGAAACTTTCCTCATCTCTGCACTCTCTTCAGGATTGCTGGTATATTTGAGCACACTGTTTTGAGCCCATGTCAGTCCTTCTGACCCAGGGGCTCCCTCTAATCATGGAACAGATTCCATGTCTGTGTTTGTTGCCATCATTGTTCCAAAACAAGATTAGGTAGCTGTGAAGGGATAGAAGAAAAAGAGAAGAGGCGTGTGGCAGAGAACAAAAGCAATTGTGTGGAGGTGGGGAGGGCATGGTGCGGTGGGCGTGGGGGTAGTCCCACTTTAGACACTGGGAATCTGAGGCTGTTGGCACAGCCAGTGATGACTCCACTCCTACCACACAGAAGCTTCTCATTACAATTACTATTTTAACTAAAGAAAGTACATGGAGAAAGTAAGGGTTTTCTTGGAGACAGGTCTTCTTAGACATAAATGATCTGTCGAGGCAACTTCTCGACATTTAACCCACCCATTCTACTCAACTCCCAGAATTCCTACAGGTGGAGTCCTCAGCCTACTAGGCAGAGAGACATGAATGCTAACGTGTTCAAGAAGGCTCTCAAGGGACCGTTTGCTTCAGAGGTAGATCACCAAGCCCTTCAACAATCTGGATGGGCTGGAGTCTCCAGCAGATCAGTTTGCAGTTGAATTCATGAACTATTTGCACCACCCAGGGACTCGTATGGGAACATTGAAGATCCAGAACCTGGAACGGAGTAGACAAGACAGGAGTAATGAAGTAATATTTTCAAAGCTCATGGGACAAAGCAGTCAATGAAGGTGCTAGAGTAGTGTTTGCTAAATAAATAATAAAAGCTTGGATTCCAGGATGCTCAATTAAACTGGTAGAGTAGCAACTGTTTAAATCCGATCTTTGTTCCCTATTTAGGAAGTAATTCCTTCTTTCTAGTTGCTTCCTGTATTTACCCCATCACTTACTGTAGGTTCCTAATGTTTCCTTTGTGATGCCTTCTTTACAAAACCATTTCACAGAAAATTATAGGCAAAAGAGAGAAAGGAAGAGTTTAAGTCATTTGACATCTGGAAGGAAGCTGTACAGGTGAATATTCAAAAGAAAGAAGATGCTTAGGAAAGGTGCATGTTGCCATGAATACATGTCTCTTAGCCCACTTAAAAATAGTTTCACTGGCATATGCTTCACATATCATACAATTTAACCATTCAATCATATTAAGATTTGTGCAATTGTCACCATGATTAATTTCAGAATAGTTTCTTCTCAGATTCATCATTGGTAGCTCCTTATTACCCAGTCTCTATCTCCCTTGCCATGCCCCTAGGAAATTATCATTCAGAACATTATCATATACAGAAAATCATATAAAACATAAATAGGATAATCATGATTATCTTGGGAGAACAAAAAGTTAACAGTTTGTTGTTTGAAGATGAAAATAACGGTGTTTTGGTTAAAAAAAAACATAAACAGGAAGCAAACAAACAATAACAACAGACCAAAATGACTAGACAAAACATAGAAAACCTCAATTAAAAAGAAAGCAGAGAATATTAAAAACTGAAACAACGTTAGAAAGGGTCAAGAGGGAGACCAAATGATTAAGCATTACATTCTAGCCCAACTACATTGTCTCTCAGCCACGTGTAAGGAGTTGTCTGTTTGAAAACTTCTGGTGATGAATTCAACGATGGTTACAGAGAAGACTATTCGTTTCATAGTCAACAATCGGTACAGATTGTATTTCAACTCATCTCTTGTAATTCTCTCAACATGCCATGGCTTATCCCAAGATCTCCTGGTGTGTCTTTATTCCTTCTTTCCTAACCCATGAACGTTGCCCTTGATTAAACACTGCCGTTGTGATGTTAAACGGCTGATTATTCTAACAGGACTAAGGTCAGGTCCTCACCTGAAGGGTAACTAAGAGCAGGCTCTTGGAGGTTCCACCAGTCTCTATCTGGCCAAAATCCTGTTCACGTTACTGATTTTGAGTTCTGCTCCACATATTTCTGCAGGACCTTATAATGTAATCCTTTTCAGAGAAGGTGGTAGTGGTAGCCAGGCTCCATCTAATTCTTCTGGCCTCTGGGTTGTGAAGACTAATGGGAATGTGGTCCATTAGTCCATGGGTTTAATTGTTTCCACCTGAATACAACCTCATCAGTCTTCTCTAGATGAGGAGATATTAATACTTGCATCTTAGATGGCTATTCGTGAGTTTTGAAAACCCCCATAGCTACGCACCCCAACAGTATGTAGGACACCGTCTTTATGAATTGTGTTATGCCAATTGACTTTGGTGTCCCTCAAGACTAAGGTCCTGAGCTCCTGAACCCATCTACTCATCCCTCAAGGTGTTGGGTTAGGTCTAAGAAATTTTTATAACTTTGCACCACCACCTTTACAGATATTTGTGGCCAAGGTAAATACACATATACACCTATCCTCTGTCAAATCTATTTATATTCATGGAAAGACACCCATTTTCCCTTTCATGCCTGTATTAGTCTAGGTACTTTAGAGAAACAAATCCACAGCAACTCATGTATAAGAGAGTTTTATGTAAAGAAAAGGTGCATCACGAAAACATCCCAACCCAATGCTGCCCAAGTCCACAAGTCCAACATGAACCCATTTACCCAACACCAGTCCACAAAGTCCTCCACCTCACAAAACAGAGGCAATGATGCCGACTGCAGGAGGAAAGCTGAGTCAGTGAACGAACAAGCATCTCAGCACTAGCAGGGGTCTCCACATGGCTGCTCCAGCACCCAGGGCTGCATCGGGATAGGTCCATGTAGCTTCTCCTTGGGGATGTGTTGTAGGAAGTCAATCTTGCAAGCTGAAGCAGGGAACTGCTAAGGCAGCTGCACCCGTGTAACCATCACAAAACAAGAGACCCGAGAACTAGAAAGGCGAGGCTCACCACCCATTTATCCCTCTGCCTTTCAATTAGCCCCACATGTGATTATCATCCAGGATGGCACAATTAACTAACTCAATGCCCATTCAGCTTGAGTGTCTATACAAGCATCTATTAGTAGATGAGCACTATAGCATGGATATAAATAGATATGCAATTGATGGCTATATAGATATGCATATACTGTATAGATATGCAATGCAAGATCAAACTGCTGATCTTGAAGTTAGCAGCCCATCGTGTAACCCACCATGGGACCAGGGCTCCTCACTCACTTCCATAGAGTCAGTGCTGATTCACAGTGACCCCCTGCGGGTTTCCAAGACTGTAACTCTTTAGAGAAATAGAAAGCCCAGTCTTTTCCCCAAAGAACTGCTGGTGGTTCCATACTTTCAACCATGCGGTTTACAATGTACAACCCATATGCCACCAGGGCTCCACACCTGGGCTCCTAGTTGGGGTTTGTTCTTTTAACAGGGGATAAAGGAATCTGGTGTTATAATGGTTAAAAATATGTACTTCTGACCAAGAGATTGATGGTTCTAATCTACCCAGCACCTCCAAAGGAGAACTAGCTAGTAATCTACTGCGATAAGGGTGACAGCCATGAAAACTAATGGGGCAGTTCCACTCTGTCACATGGCGTTATTGTGAGTGAGAATTGACATGTCCTACCTAGTAACTCAACAACAACAAAGAACTCAACACAGTGGAGTGAAAGAGACATTCTTAAACAGGAACTCAGTTGTCCTTAGGTGCCATTGAGTCAGTTCTGCCTCATAATGACCTTCTGTACAACAGAGCAAAGCATTGCCTGAGCTTGAACCATCCTTAAAGCTGCTCTGTTTGAGCCATTGTGTCAACCCAGCTCCTTCACTGTTTTCCTCCTTTTCAGTGACCTTTGATTTTACCAGTCATGCTCTCCTTTTCCAGGGACTAATCTCTCCTGATAATGTGTCCAAAGTACGTGAGATGAAAACTCACCTTCTTTGCTTCTAAAGAGCATTTTGGCTGTATGTCTTTCAAGGCAGAATTGTTTATTATCTGTCCATCCAGGGTACTTTAAATATTTTTATACAATGCAATTCTTCTTTGGCCTTCCTTATTGATGTCGAACTTTCACATGCACATGAGACAATTTGAAAATCATGGCTTGGGTGAGGCACATGTTAGTCCACAAAGTGTCATCCCTGCTCTTGAATTTTGGGCTTGTACATAATTCTATCCCCAATCTAAGAACAATTAATTCTTATTGCATGGCCCCACTTGATGCTCACCCTCATGAAGAGATCACGGAAGATATCGGTGCTCTAGCAAAGTGTGAAGAAACCAGATGGCACCCGGCTATCAGAAAGAATAGTATCTGAGGTCTTAAAGGATTGTATTTCATAGAAGCAGCCAAATAAGTGAGGTGTCAACTAAGTGCACAAAGAAGAAACACATCAGCCTGTGTGGTCCAAGAATCAAAACAATTAAACACAAGTCTGAAGCAGATAATGGCATCAGGGCTTACATATGAAATGCCTGATTTGCTTACATGTGAAATGCCTGAAGTCTATGGATGACATGGGAGCTCACAATCCATTTGCAGGGTGCTCCCATGGATTAAGTCTCTGACCATTATCCAGGGACGTGAATAGCCTTACTATAGAGAGAAAGCTTGTACAATTAGTTCTGCCATATGTGATAGATTGAAATGTAATTTCTTATTATTAGATCTCCCTCTTGGCCCATTTTAAAGTTGTTTCAGTTTTTAATATTTTCTGCTTTCTTTTGGATTAAGGTTTTTTGTTTGTCTTGTTTTCTCATTGTTGGATTTTTAATTTTGTTTTGCATGATATTTTATATATAAAATAAAGTGTAGGAACATTTATAGAGACTTTAAATGGATTAATAACATGGAGGGGCATGAAACAATGGGCTCCAATCTAAGAACAATTGTGTGGATGGCACAGGACGGGGAGTGTTTCACTGAGTTTTCATAGGGTCGCTGTGAGTTGGGAAGGAGTCAAGGGCACCTGACAACACCAGGGCAGGGCAAGGGGGGTTGTGGGTAAATGGGGAGCCAACAACAATGATGACAAGAAGAAATGGTTCTGAAATTGTTTGTGGTGATGTGTGATCACAAAACTCTTCATAATATGATGGAATGATTAAATTGTCAGATGACTTATAGGTCAATAAACCTAGTTTTAAAAAAACTAAGTAGAGCAGATTTTCCCAATGCAATACATCTTGGCTTTTTCATTCTTGACTACTGCTTTCACGAGCATTGATTGTGAATCTAAGCAAGATAAAAACCTTGCTTGACAACTCTAATCTTCTTTCCATTGATCATGATATTACTTATTGGTTCGTTTGTGAGAATTCTGGTTTTCTTTACATTGAGTTGCAATACATGCTGAAGGCTCTAGTGATGGCTCTTCACCAGCAAACACTTCAACTCTTCCTCAGAAGATATGGGTAATCTGGATAAGCAATGACTTCATATTCCTCTGAAATCATATAATCTTAGAAACTGTTACTTATGAGAGCAGCTATGAATGACAGCTTCTAGCCACAAAAATGCATCATTGTTCCACCAGGATGTCACTTTTTTTTAAAACTCAGATGCCATGTTCTTCTTATAATTGGTTCAGTAATCATAGGATTGAGTTCTTATACACAAGAGATAATCCTGCCATTGAATCAATAATGCTCTTAACGATAAAACATCTTTTGAAACAATTCCAGTAGTTAAACTCTGCCCCATTTTTAGTGTCTTATTGGTACCAAAATTTTCGCAAGAAATCCAGTTCTTCCATCCATGTGCATTTATAGCTAGGGTCATTAAAAATTCCATCCGGCACCACCACAAAAACACCGACTCATCTTTCTTACCAAAGACTTTCCAAAATATCTTCTCCAACTGTTAGTAGTAATTTTGCTCAGACTCCCACACACATCTGGCAAAGTGCTTGGAGGAAGGGCTCATAAAAATGCAGGGAGACACGTCTTGAAGTGTGAGATTCCAGAGTCCACATTCAAAGGCAAAGATCAATCCCATATTTTTAACCCATGGAAATTTATATTTGGAAAAAGAGAAATTATTTTTTCATGAAAACTTTAATAATCTAATTCAGTTTTTCAATTCAAATGCTTAGTCTCATGCTAAAGTGCATGCCAAACTAATCAACATACTTATAAGAATAGTCAGCATCATGGTACATTAAGCCAGACATTTTTCTATATGCGTACCATGTACCGAATCTAGATCTTTTCAATAAGTTTTTTCACTTAGTCTTGCCATCCTTGCCTTTAAGGAGCACTCAGGCTGTACTTCTTCCAAGACCTCTGTATTTGTCCCTTTAGTAGTCCATGATATTTCAACATTCTTTTCCAGCACCACAGTTCAAATGCATTGATTCAATGGGAGTTGATTATCTCATTTTTTTCTCCTATTGAGCAGCCAATAGTTTTGAACCAGTAACTGTTCGAGAAGCAGACTGACTACCTCTAGAGAACCACTGGGAGGTTGTAACTGTCACCATTTGGGCTAACAGTGAGGCACGTCAACTCTCTGCCACCAGGACTCCTTGTCCACCATCCAGATACCCCTAAGAAACAACAGTCACTTAATTCCTTTTTTCTGTCCATGAACTGTTCGGTATAGGTTTACACATTCTTACATTACCAAAGTTAACAGACAAAAGAAAAAGAAAAAGATCAGGAACACTCGTAACATAATGCATCATGATGGAGAACATGGAATAGAAGTCCTGAAGTAACTGTTGATGACAGCTAAATTGTAGTTGATCTCTAACCTGCCCAAACCAAACCAAACCCACAGCTGCTAAGTCAACTCCTAGTCACAGTGGTACTCAAGGACAGGGCAGAACTGGCCCGACCCCACCCCTGGGTTTCCCAGGCTGCAGTCTTTGGGAAGCAGGTTATTACATCTTTCTACCACAGAATTCAGAGGGAAACACTTAACCACTGGACCACCAGTGCTCCGTAGCTAATCGACACAGCACCTCAAGTCAATAGTCTAGAAAAATCTAACTTTGTAACTCGAAATGCCGTTTTTTTTCTATTTCCAGCCTTCAGTTGTTTCAGAACCTTCTAGTATAAGAAAGAATATCTACAGATGTAGAATCAAACAAAGAAGAGAAGACGTTACCAGTCAGAAAGAATCATGTTTGCTTTTGCTGTTTCGGTACTGCAGAGGAAACCATCCAGTCAGGGACTCTGATGGTTCCTGCCACCTATGCTTCCGGAGGGAAGTCTGAAGCCCAGGCTGAACACTGAAATCTCCTGGACTGTGTCAGCCTTCCATTATATTGCTTCCTGAAGTAATGTTAGTTGGAGATGGCCATTTAAAGTCCCTCCTGAACTTAAAAACAGTTGCCAACAATTAAAATTGGGTTGTGCTGAAATTTTAATACAGGGAGGCAATTCTGTACACTCGATCACATAATACAAAATATAAATGAGCACAAGACCAGTTGTAGGTTATTTGGGGTAAAATAAGTTTTATATTAATTAAATATCTCCACTTATTCTGTGGTGATATACAAGGCCACAGGGTGCCCTGGTGGCACAGCAGTTAGACGTTCATCTGCTGAAAGGTTGGCAGTTGGAACCCACTGGTGGCTCCATGGGAGAACAACTGGTGATCTGCTCCCACATACAGTACAATCTAGAAAACTCTATGTGGCACAGGAGATCACTATGAGAAGTTAGCCCCCCCCCAAAAAAAATTTTTTTTTACAAAGCTACCCTGAGTGGAGCTTTCATAGTACACATTTTTCCCACTAGGTGAACATAGAGTAACTCACTCTGAGCTAGTGCACCCAGTGGCGTCACCTGGGAAGGTTCTCTCCGGTCACAGTGAATTTTTGCATAAAAGCAGTTTCATTTGAACCTCTTTTTTTTGTGATGGCCAGTTTCAGAGAGCAGCACATGGCTGTGAAATTTTGTTTCCTGCTCTGGAAAAATGCGGCAGAAACTGTTGTGATGTTGAACAGCTTACGAGGACGGCACTATAGGAAAAACTCAAGTGTAGGAGTGGTTTTCTCATTTCAGAAAAGTTGAAATATTGATTGATAACACCTCATTCTGGACAGCCATCAACTTCCCGAACAGACAAAAATGTTGACGAAAGTTGTGCACTTGTACACACAGATTGACAATAGATCATTGAAGAGTTGGGAAAGTTATCTGGATTATCTTGGAACTTGGTTCAGTGAATTTTAATGGAAGATTTGGGAATCAGAAGGGTCACTGTGAAATTTGTGCCTCTGGTTCTGAACACCAGCAAAAAGAGCATCGAGTGGAAACATGCCATGCTTTGAAAGAACAGCTCTGAATCGACCCAGGCTTTTGTTCCAAGGTCATTACAGGTGATAAAACATGGTGCTATTCTTAGGACCCTGAAAGCCAACAGCAACCAAGCCAGTGGAAGATGCCATTGTCACCTGGCCCCCCAAATCTCATCAAGTGAAACCAAAGATCAAGATGGTGCTCATTTATTGTTGTTTTTTTTTAATGTGAGGGGAAATAGTGCATTTGGAGTTCATTACACCAGGCCAGACTGTTAATCGGGTTCTCTATTTAGAGGTTCTGAAAAGATTGCGTAACAGTGTGTGGCAAAAAAGGCCTGATTTGTGGCAGGCAGGGGACTGATTTTGCCACCAGTGCACCAGTTTGGGGCAAAAACAGCATGCTTCTCTTGCCCCACACACCTAACTCACCTGACCTCACTCCATGTAATGTATTTTTGTTTTCCATGAATGAAGAGGGACACGAAAGGAAAGCAATGTGATGATGTAGAAGAGGTGAAGGAAAAACCCGAGGGAGGTTCTGTCAGCCAAGTAAACAGATGAGTTTGAAAAATGTCTCCAAGAAGGGAGTCACAGATTGGACAAATGCATTAAGTGCAATGGAGAGTACTTGCAGCTGATAAGGTTATTTTGTAGAAAAATTCAAATATATAGCTTTGATAAAAAATTCTGGGTTTTTTTTTTTTGGGGGGGGGTTTCCCCTCCTATGAGTCAAAGTTGATCCCAGTGGCACCTAAGAATGTATGAGTCCAGATATTTCAGAAATAAAATATCACATTCTTCTTTGTCTCCTAAATTTAGTTCTTTCACATATTCTTCTGACATGAGTTTATATGATCCTCAAAAACACCTTTTTGGGGAGGGAGGGAAGGGGAGGGAAGGTAAAATGAGGAGCTGATAACAAGGGCTCAAGTGGAAAGTAAATGTTTTGAGAATGATGAGGGCAACAAATGTACAAATGTGCTTCACACAATGGATGTATATATGGATTGTGATAAGACTTGTACAAGCCCCAATAAAATGATTTAAATTACAAAACAAACCAAAACCTTTTTTCTAAGGTAGAGGCCTAAATTCAGGCTCAAACTAAACATGTATGCCAGCTTTATATTTTAGATGCTTTGCGCTTCAGCATCCTCATACAATAAAAATAATAACACTCAGTTTATGAACTTATGACTGGCACAGAATACCAACTCAAATCAAGCCCATTGAAGTGGAGGAATTCTAACTCAGAGCAACACTGTAGGACCAGCCAGAACCACTCCACACAGGGTTCCAGACTGTCAATCTTTCAGGAAGCAGCCTGCCTCATCGTTCTTATAAGTGGCTGGTGAGTTGGGACTGGGGGCCTTTTGGTTAGCAGATGAGTGCTTCACCACAGTGCCACCAGGGACACTTGATATACCGCGCCAGCAACACAATAACCTCTATTAAGTCAGTTCTGGTGAATAACAACCCTATAGGTGGTTTCTGAAGCTATACATCTTTCTGGGAGCAGAGCCTCAGCTCACCCAACAGTTCCACTAGGAAGCACAATAGGGGCATCGCAATACCAATGACATCTCAAATTCAGCCCTCCACATGCCCATTCATTAATTTCAGCAAATTATTTTGTCTTTCAAGAAATAATCATTCCCTGACCTCGTGGGTCTAAAAGACACTTTGTGAGATTCACAAACATAGTTGACCCATTGTTGTGGGTCATAGAGAAGTTAAATATAAAACTCCACCAGCAGCATGGGAGACAAGTGTGTGCAAAGATGCTTTCTTTGTTCAGAAGAAAGGCCTGATGATCCACTGAAAAATCAGCCACTGGGAACCCAGTCGAGCTCAATCCTCTGCTAACATAAGGCTGCCATGAATTGGACTTGAATCACCAAGCAGTTGTCACTGTTTCACTGTACCTTCATGTCTGTGTAAATTATTGTACCCAAGAATCAATAGGAAGTCAAGCAAAGGGAAAGATGTTTAGAAAACCAGGTCATCCTCATCCAGCACGAACCTGTTCACGAACACCCAAAACGATACTGAAATGACTCAGAAATCCCTTTGGCCTACTTCTAAATTTGGATTCATTTGACTTTTTGCAATCATGAATATCCTTCTTGAAGTGTTGTTCAATGTCTGACCCACAACAGTCCTCACAGTAATGCTGTAGGAATTGTCATGCTATCTCAAGAGACACAGCAAGAATCAGAAAGGTTAGGCCCATATCCTTTGTCCCTCAGCAGAGTCAGTTCTGTCCTGTTCAAAGTCCCTGGTCTTAACCACTGCTGCGTCTTCTTTGCCACTCTAACATCCTTTCATTTCTGAGTAAGTTAAATTTCTGAATTTAAAAAAAGAGATGCCTTCTTTGGTGTGGAAGACTGGTTTTGTTGTCACAAAGAAAGATGAGAAACCCATTGTCAAGTGGACAAGGATATTCTCTTTTTAAAGTTCCACGTTTGGGGAATGTGTTTTCCTGCCTCTAGAAATTCTGTATTCACAATGGCCTTTTATGGGGTAATTCTAATTCCCTTAGGGTCCCTGCCATGCACAAAACCTCAAGATCTGTGAGCCAGCTCCCCTGTGGCATCTGAACCCCACTATTAAGAATAATTCTAAAACCCACCCATTTTTGGGGTGTGCAGAATATATTTATTTCAGAATATCTGGGAGGCAAAAATGTTTAAAAAAACTTTATGTATTCTTTGGAATTGAGATGTAGCCAATTGATATCACTCTTCAAGATAAAATTCCCTCTATGATATGTTATAATTCTGGAATGCCTATGGCTATAATCCTATTTTTGATGGCGTTCTCTGCTACACAAGTGGACAGGATTAAGGTAGACCTTAATCCTGACCTTGGTAGAGGTGTGAACCAGTCACACCCTTTGTTTTCTTGGAGGTATGGCCTGTTAAAAGAGAAAAACAACACCTCCACCCATGCCATCCCTCTGGGCATAGCTGCCATTTGGACACAGGAAGAAATCCAGGACCATTAGAAGAAGAACGTGTTCATGTTTGAGATCTGTCTGAAATGATAGATGCTGACACACGAGGCCCAGAGACTGTGCAGGGAGCTTACGGGACAGAGTAAAGGAATCAGGCCAGGACCAGAGTCTGAGGTGAGAAAATCATGAGGCAGAATAGAGAAGCAGCACTGAGCCTATTGCAGGCTTCCTGATCCACGAGATGATGTGGCTGAGAGGTTTAGAAACATGGAGAGAGACTTGGCCACTGGCTGAAGAGAGGTGCTGTTGTGGACCAATGACTATAGCCTTATTGTTTACTGATTCTGACTTGTTGCCACCTATCAATTGTGCTAACAACCCCTTTTAATCGTGAGTAGTGTCCGTGAGATCGATGTGGTCACTGCAATGAGTTACCAAATGCAACCCAGATGTAAAGTGTCAGAATAGATAAAGAAGGATGGGGCTTGCACACGTCTGACTCCAGCGTGGTGGCCACAAGGAAGCCAGAGGAGGTCATATATAGCACCCTTACCCATCATAGGAATGCATGAAAAAGTTGCTAGAATCTGAACCTGATTTTTTTCTTTTGTCAAATGAAAAATTTAATGTTACGAGAATGACATTTCTTATACTACGTTAAAATTAATTAATTGCCAAGATGGTTGGACAATGCTCCAAGACTTCTAGGTATCTTATCATGAACTATACCCCTACAGAGGAACCTCATTCATAACACAAGAATAGTCCTATTGTATCCCAAGGATCTTACTTACTTTTAAGTAACAGATGGTAGATGGTTAGCCTAAAATTTTCTTTTTTCCTAAAACTTGTATCTCAATTTTTTTTATATTCCATGTGACTGGTTCATCTGCACCACTGTGTAGTGTTCAAAAAGCCAGCTGTATATTCATTCTTTTATCTCAAGATTAAACATGCATATAAGATAAAACAATGCTTTGTGGTACTCATACAGCAGTTTCTTTGGGACTGACTGCCCATCTACAAACATCTCTCTCAATAAATAATCTACTTAACTGTCAAAATCTTACTGCTTTTAAAACTTTAATCACAGAGAAAGTTAAACCAGTGTAGAACATAATTTAATGTGATTGCCCAAATAAAACTAACTGTAAAGCCAAAAAGAATGTGTTTTTTTTGACTTCTATAAATAGATGTTTAGGTTTAAATAAATGTAAATATATATGAACTTCCTATGTATCTTCCCTTTTACTTTTTATGACATAAATACATACTTCATTGAACCTTTTTTTTTAAGTTCTGGGTTGTTGCTCTCATCTACTTTCAAATGGATTCTGATTCATGTGGACCTTCGGGAACACAGAGTTCAGAACTGCACCACAGAGGTTTCTTGTTTGTTGTCTTCGTAGAGGCAGGTCTTTGGGCTCACCTTCTGTGGTGCCACTGAAGTGGTAGTGTAAGGGTAAACCTAAAACTAATGCTACAGCGTCCCAGTTCATGCACCCACAGGCTTATTTCAACAAGGCATGTCTAAACACATCTCAGTGGATTTATGTTGTGATAAACTTGTCTTAGTCTCATTGGGCTGTCTTCAGATAAAGAAAAGAATATGTTCGTTCCATGTATAGAAACGATTTTGATGTCAAGAATCATATTAAAGGTTTAAGGACGCAAGTAAATGTACAGCTTCCCAAATCACTGAAACTCTGCACAAAGTGCCTGGGAATGGTGCCTTGTATAAAGCAATCGTTTTCAGATGGATCAAGCATTTTAAGGAAGGTTGAGAAGACCTTAAAGGAAAGCCAAGAGAAGGAAGACTGTCAACGTCGACAAATAAACATCAGCTGAAGTCCAGAAACTGATGGAAGATGGCCATCTGGTTATTACTGATGCAAAGGGGCATCAATAGCTTGGCATTTTCCATTCTCCTCCTTCTTTTATTTTTTACTGCGAATTAGTTGGTCTACAGAGCAGACTTTAAATTTTACATTCAAAATGAATACATATGTTGCTGCACTCATTCATTGTGACTCCCTCGGCGTACTATTACTTATTTTAAGTGAGTGTCTTGGAATAAGCAAGATGCGGGCTTTGATGGGTGTCAAAAATATCATACAAAGATGGGTTGCTCAAACAGTGGTCTTTCCACCAGTCTCTGAAGCAAGATTTAAGCTAATGAAGATGATCTTATGGAACGTTTGTCAATAGGATCCACAGAGCAGTGGCTTCCCAGGGGCTCTTCAGGGTCAATGAATAATTGAAAGCAGCAATGTCGGCTCAGAGGTTATTAAGACTTTGGGGGTGGATTTTTATGGATACTATAAAGAGATGTTCTCGAAGGGCACAGGAAAATCACAATGGTTTATCAGGAAGAATTTTCAGAGACTTGCATTAATGAGAAAAAGGCAAACAGTGTTTCTCCAAGGAATTTTTTCCCCTATCAGTACATGGTGCCTGCTCACTCTCTGAGGATGGCCGAGGCTGTCATACGAGAATGGCATTGGGCAAGATTTCCCTTTACACCCTACAGCCTTGACCTTACCTCTTTAGATGGAATTTGGTTTTTAAAAAAACTCAAAAGGTTCCCAAACATTTTGACCTGGGGTGACTCAAAGAGAACCTAGCTCATCAGGCAAGGATTCGAGATGGACGCCCTGACTTCAGAAGTTCTAAGACCAAAATGAAAGGCAGGTTGGGAAACACTAGCTCCATATTTTAATTTTTTGTTTAATAAATATTTTTTATGATTTTGAAACAATACTTTCTGATTTACCCTGGTACCTTTCCATTGAGTAGTTTGCCTTCCCAACTGTTTTCTGGGCAGGATAAAAGGAAAATTCCCATTTTCATTTCAGTCAAAAAACTACAATGGCAAATAAAGTATTTACCTATGCTTATGCCAAATGAGAAATGTACTGGCATAAGAGTAAAAGTTAAGGCATTGAGGGTCTCAGATACAAAGTACACTTTCCCGGGAGGACCTTGCTTCTCAGGAACTTCTATAAGGTTACATCAAAAAGTATTTCAGAACTGCTATAAAAGTATAGATACCCATTCATTTACCTGTAGTCATCCCAGAGGGATGCACATTACATCCTTGGAGGGTGGATGGGGTAAAATTTCTCAACAAAAAAATCTTTCATAGGACAATCCTTGTCTCCCTTGAAGAATAAGCAAGTACATTGTCCTGAGGGGGGATAAAAATCCGTTGGAGCACCTTTCCTTAACTTTTTGTCACCAATGTAGCTGTCAATGACCTGAAAACTTCTTCCTAATTAGTCCCTGTGGTGGGCTCTCATTTTATGAAAATCAATCAAGATTACCCATTTGGCATCACAGAAAGCAGCCAACGTCACCCTGCTGAGCTGACCTCTCTGTCTGGAGTTGAACTGGCCTAAAAATCCCCTTGGAAGTCACTGTTGTGGTCAGATTTTATTTTTTTCTAATGAACACAATATAATTATATTGCTGATAGAACTTATCCGAAGCCACCTACTACCTCACAGACATATTTAAGCACATACAGCTTGGAGTAAACGTATGCATGCATGAACTGGGTTCCCTAGTAGCAATGCTTTCTGCCTCACCTTCATATTTAATATTCAGTACGTGCATGCACATAGAGACATAAGTATTCACAGCTTGCATGTGTCCCCTTGATGGTCTTGAATTAAAGTTACAAATAGAATAAGATTAAAGCGAGAAGGGGCTACTACAATCTCTTCCAAGTCTCGCTATGCAAAACAGCTGGTTTTACCCCTTACACACCACAAAGAAAATAGTCACATAAATAAATGAGGCTCTCTTGAGTGAGTCTAATTAGGTAAATAGTTAATGACATTTGCAACTATAAAACCAGTTGCTCCTGAGTTGCTTAAGGCTCATGGTGATTCCGTGTGTCTCTGAGTAGAATTGTACCCTGTGGGGTTTTCAGTGGATGATTTTTCTGGACAGATATTACCAACCCTTCCTTTTGAGATGCCTCTAGGTATACTCAAGGAACCCTGGTATCATAGTGGTTAGACATTGAGCTGCTAATTGCAAAGTTAGTAGTTCAAAACCACTAACTGCTCCATGGGAGAATGATGGGTCTTTCTACTCCCTTAAAGAGTTACCATCTCAGAAACTCATAGGGCAGCTCTACCCTGTTCTATAGGGTCACTATGAGTTAGCATTAACTTACTGGTAGTGAATTTGGGGTTTTGGTCTAGGTAAATTGAGACCCCTACCTTTCAATCAACAGGCAAGCACTAAATGTCCACCTCATTCACGAGATTTATGATCATAGACAGCTTTTATTATTATGGTGTTAAGAATGTTATACATTACCTAATTGAATCCATTCTGAAATTTTAATTGATAAATGCTAGTACTATGCACATTTTATAGAAAGACAAACTAAGGCACAGATCAGAGGTGCGGTCATATGATTTGGGTACCAATGGGAACTAAGTCCTCTGGCCTTGAGCATCAGTGAGCCTCCTTGTACAAGAGCCTGCCTCTTACTTCATAAGTAGGAACCCTGATGGTACAATGATTAAGGCCTTAACTGCTGTCATGCTGTGATTTACTTGCTATTGTTCTTCTACGGATATGCATCATACATTATTCCACCAAATTAATGAGTGGACCACGCAGACTGCCTGCATTTCATCTTTTCCTGATGGGTCTGGTTCAGAGAAGGAGGCAGAGTTGTTGGTCGGCTTATATGACTCCGTTGTCAGTCGTTGTTAACAGGGTTCACGGTAAATGTACAAACTTGTACGCCAATGTGTGAATTGGTCAGTTTTGCTATCCTGCTGGGTATAAAAGGAGCCATCTCAGAATCAAGAAAGAGGGGTTACACTACCATAGAGAAAGAGGAGGCACAAGTGGAGCACGACATTTAGACCCCAAGATACCTGTACACTGAACCTTTTCCATTCTGGAGACGAAACAGTGACACCATAGACGTGAAGCAGCAGAGGCAGCAGGGCCAAGAGCACAAGACAGAGCAATGGCCTTCCCAGCCCCCAGAGCCCGGATGGCTGCATGCCGCCAGGCTGGACGCTAGCTGTGAAATACCTCTAAGGACTTACTGGGGGGCGTGAGGTCTGCTGACCCATGGAGGAGAGCAGGGGTCAGTAATCTTTTGAGACAGATGTGCTGATCCTGTCCCTCTCCACAACTTCACTTTGTTTCAAGAGTCACATATATATATATATATATTATTTTATTGAGTCCTCGTACAATTCTTATCACAGTCCATACATCCATCCATTG
>NW_022103908.1:5856197-5861326 GCF_000313985.2 Echinops telfairi | reverse complement strand
TCTCAATATTCAACTGCTCTTGTATATAAACCTCTTTCTTATATACATATGTGTGTCCATGGATTTGTTTCTCTCGTCTACCCAGACTAACACAGCCCCCATCCCATCCACCCACTGAGGGCTTACCATCTCAAATGTCCTCTTCTATACAAATAAGTATTGAGAACTTAACATGTGGTAGCTATGATTCTAAGAGATGTGGATAACACTACTACAAGAAACCAAAAGAGACCTACATGAGGGGAAGAATGTGACTTCAAATGACTAAATCAAGAACCTACCAAGAGGGGCAGTGGTAGGGATTGGCAGCGACCTATCAGCCAAGGGGATACACTCTACAATGTATTGAAAGCTTCTGCACATCAACAATTTAAAACCAACATCCCAATATTAAAAGTGGGCCAAGGACATGAATACAACAAAGACATCGAGGTTGCCAACTATCCCCTGAAGAACTGCTCAGATCACTGAACCTCAGAGGGATGCAAATCAAAATGGCAGGGAGCTGTCATTTAGCCCCAGCATGAACAACAACATTAAAACTAAATTAAAGAACAAGCAAACAGCCAATCAAAGGACAAATACTGGTGAAGGCGTGGAGAAAGACACTTATTAGGGGCTTTACAATGGGACAAGGTCCATGGACATGGCATGTGCTTCCTTGTAAAAATGAAAAGAGGACTGCTGTATGCTTTAGCAATCCCACTACTAGGGTCATACCCCAGAGAAATAAGAATCATGGCAGGAATAGATATATGCATGCCCATGTCCATTGCAGCATTAGGAATAATAGCTAAAATATGTTTGGGCTTTTAAATGTATTTAAATGTTCAGAATTTAGACTAAATTGCTACTTAATGATTACCATATAAGGCTAATGATGAAGACTTAAAGAAATGAAATCACGTTCACAGAGAGTTTTAGATGCATTATTTTGAAGATCTGTCATGTTCTTCCCTTCCACTCTTTCACCCATTCCTAGAGACTTGTAAGAGACATGCTTGCTAAACTGAAATGTCCGGATTACAGTTACATTCCCCATGATATATTAATGCCTTCAGTACAATTGACTTTGTAAAACATCATGCTTGGAAGGTAGAGCATGGTAGTTAATGTGATCACTATGTATTTCTCTAAGAGCCCTAGCTGGCACCAAGGCGTGTGGGTGGCACTGTCAGTGTTGGACTGCTAAGGGCAAGATCTTGGGGGTTCAAACCCCCCAGCAGCTCTATGGGAGAAAGACAAACTTGTCTACTTCTTTAAAGATTTATTAAACTTTTGAAACACTGTGTAGGGTCTCTATGAATCAGATTTGTCAGAATTGACTCAATTACAGTGTGTATGTGATTATTATTATTATTATTATTATTATTACTATTATTAAAGTGGCAAATTCACCAGGAGCACTGGTATTGTAGCGGGTTGCCAATCCCAAGGGTGGCTGTTCAAACCAACTCGCCAAAAGGAAAGCAGGAGGCAGCTGCTCCTACACAGAACAACAGCTGAGGGAAACCTGAGGAACCGCTCCACTCCTCTGCGGAGGTGAGTGATATGAGTCAGAATCGACACCATGACAGAGGATTTGTTTGTTTGGTTTTGGTTTTAGGTTGCACGAATTGTTTACATTCACCTTTAATTCTAAATATTGGCAATTCAAAAGGTCTGAGTAGTTCTATAAAATAAAAAGCCTGAAAATTTGCTTCCATTAAGAATTCATTCAAAAGTAACCTATGGGGCAGTTCTATTATGTAACACATGAATTAGCATGAACTTGATGGCAACCATCACCATGACCAGCACATATTGGTTTATAATAAATATATCACCCTGAAAATATATTCCTGAAGGAAGAAGTCCATATTGCATTAAAGACATTATTAAAAGACGAGACTCTAGGAATTGACAGAATACCAATTGAAATGTTTCAACCAGCTGATGAAGCCCTGGAAGCATTCACTCACCTATGCCAAGAAGTTTGAAAGGCAGCTCCCTAATCAACTGACTGGAAGAGATACATATTTGTGCTATTTAAAAGAAAGGGGGAATAATAGAATGTGGAAAGTACCGAACAATATTATTAAAATCACGTGCAACTAAAATTTTGCTGATGATAATGCCACAATGTTTGCATCCACAAGGAACTGCCTGAAATTCAAGCTAGATTCAGAAGAGAATATGGCATGAGGAATATCATTGGTGCTGTCTGATGCAGACCAGAAAGGTGCATACTGTCATCTACTGACTGTGCAATGGAATTCAACTATGCAGATCATTAAAAAAAACTATAGATACCATTAAGAAGAATAGGCATTCCAGAACTCTTCATGATGCTCATATGGAATCTGTACATGACCAAGGGAAGTCATTCAAACAGAACAGGAGAAGTGTACAGGGTGTAAAATCGGGAGTGGTGTAGGTCAGGATTGTTTCCTTTCAACCTACTTCTTTAATATGCATGCTGAGCAGATAAGCAAAAAAGCTGAACCATGTAAAGAGTAAGGAACACAGCATCAGGATCTGAGGGAGGCTTATTATATGCTGCAATGTGCAGATGAGACAACCTTGCTTGCTAAAAGCAAGGTGTGTTAGTCTAGGTACTTTGGAGAAACAAATCCACAGCGACTCACGTATAAGAGAGAGTTTTATGTAAAGAAAAGGTGCATCATGAAAACATCCCAACCCAATGCTGCCCAAGCCCACAAGTCCAACATTAACCCATTTACCCAACACCAGTCCACAAAGTCCTCCACCTCACAAAACAGAGGCAATGATGCTGACTGCAGGCGGAAAGCTGAGTCAGTGAACGAACAAGTATCTCAGCACTAGCAGTGGTCTCCACATGGCTGCTCCAGCACCCAGGGCTGCATCGGGATAGGTCCATGTGGCTTCTCCTTGGGGATGTCTTGTAGGAAGTCAATGTTGCAAGCTGAAGCAGGGAACTGCTAAGGCAGCTGTACCCGGTGCAACCATCACAAAACAAGAGACCCGAGAACCAGAAAGGCGAGGCTCACCACCCATTTATCCCTCTGCCTTTCAATTAGCCCCACATGTGATTATCGGCCAGGCTGGCACAATTAACTAACTCACAAGGGGAGCTTAAGAACTTGATGAAGAACAAGGACTGCAGCCTTCAGCGTGACCTACAACTCGTTGTAAAGAAATTACCTCCTTCACACGCGGACCAATAGAAAACATTGTGATAAACAGAGAAACGATCGAAGCTGCCAAGGATTTACTATTGCTTGAATTCCCAGTTCTGTACATGGAAGCAGCAGTCAAGAAAAGCAATGTAATGCATTAAGCCAATCTCATGGGCAAGACCTTATTCAAGGGTTGATGAGCAAAGGATGTCCCTTGGAAGATGGTTGTGCCGGTTCCAAGCCCTGGTACTTTCGATTGTCTCGTAGGCATGTCAATGTTGAACAGTGATGAAGAAAGACTGTAGATGAATGGGTGCATTTGAAATAGGGTGTTGGTAAAGGAAATGTAAAGTCCTGTACATTGACTGCCAGGAGAACAGAGACGTCTGTCTTGAAAGAAGTACAACCAGAATGGTCCTAAGAACTAAGAAGGTGGAGACTTCACCTCACCTACTTTGGACCTGGTATCTGGAGAGACCCGCCCCTAGAAAAGGACATCGTGCTTGGTAAGGAAGAAGGGCAGCAAAAAGAGGCCAATGTCAAGGAGATGGATTGACACCAATGGGCCCAAAGAGAACAATTCTTGTGAGGACGGCTCAGGACTGAGCAGCGCTTTGTTCTGTTGTGCACGGGGTGGCTATGTGTCATGTGTCGGAGCCAATTGGACGGCACCTAGCAATACCATGGACCTCTAAAAAATAATTCGAGTTTTCTAAACCACTGCCCTTCACCTTGTAGCAAGGACTTCTATATAATTTATTTTGAAAATCCGAATCTAGTATCGATTATTTTACATGCTAGGATGGATGGATAAGGAGCTGATGAAATACGTTTAACGCTCAAAGTGCAGTGAAGATGATTTCAATAATTTACTGGCTTACTAAATGAGTGATGACTCAGAAGACAGCTCAGGATGATACAATATCAGAGACTCTGTCATGACATCAATCAAAGTGATGGAACAATGATAAATCAGCACCACCAGAATGCATAAAAACTACTTTTGCCACATATAATTGATGGTACCAAAAGAACTACATTTGTGACTTAGTGCTCAAAAAATTTTACTTTCCAATTTCCATCTGGCTAGCATTGTCTCCCTGTGTCTGTGGGAGGTCGACTGTTGCTGTTTGTCTTTCTTACACTGGCATGCATGTGTCCAGGAGTTTCCTGGGTGGCACACACGGTTCTGCTCTTGTAGAACTGAAAAGCTGGACCTCCGAAGCCACCCAGAGGTACTGGAAAAGACCTGGCTCTCTGCTTCCATGAAATCTTGGGGACACAGTGGTGATATGTCATGTTGATTTTTAATCTCTAGTTCAGCAGTTCAAAACCACCAACCACTCCAAAGGTGAAAGATGAGGCTCTTTACTCCTGTAAAGAGTTACAGTTTCAAAAACTCACAGGGGCAATTCTACTCTGACTTAGAAAGTCACCATAAGTCAGCAGAAACTTGATGGCATTGCATTTGGAGGTTTTGGGGTGTTGGTGTTTTTTTATCTGCTTCCATGAGGCCCAAACCTGGAAAACTAGAGCCATGCTCCATCTGCACACCTGGGGGTGCCATGATTTGGAACTGACACCATAGCCACAGGTTTTGGGGTGATGATGTTGTTTAATTATATGCTTGAAGGACTGAACCATCATCTTTGTCGGCCGACAGGTCACTGAATGGTGCAAGCGGTTCTCACTCAACTACCCACCTATGCATTGTTCATAGGACTCTACCGAATGGTGCCAGGACGGAAAGATGGGTAATGTGCTCCTATACAGATTGCATCCAGGATAGCCCGATGGAGAAGTGCTATTCTGTACCAGAAGGGGTGTCCACGAGTCAGACTGACAGCAAAGAATTGTTTGATTTTGTTTTGATTTGTTTGCCTTCCAGGGCATCATAACTACGTCACTTAATTTCAGATTTAATTTGGAGTTCCCTCATGTAGACCACATCTGCTCTTCATGAAATTAATGAGAAGGACACAACATGAA
>NW_022103908.1:5853480-5856084 GCF_000313985.2 Echinops telfairi | reverse complement strand
TGAGCTAGATGGTCACTTTGAACCATCATCTTTGTCGGCCGACAGGTCACTGAATGGTGCAAACGGTTCTCACTCAACTACCCACCTATACATTGTTCATAAGACTCTACCGAATGGTGCCAGGACGGAAAGATGGGTAATGTGCTCCTATACAGACTGCATCCAGGCAAGCCCGATGGAGAAGTGCTATTCTGTACCAGAAGGGGTGTCCACGAGTCAGACTGGCAGCAAAGAATTGTTTGATTTTGTTTTGATTTGTTTGCCTTCCAGGGCATCATAACTACGTCACTTAATTTCAGATTTAATTTGGAGTTCCCTCATGTAGACCACATCTGCTCTTCATGAAATTAATGAGAAGGACACAACATGAAAGTCTACATGAAACACTTAAAATTTTCTCCCAGTTTTTTTGGAAATTGTTGTGATTCAATTTCTAGACATAACAGAGTTGTGAAGGAGGAGAAACACTGTATTTTGGAGAGTAAGAATTCTTCATTTTAACTCCCTTCTGACTAATATTGGAGTTGTTTCCATTTTTAATATTTTGGGGTTTTTTTTTATTGAGGTGTTTCTCTAGTTTTTGTCATGGTTGGGTTTTTTGTTTGTTTTTATTTTGTATGGTTTTCCAGATATAAACTCCAGGATAAGTAAAACCATAGCGACCGTAACTGGCTGAATAAAGACCTATGGGCTTTGCATGGGAGCTTGTGGAGGGATGAGGAGCTTACACTAAAGATCACGAGAAAGAAGAATCTGTTCTGAACTCGACTGTGGTGATAATTACACAGCTCTTCTCAATATGACTGTACTATTAAACTGAATGATCCTTAAACATAATCGATAAAGGGGACCATGTTAAAAATTAGTGTATTATACCTTACTCTTTATGCTATTTTGTCCTGGGGATTTCACGCCTTGATCTTTATCACTCCTCTTAGAAACGCCACATTACCCTCACAGCAGCAGTACTGTCTTCTTCTTAGGATTCCAGAACACACAATCCCTAAACATGATCCTTTTTTCTTATGACTTGACTAGTCTCACCACTTATTTTTTGATAAATCTGATCTATTCTCTATTTTTTCAACTTTAAAGTTAATTTATTTCTTAAAAATAAAGGAAAACAATTATGTCTTACTAATAATATGTCTTCTTCAATCTATTATAGAGCATGATCAGTTTAATCTTGTTGGCATATTTCTTCAAGAATCATTAGCCCCAGAAAATGGCCTTTCTAGCTATCTTGAAAAGGAATATTTATGTCAAGATTTGCTTCTTCCTATACATCTATCACCACTACCATCCTGCAAAACAGGTATATTTTCACCTTGGGAAAAATGCATGCCACTTATGCTTTTGACAGATGGAATAATCATAATTTTCCTTTTCACACTCTTAGTACAGGTACGAACACTGGATAGATATGGGAGGGGACTGCTAAAGTTTTGTGGAACTGTATAATTAAAAGATAATTTTTAAAATTCTACAAATTTCAAAGGCCCTTCATGTAAAAAACATAAAGAAACTCTGAAAATCAGTGGGAAGGCAGCAGACTGGCTGAAAGGCCATTGTCTGAAGTACAACGCAGTAGTGAGTCCTTTTGCCTCATGCACGCCAGACGGGGCCCTAGGGAAGCCAGCAACACTGAAGCTCTCACAGACAGTCAAGTCCCAAGAGAGCTTTTCATCACTAGCAAGAGAATCAAGAAAAGACTGCTTACCAAGACAGAACACTTCCAGACAAATGGCAAAGAAGCGGGGGAAATGTAGTCGGCCCTATCTTGCCAGGAAAAACCCAAGAGGAAAATTTGATATCTGCTTTTTCCAGGTGTAACAAACTTCCTTCCATATGGTGTTGAAACGGACCACGTTAAGAGCGGTGGCTTTTGTCCCCATCTGGTAATGAGAAGGCATCTCCCTTCCACCTTGGGATCATGTCAGCCATCACCTTCTGGAGGAAGAGAAATTTCACACTCAGTAACATGAAACAACAGCCTTGTGGATTTTGTGGAGGTCACATGAAGAGTTGTTCCTGTCCATCTTCCGTTCCAGTGAGTTGATCTGAGTGGAAGATTATGGATTGGGGGTTCATGTCCTCCCAGCGCCACTCAGCAGTAACAAGGAGTCGCTGACCTGGGCCCACCCTCAGGACTCAGTTAAAAGAGAAGTTGAAAATCGGGACTTCTAACTTCTACTAACCATCACCTGTCAGAGGATTTTAGATTAAGTCTGTTAAAACACAAGATTTAAATAAGATGCAAAGTCTCAGGAAATATCTCAAGTTCCAGATTTCAATGAAAAATCATTTATCATACCCAGAACCAGGAAAAACTCAACTTGAATAAGAAAGACAACAGATAAAAACATTGAGATGACACAGATGTTCAAATTATCTGGCAAGGATTTCAAAGCAGCTATTATAGAAATATTTCCATGAGAAATCATCAACAGATTCAAATGAAAGAAAAAAAAATAGAAAGAAAATCTCAACCCGAAAATGGTGAAAAACCAAGCAGGCATTTTAAAACTGAAAACTTCATTAATCTACATAGAAAGCTGAGTAAAGACTCTCAACAGTATGATGGAGGAAGTGGGGGGAGGGAGG
>NW_022103908.1:5834484-5851551 GCF_000313985.2 Echinops telfairi | reverse complement strand
GCCTGCTTATCTGACAGGATGTATTGTCGTTGACTATGGCAGGCAAAGGTTAAAATGTAATGTCATTTGATCTCCTTTTGGGATCCATTTTAAATTTGCTCTAACTTTTCGTATTTTCTGCTTTTCAATAGAATTTTTCTTTCCCTCTGTTTTACTTTGTTACTGTTAGTTTGTGTTCAGTGTTTTTCTGTGTATTAAATCCAGTCGAGGGCAATCTACAGAGACAATAACTGGATTAATGGTTCCCTGAGGGTATGGCAGGGGGAGCTGGGGGGAATGAGGAGTTAATAACGATGAGTATGATAATGAAGAGAATGTTCTGAAACTGATTGTGATGATGACTGTACTTCTCTTCTTGATGTGATTTAATTGTGTGATTGTGAACTAGATGCCAATATAAAATGTAATAAAACATTTTAAAAAATAAATAAAAATAATGGGTAAAAATCATAGACATTACTTCTCTTTGATATTTCAAACACATGCTAAAACGTTGAAGCAACGTTTATAAGATTGACCGATGAAGTCCTCAGGGAATGTGGAGGAAAATATTTAAGGCAATTATATGATAAATTGAAGATGAGAAACGGCGGTGAGTTTTGTACACCTCCTTTAAACTGGCATGATTGTATAACACCTAGTACAACTACAATGCAAGGAGACAAAGTAAAAATTAAAGAAGAAACAAAACACAGTTGATAAGTCAATCTAGAATTAAAACAAATGTTTACATGACCCAGAAGAACTTAGTGGGGGAAGTGGGAAAAAGCTAAGAAAAAGGAGAGAGAATAAAATAAAACAGGAACTTGAAAAGTGCCAGATTTAAACCCCGGCATATCAATATTCATGTTAAGTGCAAATAACCTACATATATCACTTCAAAAACGGACAGGAGGCGATGTCAGTGAAAGTGGCGGAGGAAGAAGAGCTGGAAATGTTTGCTTCCATAAAATGAGAACTCTGTGCGGTGGGGGAGAGGAGGGAAGGTCAGAATCCGGTTTTTCAAGACTCTGGAAATTATTCAAAAGCGTGCCATACCCAGGAGATGCTTATTTAGGAAGCCATCTCACTCTTCCACAGTGAACTTTGTGGAATCTTCATATTTCCCCATTCTCTGCTTCCAAACCTGGAGTTAGGCCTGAAAACCAACAGCCGTGCAATCACTGGGATATTATAAGGATGGAAAATTGGCTTGAACCTGGAACAATAGACAACATTAAAATGGAGGGAAGATTGAAGTTGTCAGGGATTGAATTTTGCATGGACCCACAATTACTATTCATGGAAGCAGCGCTCAAGCAATCAGATGATGGGTTTTATTGTATCATTCTGCTTCCCAAGATCCCAAGAATGGGTTGAAGAGCAACCAGGATGAAGATGCAACTGGCTCCATCCAGAGTCCTTCCCCCTGTCCCACAGGCAAACGAAAGTTGGACAGTCAATAAGAGAAACTGAAGAAAAATTTGTATTATGTTGACAAAGAATATTGAAATGTAATGAATTACCAGAGAACAAACAAATATGGCTTGAACAAATGCATCCAGAATTCTCCTTGGAAGCAAGAATGAAAAGACTTAGTTTCATGTAGCTTGCACATGTTACCAGCAGAGGCCACTCCCTGGAAAAAGACGTGATGCTTGATAAAACAGAGGGTCAGGGACAAAGAAGAAGACCACCTCCCCCCCCTTGCAGGGGATGGATTGACACATTTCAATAATTTTGAGAACGGTGCAGGGTGAGGCCATATTTCCTTCCATTTATATAAGATCACTCTGAGTGATAACAACTCAATGACCCATAACTACAATAGTAACAATTTATGATTCAGCAGGGATACAAATCAGCAAACAAACATGAATTGTACTTATACGTACTTTCAAGGAACATGTGGAAACCAACATTTAAAATACAATACAATTCACTTTAATTCAAAAACACAAAGAAATATTTAAGTGTACCTCCCAAAAACAATACCTGTATAGTATTTATGCTGTAAGCTACAAAACACTGATAAAACATTTTCTTTAAAAGAATTAGTTAAATGGGGGCAGCTCTGGTGGCTTTTGGATTTCGTGCTAGGTTGCTAACTCAAAGGTCAGCTTTGGGACCCGCCCGCTGCACTGAGGGAGCAGTGTCCAGTTTTCACATTCTATAAAGATTTGCAGTCTCGGAAACCCGATGGAGCAGTTCGACTCTGTCCCCCAGGGTTGCTATGACCCAGAATTAAACCAAGGGAGCGACTTAAATAAATTGAGAAACATACT
Organism: Echinops telfairi; assembly: GCF_000313985.2. Classification (NCBI taxonomy): domain Eukaryota; kingdom Metazoa; phylum Chordata; class Mammalia; order Afrosoricida; family Tenrecidae; genus Echinops; species Echinops telfairi. The sequence goes on along the minus strand of NW_022103908.1, from coordinate 5,849,287 downwards.
GTGTTAACGGATTGGAATGCTCTCCTAAAAATGAAAAGTAGCAATTCTCACCCATTGGTATACATGTTTAATATAATTCTCACTAAAATCTCAGCAAGACTTTTTGTAGGCATCGACAAGAACATTCAATAATTTATATGGCACAGAAAATGACCAGGATTGCTAAAATAATTTGGGGAGAAAAGACATGAAGTTGAAGGACCCAGTCTATGTGATTTCAAAACTGATAACGTCTAGAATAATCAAGACTGAATGCTATTGGCAGGGAACCCAGCACCTAGATCAATGAAATAGTATCAGATGCCCAAAATAGAGCCACCTAAATAAGCCTATCCTATTTCACTTTTGTGCCAAAGCAATTCACTGGAGGAAGAATACCTTCCCAGTAAATGACACCGTGGCCACCTCCAGGCCAAAGAAAAGAGAGAGGGGTGCAGGAGGAGAAAGGTAAAGAACAGTGGCACGAATGTGGACCTGAACCTCACACTTCATGAAAACATTAACCTTAAACGTTCTCAAAGAGTAAAATGTAAAATACAAAACATTTAGGAAAAAATATGCATGAAAATCGTTAAGATTCAGACCTGGACATAGATTCTTAGTTTTGACACCAAAACCAGAATCCCAAAGGAAAATGATAAATTAGGTCTCCTCAAGATTAAAATTGCCTTTCAATAACCTCATTGGTCAAGAGTGTGAAAAGACAAGATATAGACTAGGCAAAAAATATTTACAAGCATTAACAAAGGATTAAGGTAAGAATGTATGTTTTGCAAACCTTCAAATCTCATCAGTAAAAACATTGAATGAGAAAATAGGCATAAGATATGAATAGAAATTTCAACAAAGGAAAATGAAAAGAGGTTTAAACATTAGCTAATAGGGAAATGCAAATTAAGATGGAGATATCATTACATTTCTATTAGTGCATCTCAAATAGAAATACAAGATGCTGTGGAGAGTACAGGGACTCTCGATCCCTTAATATTGTTACTGGGAATGCAAGATGATGCAGCTTATGTCTGCAAAATATGTTTTCAGTTTACTAAAATATTAAACATACATTTATTATCCGATCCAGGAATAACACTCCTGGGCATCTAGTCCAGACAAAAATGAAAGCATATGTCCATATAAAAACTGTAATTTTTCTATCGTCTCCTTATCTATAATAAATTAAAAACTGGAAACAATCATAATGCTCCACCATAATTGAATGAATAGACAAATGTACATAGGGGATATTATTTAGCAAAAACAAGGAGTTCTAATACTCTGACATACAATTATTTAGGATCCCAAGGACATGATTAAAAATTGCTAAACTTGGAAGGTCACCTCATTTACGGTAGCATGAGAGAGATTTTGTGATGATAGAAGAGAGTTTTATATCACCAAGGCCACCACTGGTCTGTCAATCTGTCATGCTGCGGTGGCGTGTCTATTGCTGTGATGCTGGAAGCCATGCCACTGGTATTGCAAATGTCAGCAGGGCCATCCAAAGTGAACAGGTTTCAGCACAGCTTCCAGAATATGTAAAAAGCCAGCTGCAAACATCTGCTAATGAACAAAGTTGGCAATTGGAAAGTGTGATTCTGGGAAAATTGGAAGTAGTTAAAAATGAAATGGAATGTATAAAGATTGATATCCTAGGCATTAGTGAGCTGAAATTGACTGGTATTGGCTAATTTTAATCTCATATGCTTTACTATGCCAGGAATACTAAGAGGATCATATGCTTTACTATGCCAGGAATAACACAATCAACAGGAATGTCATGGTATTCCTTGCAAAATTCCTAGGAAAAATTGTGCGGACGGTGCCGGGCTGGGAACGATTGTGCATCCGGTCGCTCTAGGTTTGGATCCACTGGATGGCACCTAACAACAACAACAAAATATTTCTATGGCAATGGTAATTACATCAGTCTACACATGTTATAACGTGACACCGATCTACACACACATATTGTATTAACATAAAATTTCTGTTTCTGATATTGAACTAGATGTATGTAAGAAGTGACCACTAACAAACGAAGGGACATTGGAGCTCGGTATTATGCTGGAAACTTCCTGTGACTCCACAATTATTTCAAAACAAAAAAGTTTATAAAAGGCATGTATTCCTGAGGTTTTCTTACTATTGTGGTAACTACAAAAAAATGTACATATGTGATAAATTTTCCCAAAACTAAATATAAACAAATACACACGATTACATGTAAAACAGATGAAATTGGAGTAAGAGTTAAATTGTACCCAAATTAATTTTCTATTTGTGGCATTGCACAAGTTCTGAAAACTGTTACCATTGGGAAAAACTAGGTGAGTTAAGCGTTTAGCTGGCTTATCACACTAGGGTCCTAGGTTCGCTAGAGAAGGGAAACCAGTGATGGTCATATATGTATGCATGGAGAGTCATATCAAAAAGTGACCCCCACAGTTGTACAAGTCGATCAGTATGAGACCAGCCATATCCAGGTCTAGCTTTAGGGGCTGATGGGCCCACGAGGAGGAGGAAGACCACAGGCTACTTGAATAAACACAAGGGGGGTGGGTCTGATGGAACATCATTGAGACTTCTCAGAAGCAGCAGGCAAAATGGCAGCCCATTTGCTCAAGTTCCAAGGACTAAAGTTCAGTAATTCACATGCGAGTTCGAGACCCAATAAAAAGTAAGCAGGCTTTCCCACACAGTCCACACCTAGGAAGTAGGTCACACACCCCAGGAGACTTCCTTTTGAGTGCATTAGGGCTGTGACCTCAGTACAGGGGTTTCAGTCCACCATACTCTTTAAGAACAGATTGGCAGCTCACAGCAGATCCCACGGAGGAGTTGATTACATTGTGCTGGGCACATCGTGGTGATTGCTAGGCCTTAACTGCCAAGCCACTGAGAATGCTGGCTCGCCAAAGTGGACAGAAAGCTCATCACACTAGGGCACTGGAAAAGGTATCCCTCTCGATTATTTATTGCATGTGAGCATGGCCTAGTGTTTTGTTCTATTATATGGGGGTTGCTATGAGTCATAACTGACTTAATAGCATCTAATTCTAACAACAACAACATCTACCCATCTACCTATCCATTCATCATTATCCAGATTTATATTAAACTGACATCATAGGACAGAAAATGATTAACATTTAATAAAAGTGATAAGGAATCAAATTCTCTGCTTATAAACAAATTTTAGAAAGGCTTTTATAAAACCTTAATAGCATGCATAATGTAGCACACTTGTAAAAGATAAAAAGAATGCAAACAAGTAAGCAAAATGGCCCCGATAACAAAACAATTGTCAATGCTCTAATAGATCTCCTTTAAGCCTTTTTCCATGAAAAAATTAAATGAGCATATTATTAAAAAGCAAGCTCATTAATAAAAGCCCTCAAGTATATGATTATTCATAGTAATTCATGTTAATTAAAATATTTAGTAAGCATTATATGTTCTAGAGGGTATATTTCTGGTTATAAAGTTAACTGCTTAAATTTAGGAAATATGAAAAAGTAGAAAGAATAAAATAAAAATCCTTCATAATTTAAATTCAACTACTTCTGAATTTCCAATTTAATATATTTTGATACATACTGTAAAAACTGTATTTTTTAAAGTATATAGAATACATCTGGCATTTTATAATCTATAATATAACATTGTAACCACTTTTTTCCAGCAACTAAACATATGAAAATGCTTCATTAAGGAACAATTCACTGCTTTAGCATGTCAACTTTAAGATAGTTATTTCAATATTGAGAAACCCTGCTACCAATAGGGTAAAGCATTTAGCTGATAACCATAAAGTTAGTGATTCCAACTTCATAGCAACTCTGCTGGAGTGAGATGAGGCATCCGGCTTCCATACAGTGTAAAATCTTGGAAACTCTGTGGTGCAGTTTTACCTTGTTTTCCTGAGTCATCTTGAGTTTAACTTAAATAGAAATTAAATTATTTGGTTTTGAGTTTATTCCAATATTGTTGAATATTTGTGTTTACCCAATTTTTAATGTTACGGTGCTATAATAATCATCTTAAAGACATATGTTTTTCTGTGGTTTTTTTTCCCTGTCATTGAAGAGATTGCCTAAAGATGAATTGGTGTCAAAGAACATGGTTTTAATTGTGTTATCAAAATGATTACAGAAATACATACTTTTTGTTAAATGAAAATATCAAAATGTGAAACTAATGTTTCCCTACCGAAATATTAATCAAAACATTTCAATAAACTAATGAAGCCCTGGAAACACTCACTTATCTATGTCAAGAAATTTGGAGGACAGCTACTTGCCCAACTGATTGGAAGAGATCCATATTTGTATCCATTCCAAAGAAAAGAGACCCAACAGAATGCAAAATTGAATTATAGAATAATATCATTGATAGTACATACAAGTAAAATTTTGCTGAAGATTATCCAACAACAGTTGAAGCGGTACATTGAGAGGGTTGATTGAGAACAGGATGGGGAACAAGGGAGAGCATTGCTGATGACAATGGATCTTGAATCGGAGGAAGGCTCCTTAGCAGCCTGCAATATGCATATGACAAACCTGGCTTTCTGGACATGAGGAAGACTTGAAGGAAGCATTTGCTGATGAGGATCGAGGACTGCAGCTTTCAGTATGGATAACAACTCAGTATAAAGAAAACAAAAGTCCTCACAAAGTGAACAGTAGGTAATATAATTAATAAATAGAGAAGAGATTGAGGTTGTCAAGGATTTTGACTTGCTGTCCTATAGCGTCACTATGAGTCAGCATGTACTTCATGGTAGTGATCTTGGTATGGGTTTTGCTTGTTTGTTTTCTACCAGGACAGATTTGTTTTTCTTCTGAAAGTCTGTGGTACTTTCAATATCCTTGGCCAGCACTATAGTTCAAATGCATTGGTTCTTCTTCAGTCTTCCTTATTCAACATCCAACATTTCGCATTCATACGAGGCGATTGAAAATACTCTGGTTTGGATCAGGTTCATTACTCTTGATCTCCAAAGCTTTGAGCATGTTCTGTGCAGCAGATTTTCCCAATGAAATGCATCGTTTGATCTCTTGAATGCTGTCTCCATCAGCATTGACTGCGGATCCAAGCAAGATGAAATCCTTGGCAACTTCAATCTGCTCTCTGTTTATCATACTGTTATCCATGGAACAGTTGTGCGAATTTGTGTTTGCTTCACCTTGAGTTGTGATCCGTTCTGAAGGCTGCAAGCCTCGATCTTCATCAACAATGCTTCAAGTCCTCCTCATTCCCAGCAAGCAATGGGGTCATCTAAGTGCTGCAGGTGGTTAACGAGCCTTCCTTCAAGTCTGATGCCGTGTTCTCCACACAGTCCAGCTTTTGATGACTTGCCCAGCATACAAATTGAATAAGAATGGTGAAAGGAGACAAACCTGAAGTCTATCTATCCTAATTTTCAGCCATCCAGGTCCGTTTGAACAACTAATTCTTGGTCCATGTACAAGTTCTGAGCACAAAGAATTATTCCGGACTGACCATTCTTCTCAAGGCTATAAATACTTGGTTATGATCCACACAGTCAAATGCCTTGGCCCGGTCAAAAAACACACGTAAACATATGTTTGGTTTTTTTTTATGGTTTGTTTTTGCTTTCAGCAAATACATGCCTGACACAAGCAATGATACCTGTGGTTTGACATTCTTTTATGTTTGCGGTCTGAAACTCTTGCAGCTCCCCCTCAATGTACTGCTACAATCGTTGCATGATCTCCAGTAGAATTTTACTTCCATATGGTATTAATGATAATATTCTATAATTTGCCACTTTTTTTGGTCACCTTTTTTGGAATGGTTACTAAGATAGATCTTGTCTAGGCAGTTGGCCAAGTGGCTGTCCTCTAAATTTGCTGGCATACATGAGTGAGTGTTTCCAATGCATGATCAGATTGTTGAAATATTTTAATTGGTATTCCATCAATTCCTGGAGGCTTGTTTTTGGCTAACACTTGAAATGGTGACATGGCAAAGAGTTGTTTTGGGTACAGTGAGTCTGTGTACTGAGTCTTTCCATCTTCTCTCGGTGTTTCCTTCACCATTCAATATTTTTCCCAGAAAATCTTTTAATAGTGCAGCTCAAGGCTTGAATTTTTTATCGAGTTCTTTCAGTTTAAGATATGATAAGTGTACTCTACATTTCGTGTTTTCTAACTCTAGGTCTTTGCACATTCCATTAGATTTCACTTGGTCTTTTTGAGCTGATCTTTGATATTTTCTATTCAGCTTTTTAATTTCATCAAGTCTTCCTGTGCCTTAGCTACTTTATAATTAAGAGCATGTTTCAGAATCTCCTTTGATCTTTTCTTTATTTCCTCTTTTTTAAATGCTCTTTGTTCTCTTTAGAAAGGATGTCTTAATGTCTTCCCCGACTTCGTCAAGTCTTCTGTCAGCATTAAATGCAGCTGATCTGCTCAGGGGATCCTCTCATAACTCAGGTAGGATAGATTCAAGGCCATATTTTGGCTCTCATGGATTCATTTCCATTTTTTTTCATCTTCAACCTGAACATGTGCAATTGAGGGTCTGCCCCACTGTCAGCATATTGAGCTTTTCTATAATCTCTTCCCACAGATACAGTCAATTTAAGTTTGTGCTTTCTATCTGGAGAAGTCTACATGTGTTGTTGAATGAGTTATATGCAATGAGGAAGTTGCTGATCTTGAAAAATTCTATAAGGAGTTCCCCGGGGCCATTTCTATCATCAAACCATATTTCCCAACTACTGTTTCCTTCTATTTGTTTCTAACTTTTGGTTTCATCACCAAGATTAATCAATGCGCCTTGATTTCATCTTGAATCAATTCCAGACTGAAGATTATTAGACTTCTTGGATGTCTACATGACTAACTGTATTGGTTAGTTCATAAATTTAAATAATGGTTGTATTGATTGGGGTCCTTGAAAGGATATTATCAGAGACAGCCTTGTACTTCAAGAAAGATATTGAACTCCCTTTTTGACAATTGTCAATGTGGCAGGATTTCTCCTTAATTTGTCATTCCCGCTACTATAAATTTTGTAGGATATTTTAAAAATTCAAAATGGCAATACCAGTTTATTGCAGCTCACTAACATGTAGAATACCTATCTTTATGTGTTCCATTTCATTTTAACAATTTCTGAATTTTCCCAAATTCATATTTCCCCCTTCCAAGTTCGGGTTATTAATTGATGTTTGTGCTGTTTCTTCTCATTTGAGTCATTCCTCATCATCAATTGAAGGTCACAAAAGTTTTATCCCCACAGGCATTGCTCCACCCACATCGTTTTGATTGACTCTCTTCATCAGGCATATTCAGAGTGCTTCAGACCTGGAGGGCCCATCTCTGGCACAATCTCTAACAATATCCCCCTGCTATCCATGGCGTTTTCAGTGTCTGACAATATTCCAGTGCTGTCCTTCAGGATTGTAGTAGATAATTCCTCAGAAGTGAACCGCCTACTCCTTCTTGTTGTCTTTTCTGATTTTGGTAGCTCTGTTGAAATTTGTTCACTTGGGGTCTCCCTGATGCCATTTGAGATACCAGGGACAGAGCTTCTAGCATCGCAACTGCATACACACCACCCCTTTGCAACACACTGAGAGACAAGTGGTGGTCCAATATGTATAGAGACATAGTCTTTTCATATTATGTAGCTAATAAAGTTACACAGATGTATACATTAATGTAAAGGCACTTAAATCAAAATAATGCCTCCTTTCATAAAGATACATTGTATTTAGTTTTTCATGAAGAAGGAAGATGTCTGAAACTAAGATAGGCTCATTTAAATGATGAAAAAGTCATTTTAGTGGGTTAACCTCTTTCATGTGCTGTGTGTGCAAAACAAACTCTCATCAGGAAAAGTTCACTTAAATAACACTATTTATGCTAAAAAAAAAAAAGAGAAAAACATGAAAAGCAAACCCATTGCCCTTTTGTTGATACTAAATCATAAGTTCAAAGGAAACCAAATGCAATCATCTATTCAGTTTTTCTCATGCGACCCTATAGGACAGAGCAGGACTACTCCATTTGAGTTTCTTTAAGGCAGCGGTTCTCAACCTGTGGGTCACGACCCCTTTGGGGGTCAAATGACCTTTTCACAGGAGTCGCCTGATTCATAACATTTGCAAAATTACAGTGATGAAGTAGCAACAAAAATAATTTTATGGTTGGGGGTCACCACAACATAAGGAACTGTATGAAAGGGTTGTGGCATTAGGAAGGTGGAGAACCACTGCTTTAAGGGGTCAGGATGCTTCGTCTTTCTCATGAAGGACTTGGTGGCTTTGAATTGCTAACCTCAGAGTTAGCAAAATAGCATATAACCCACTATGTCAGCAAGGTTCCTTTTCTGAGTCATAGCAACCAAAAAATGTAGGGTTTCTTCCACATGGGCTTTGGTACTTCCTTGCTAGATGATGCCTTGTTTAACACCAAGCCTTTAACGTGCCAGACACTATATCTCTTAATAGCCAGGCATCATCATCTTTCTTCACCACATTTGCTTATGCACCCATTTTATCTCCAGCAATCTTGTGGGGAGGGTGAATATCATATAGTGACACATTATTAGAACAAACTGTTCTTGTACTGAGGTAAGATTTAAGTAGAGGGCCAAAGTCCATCTGCTTCCTTGTTGTATAGATAAAGATAGAGATAGATATATAGACAAATCTATACATAGGCAAGAAGCATATCAGCCTGTTGATCATGAGGTGTCAATGGGAATAGGTATCAGAAATTCAAAAACAAGCAATCAAATTTACATGAAAGAGCATGAACAAAGTGGAAACCCAAAACCCACCTGGAAGATAATTGCACAGTCCTTCACAGAAGGCCCACACAGATGGGATGATATATACAGGGTGTTAGTCCTTTAATATTTCCTCCTCTGCCTATTGTGGCCTTTCCTCATTAATCTTGTTGGACCTGGATATGCTCATGTGTATAATCAAGATCTTCAGATGCATGATATCCAAGATAATTACCCCTTCAGAAAGAGTAATGGGAATAATGATTCCATGAGGGTGCAGGGGGAAAGTGGGGGGCAGGTGGAGGAGAACTATAGCAATGATGAATGTATAACCTCACTCAAGAGGAATGAATAATAGAATTGTAGGTGAACAGATACATTGGATGGTGTAAGATATGGCCAAAAGTAATGACAATAATAATAATTATAACACCAGTAATATATAATAATAAGGGTTCCTGGTGGGTAGAGGGATGAGGGATATGATAAAGGGGAGCAAGCTGATATCAAAAAGTTCAAGAAGAAAGAAAATGTCTTGAAACTGATGGTGGCAGCAATTGTACAATTATGCTTGATCTAATTGAACTATGGGTTGTTATACTATGTGTAAGAGCTCTTGATAAAATGATTAATTAATAAAAAGTAGGGTTTCTGACTATAAATCATTATGGAATCAGACAGCCTTATCTTTCTCTCAAAGTTTGTTAGTGGGTGTGAATCTACTATGACACATTCAGCAGATCAATAACTAACCAGCAGAGCCTCCATGGCTTTATGCTTAGAAAAGTCCTAAAACTAGTACAGTGAATGAAATCAGTCTCACGACTAGAGAATGCATGCATTTTCAAATTAACATAGAAAAGTGTAAGTGTATAATATTTGTCGATATGTTTTTCAGTATGTTTAATTGCCTTCTTCCTTATATTTATAATGCAAAATAGGAATCAGATACAAAATAAGATGAACAAAATCTCATACAAAATTACTGAGAATGTATATCAAATTATTAACAGTGGCAAATTCTGAGAACTATGGGGTGAAAATATAGGAAGATCTACTTTATATACTTCTGCATTATTGAAACTTATTATCTGGTTTTATGTTAATTTTATTAACCAGAGTAATAGAAATTATGCATAATTTATGGGTGGAGGGGGGAGCAACGAATAAAAGAGGCAGTGAGATGGTAAGAGGGTAAGTCAAAATATATTGCTACTAAAGTTCCAGTTCATAGACACTCAGGTTTATTCCAAGAAAACCATAGAGAAACATTGATCTGCGATCCACGGATGACGACAGATGCTAAGTTATCTCAGGAAGACACTTCATTTGTCTTATTTCTCTTATGGGCCTTGAAAATCCACCAACAGGTCCAGGAAAGTTATGCCAAGTAAATGTTTCCCTTCGTGATAATCAACCAACCCTTTCTCCGAGGATAGCAAGGCTTTCCTGTGAGGAGTGCATTGGAAACCTTCCATCATCCACCTTACAGCACTGATCCTGTCCCTTCAGACTTCTTGTTATCCCTCCGAATCAAAGCACCTTTCAACCAGAGTATCTCTGAGTCCCGCGAGAATGCCCAAACGTCTACATTTGTGTGATGTATATGGAAGAACATGGAATTATTCCAGGAAGGGCTAGAGAAGTAGAAACAGGAGCTTCAGAGGTGTGTAAAACTAGTGGACATACAGAGAAACATTGGGCGGGGGAGGGGGGGGCGGTGTTACATGCAATCCAGTCAGTTCCCATTCATAGTGACCCTATGCCATGATTGTGTTATTCCTGGATAGTAAATCAATCATTTCAGATTCAAAATGGTCAATGCAAGTCCAATGTACTGTACTAACACCTAGGATATTGATCTTTATGTGTTCTAGTTCATTTTTGATGACTTCCAATTTTCCTAGATTCACACTTGGCACATTCCAAGCTTAGAGCATTAGCAAACTTTTATAGTCATGCCTCCTGAGCAAATGGAGATCCCAAAGGCTCCACTCCAACAGGCCTTATCTGACTCATGTCACCAGGGTCAACACCCCTCCAAGAAACTAGCTTCTCCCCACTAAAATTTCAAGTGCCCCAGGGGCCCCTATTCTGGCCCTACCTCTGACAATGTTCTTCCATTCATAAGGCCCTCAGTAGCTGACAATTTTTCAAAGCTATGCATGCAATATCTCGAGGCTCCTACCTGTGAAGAGGGGAGCTGAGTCGTTTGTTGTCTGCTCTTTGTATGGAAGCTGTGTTGAAACCTGTTCACTTTGGGTGACCTTGCTGGCATTGGACATGCTTCCAGCATCATGCCAACACACAAGCCGCCACAATATGACAAACTGACAGACCGGTGAGTAACACGAATGCAAGGACACAAAATCTCCTCTGGATTATAGGTTTGGCAGTGGTTTAGAAATACCAGGTAATCGTTGATTCTCATTTCAAAACTTATTTATTTCATCATTATATCCACTTTAATTAAAGGATTATGTTAGATAGTGATTTATTATCAATATATTTTGTCACCACATAAGTACAATTGTATAGCTATCTTTCAAACCTTCACTAGAACCTATAAAATATTTTACTATGGAATATATTGAAACTTTATTAATTTCCCCCGAACCTTTGAAAATAATATATATTTCTTTGGTTTAGAATACAATATCTATATTAAAACCCCCTCTTGCCCCTCTTATTGGGTCCATTTCAGCCGCTAAATTCTAAAATGCATTAGATTCCACTGTGCCTTTGGTTAGGCTTGGTTCTTCTTGAATTTCTTAGAAGATAGATAGGTTGGTAGATAGATTGATGGATGGACAGATAAACCTATAAATGAACAGATAGGTAGATGAGAGCTAGCTAGATATTGTTATATTCATCTTCCAATTGGTTCGGACTCAAAGGAAACTCACAACAGAACAGAACCCTGCCCTGTCCTTCACCAGCCTTACAATTATTTGTATGTTTAACCTCATTCTTTCAGTCTCAATATCAATATATTTCTCTGAGGGTCTTCCTCTTTTTTATTTTCCTTCAATAAATATGTGCCATCATCATTACTCCCTAAATTGACACAGAACACACATCTTTGTTTAACCTAAATCATGTTATCTATTTGAGAGGACTTGGGTTCAAATTCTGTTTTTGGTTTACATCATGACCCCAGGCTATGTGTTGAAACTCATTGATCTTCAATCACTTCGTTTGTAAAACCAAGATAACCATAGCCCTGCCTGCATTAATAAAAAATAACAAAGAGCAAATAAAAATCAAAAAAGGAAGTGGTTTTAAAACAATATTTTTCATATTTGAAATTCCATTGCTATTATTATTTTGTAAGTTTCAAACAGGTTGATATTTCTCTTAGGCTGCATCTGAATAACTTAAGTTTGAGAACTATTTTCAAAATGTAGTCAGATATTATAAACTCCTGGGAAAACTGTTTAAACCATTTGGGTATAACTTTTCCTTTACAAACCCCCTATCATGTGAGCTAACTCTCAAGCTTTTGTTAAAAGTTATTTTATTACAACCTTTATTAAAAGAATGAAAGGCTAAATGATGGCCCCAGCTCCCGGGGAGGGCTACATTCTTTTATTTCTCACAGCTTCGGCAGTGGATGTGAATCCTATTCAAAGTTCATTTCATCCTCTAAATTAATTTCAGTGTGTTTGTTTTAGAACAGTGTGCTCTTATATGTGAGTCAAGGGGCATATGGTCTTTTTATTGGAAAATAAAGAACAGATGTGCGGTTAAGATAAGTACACATAAACACGTGAAGGTCAATAGCAGGTGACTCATCGTTTTCACCATATTGTGGAAGGGATATGAATAATTTCCTTAGAGGAAATTTCACCCTTGACACTGTGCTATCAAAGAAACCATTATTTTATTTGTCTCACTACAGAAGCATTATGATGATTTTTAAAAATTCCTATTTCTTCTTTGAGTTGTTAATAACTTTCTGGAAATTCAGATGACAGATTTACGATAACATAATCACGTCAATCCAACAGACATGAACAGAGAACAGTGCAGGAAGAGAAATGACTTCTCAAGCACATTTCCCCTTTGGTCTCTATGAATATGCAATTCATAGTTCAAAAGAAGACTGTGGGTAACCTGGAGCAGCTGTGTGTTCTGTATTAAATCTGTGGAAATCAATGACCCTTTATTGGCATCCCTTGAAACAGAAAACACAGGGCATCTAGTTTTATTAGGAAAAAAAATCGAATGGAAAATTTATGAACATCTTTGAAATCTCCTTTCACTATTGTGTCTTTCTTTGAGTTTGAACTTCCCTTTGGAGCAATTCACGAGTTTTCTGGATCATAGAGCCAGTCTTCAAACTGAACGACTGCACTTCTCTTCTCTTTAGAGAGACATGAGCTTAATCTGTCCCCAAAGAGGACACATCTTTTCTGGTTTCACTTCTTTTCAAATGTGTTAAAACTCAATCCAAACTCCAAATGGTTGGATATAAAACCCTAGAAACATATTCTTTATCAGTTCCCCTAGTACCAACTTCCACAGGCATCAAAAAATAATATAAAACTGACGAGAATCACATTCTTAATTTCCTCTATTCTTTATCTCTCATTAGTGCATACATATATTAATTTAGTAAGTATCTAATGATTAAACAATCAATTTAACCAGCTTAAGAATTAATTCTAACAGCAAACAGGTGTTAAGAACCCTCTTGGAAAATGTAGTAACTTTATTAAAAAGACTTGTTTAGGGGCTGTGGAGATCTCAGACTGTAGTGAATTAGAGAGAAAGTAAACAATTAGCAAAGTAATGTGATGAGGATTAAAAGGGAAATATTTCTAAGGATCAAGAGAGCACAGGAGAGGGGAAGTACCAGGTAGTAACCCAATTTAACCTACTGTATCAGTAGGACAGGATTTCCAACAGTAGAATAATTAGGTAAGATCATAGAATGGAGAATAATTACTTGAAATTGAGAATCACGATGTTGCTAGGTGGATACATATTGTTTCACGATGCAATTCGCTGCATAACACTTGCATAAGAGCAATTGAAGATCTGTCTCACAGCTGGCCCCAGGCCTCCCTCCTACTGCAAAGACACTGAGCTGCTCCATACTTCCTGTTCACAGATGTAAACAACTGGATTCCCGCTGATTCCATCCAGAGATGTTAATTTGTAAAATTACTCGTATTATTGTTTTTTGAAAAAGATATTTGCAGTGAATAAGCCATGACAAGGCACAGTTCTGACATGAGATCGCTGGCTGGACCACATTTTCCACCTACTGGTCCTTGCTCTTCTGTTCCCATCTTTCACATTTCACTAGCCAGCCAGTGTCCGTGCATCTTGATGATATGTTCGGCCAACTTTAGATGGCAGAATTTGGTAAAATTCTTCAATTTCTTCATCATAGACTTTACTAGTTGGCGTATTGATTAAAATACTACTTTTCTAAACTGGTCTCCTTGGTAGGCAAGTCGATATTATCCTACTACAGACTGTATTGTATTTCAGGATAGAGCTTAAAATGTTCTTTCAATGATGAGTACAAAATCATTCCTCTTGAATGTGTCCTGCCCCGCATAGGAGTTGATATGATTCTCTGATTCAAAATGACCCAAATAGTTTGAGCCACAAAATGGCCCACTGATGCCTACAATATTGGCTTTCACATATTTCATTTCATTTTTATTGACTTTGCATTGCTCTCCATGCACCCTACATTTTGATTATTTGTTTATCCTCATTTTTGAATTGTGTCACATCAACAGAGGACTGTCCTGAACACTGTATACCATCTATATTGTTAGCATCAACCATTTTGCAGAGGGAGCGCTTCCCTCTTCATCTTTTGAGTGCCATCCAACTGGACGAGCTCATCTCCCCGCACGAGAGCAAACCATATTGAGCTGCTCTTCAGAAAGGGTCAGAGGCTGATTTATTTCAGAAGAAGATGACCTGGTAAACTATTTCCTTATCTGCCGTTGCCTAGAAGCTCTGCTGAAACTGGTCCACCACAGTTGACCCAGGGGGTATTTAAAATGTAAAA
>NW_022103908.1:5832582-5833181 GCF_000313985.2 Echinops telfairi | reverse complement strand
CATGGAAGAGCAACCTGTCTGCTCCTATTTGGAAAAGATTCTTTCTAAAAATATGGAACTGATGGAAAAGAACCTCATGGACTACATCGACGAGCGCCTGTGTCAACTCCAGGAGCACTTGGAGAGTAAGATTGCTTTACTGGTGGACTTGCTGTCGGCCCCCGGCCCCCGGCCCACGAAGATGCCCCTGAGGCAGTGTGATTCTGGAGAAAGGCTTTCAAATGGAGACCGATGAGTGCTCGCTGCGTCCACTACAGATACTTACGACCAGTACGGACGCCAAAGGCTCAATCCAAGCAGGTTTCTAGGACAGCCAGTGGCAAATATCTAATGTCCTTTGAAGGATCGATGTCCTACCTGGACTGACCTCAGGGTTTTCACTGCGCTTGTTATTGTAAACCCAGTACTGTGTGCGAACAGTGAGTGTGATTGGGCCATACATTATTTTTGCCAGCAACGATTTTCACTCTTCCAAGTAAAGCTGTGTGTATATCCTTACGTGTTATTTAAATGCTTTCAACATTGCAGGACCCGGTTGCTGTTCATTAGTTTGTTCTGCATATGTTTATGACTGGAGCACCTTTTTAAATTATTTCCAC
>NW_022103908.1:5826221-5832482 GCF_000313985.2 Echinops telfairi | reverse complement strand
TGACCTGGTAAACTATTTCCTTATCTGCCGTTGCCTAGAAGCTCTGCTGAAACTGGTCCACCACAGTTGACCCAGGGGGTATTTAAAATGTAAAAACATGATAGGAAAATGCACCCTACCACAGCAAGGCAAATGGCTAGACAGGCAGTAAAAATGAGATTCCAAACCCAACTATAAAGATTCCAACTAATAGTAACCATATAGGACACAGTAGAACTTCTCCATAGAGCAGCAGTTCTCAACCTGTGGGTCACGACCCTTTAAGGGGTCAAACGACCCTTTCACAGGGGTTGCCAGATTCATAATTACAAAATTACAGTGATGAAGTAGCAACAAAAATAATTTTATGGTTGGGGGGTCACCACCACATGGGGAACTGTATTCAAGGGTCATGGCATTAGGAAGGTTGAGGACCCCTGCCATAGGGTATGGAAGGTTGTAAATCTTTATGGAAGCCATTGCCACAACTTTCTTCTTTGTATCAGCTGGTGGATTCCCACTGCAGACCTTTTGATTAGCAGACAAGCATTTTCAGCTACTGTGCCACCAGGGTTCCTATGGAAGTTAGATTCGAACATGAAAGATTTTTCATGAATTCCCTAAGAAATGGGGTCAAGAAGGGTCATTAAAATTAAAAACACTTAAAGGTTTTACATGGGATATTGACACATCTGATTTGTCAGATGGCAAAGCTGCCAGGAATGATGGCAAGAGAGTGGATTAAGTTACAGATTTTAGAATTCAGTTTGGGAATGAATACACTTTTCTCCATTCAGTATCCCCGAGGGTTCCAATAGTCTTGAGAGTATGTATAGCATAGTGGTTGAGACCAATCATACTACAACCAGAGTGACTAGCCTTGGTTCCTGGCATTACCTTACCAGCAGTGTGATTTAAACTAGCTACTTAATTCCTCGAGTTCTCATGTTTCACACTTGAAAATGTGGATGACAATAAGTCTTCACATCTTTTTGTTTGTTATGAGTTCATATAGGAAGTGCTTTGAAAGAGTCTGGCACATAGTGCTATGTGCATGTTAGTTAAATCACAGCTTTATGTAGTGAATCACAACAATTTTGTCTAAAATTATACATACACACTTTAGTTTTAATTTCAAAGCTATATGCATCTGGTCACATTTTATGCTAATTGGATGTGCTATGTAGCTTTTGCCCTATAATGACAGATATATACATCGAAAACAATGGGTTTAAGTCTAAGGCTAGGATGAAGTGAGTTTATAAGAGAAAAATTCAGTATACCTTGAATAAGTGAGGATGCTAAAAATAATAATGAAGACATCACCCACATTGAAGATGTAAAATATCCAGAAACCATTTGTAAGCAAGATTTTATGGGGTGAATTGCTGGTGTGTAGTGAGCCACCCACCACCAATATGGAGGAGGAATTAGGGATCTACCTCGGTTACTTCAAGCTTCTGGGAGATATTTAGAAGGTTTATATCCCACTGTGATTGGGGAATTGGATGAACTCGCATTGGATTCATTGTCTGAGAACTTCAAAAGGAAGAAGACAAGCCGACCGGGTCAACCAGCAGTTGGAGCTACTGTGTTGGGTCCAAGAATGTGTTAGAGCCAAAGAGAGGTAAATATGTCACACAGTCAAAAGGAGAGCCATAGATAACAAAGGGCCAACTTGGAGGCGTGGTGAGGAGCCAACCTCACAGGAGGAAGCTGAAGATTCCAAAGACCTGTGGAAGGAGAGAAAAGAGGTACCAGAGGCATATTTCTTGTTCTTCCCAAAGAAAACTGGCAGTGGATTGTCTCCAGCAATGCGGGGCTAAGAATCTCATCCCCCCCCACCTTGAAATAGTGGGTCTAAACCTAGGTCTGATAAAGTCTTAGAATGAAGTTAATTGATAAAAGTGTGAACTTTCTCACCCTCCTTACATTCTTCTCACTTCCTGTTATGAATTGAATTGTCTCCTCCAAAGAGAAAGAAAAACAGAAAGATCTGGAAGATCCATGAACTAATGAACTCATATGATCTTGTTCAGAAATAAGTTAGTTCCTTGAAGACAGTATCAGGTAAGTATGCAATACTAGAGTAGTGTAGGTCTTATTGTTATTCCCTTCCGAATGCTGTCCTATAAAAGGAGAGAGCAGACACTGAAGCAACTATATACGGGCAAGACGTTCTTTAAAGATAGCAAGGAACACCCAGCCTTTCTTGGACCAGTAGAGGAGACCAAAAAGAATGTTCACCCAAAGCAGAAAGTGAGAGCCTGCCCTTGCTAACATACTGATTATAGACTCTTAGCCTCCATGTCTGTGGGATAAATACACCCTTTCTTTAAAACCACCTACTTAACGTCATTTTGTGACGGTTGCCCTGAGAAACTAAGACATTCCCCATATTTCAACTTCAGATCTGTCAGCGTTAGCCAGCATGAGAAATAAAGAAAGAGGAAGTCCACGTCCATCCTATGTATCATAACTGAAGTTGGAAACAGTTCCCTTTGTATATGGAACTGGACATATAAGTGTTATAAGTGTTGTACTAGGTTTAGACTATTTTGTGACCTAGAGCTCTTGAGACCCTGACTTGTGTCCTTGAAAGTCCAGGAATTGCCTTTTTTCATGCATCTTGGTGGGGGAGGAGGTAGCCTACTGACCAACATAAAACCCCAGTGAGTGAAGGAAATAAATTTGCTCTTCACTTTGTACCCCATGCTTGGGCGATGGGTGGGGGTGGGGTGTACTGGTTACAGTGTCAGGAGTCCGTCTTCTGTTCTACCAAGTTGTATGTACGATTCCACACAAGTCAGCTCCTGTGCACATTCTCAGTCATTTCCTTCCCTGACCTTTCTCATGCCTTCTCTCTGAGCAGAAAACAAAGCACTTGCCTGTGGCAGAACGTCTAACAATCACCCGGTTCTTCCAGGGAGAAACTCTTTCATCAATGGTTCTGAACCTGATAGCTAGGAAAGGATTCAGAGTCTCTGAATTCTGGATGAATGTTCAGATGTACTTTTTTTTCTGGTTTCAATATGCATAGCTCTGACAAGACTCTAAAAAGGGAACTTTCAAAAAGCAAAGGAAAGAAAATCTGTTGTATTCATAAAAACTATAAGCCCCCAAACAAAACAAAACAATTCACTGCAGGGGAGTAAATTGCAATTCAGAGTGGCCCTACACTGTAAAATACTTCAAGGAACTGCCAACTAGTCACTTCTGCCTCATAGCAACCCTCTAGGACAGAGTCAAGTGCTTCCGTGGATTTCCATGACTGTAACGTTTCATGGGCAGAGAAGCCTCATCTTTCTCCTATGGTGAGTGGGTTTAAATCACTACTGTTTCATTAGCAGTCCAATATAAAACGGAACTATGTGCAGACAAAATTGTGAGAGGTGGCTTTTCCTTCCCTGAACTTACAGTTACCAAAGATGTTTTGTTCCCCCCCACCCCCTGTTGTTTTTCACCTTTCAGTGATGGAAAATATTCATATCCAGCAAAGATTCCTTAGGCTACTGAGATAGCTCTCCTCCAAATTTTTCATTTAAATCTTAGGACCAGGCTTTCACAAATAAGCTTGGAGCTGTAGTAAATATGCAGAGAAACTTTCATAGCTGCCATTGGGAATTTCTGAACTTCTGAAATGGCAATCTATGGACTGTGCCTAAAGCAAACTTTAGAATGTATCTGTGTTCCTTTGTGTGATTGTAAATATATATTCATATAATTTCTCAATTTTAAGTTTCTGTGTTTGCTCCTTTTGCAAGAGTCATAGTTAATGCCCAATACAGAGGAGCTATGTAGACCTTTGATTATGGGGTATTATTTTGGTTTGCTTGAATGTGATTTGCTGGTGTTTGCTCAATTCATCTCGCCATGTTCTTTCCCTCTCCTGTGTATTTGAACTTATTTTTCAGACTGTCCTTTTCTTTAGCTCTTCTCTAGATTTTTCACTTTTTAAATCAAAATTGCAGCCAATGTCCAATCAATCACATTGAGAGTCTTTCTTTGATTACTGACCCTCTAATAAGCATGATATTCTTCTCCAGGGGCTGAGCCATTAAGATAACTTGTCCAGCGTCCTGGAGGTGAAATCTTGGCTTCTCAAGAACACCTTACCTGTGGTTCTTCCCCCCTACCTTTGTTCTTCTGGTAGTTCATGACATATTCAATATGAAAACAATCAGTTCTTCTTCACTTGCATATGAGGCAATTGATAGTACTATGGATGAGTCATCTTAGCTTTCAAGATGACAGCATTTTAAAAATGTTAATGAAGTCTTTTACAGCAGATTGGCCCAATGCAATATATGATTTTTTTGGACTGCTGCTTCCATAAGCATTGATGGTGGATCCAAATAAAATTAAATCCTTCAAGAATTTCCTCCATTTATCATGATGCTACTTATTGGGCAACTTAAGAGGAGTTTTAGGTTTTTTTATGTTGAAATCTTGTCTATACTGCAGGTTATAATGTTTTATCTTCATCAGGTCATATATTTTTTAATTTATAGAGAGAGGAGCCCTGGTGGCATAGCAGTTAGATGTTGGGCAGCTAACCTCAAGGTCATATATAAACTTATACATATACCTAAATAAATCTAAAATATGTGAAACATAAAACTATATATGTAACTCATTGTAGTCTGAGATAGGTCTCTTCTGCTCCAGTGACGGTCACTTTCAATCCATGAGTAGACAATTGCATGCTGACTATGGACACGAGAAAATACAGACAGAAGAAGAACTCAAGGTGCAAGTAGAAAACGTTCATTTTCAGACAGAATCAAAATGTGAGTCTCCAACTTCAATTGACTTGAAGAAAGAATCCTTAGATCTATTAGAAATTATTTTTTTTTAAATATGATAATTTGTGTAAGTTCAGTACACCCTGATGATGGTGTTGATGTAATTGATTTCAGAGGCTCTAGGGTGAGTGGTAAAACTCCGCCTTGCAAGCTGACTCAACGGTCAGGGATGCATTTTAGAAGTACCTCCACAGATAGGCTTCACATTTATTTCTGAATTGCCTTCCTTCTAGGCCAGAAAAGACCTTGGCATTAACCTTCCTGGCCTCCAGGCTGAAATTATTTTAAATACTTCCTGGACATTTGAACGTCTGGCTGTGTTTCTTACTCTTTAAGTGATGTGTTCACTATCCACAGAGCAGTTGCACTCACGAATCGACCCCACAAGGACCTTGTTTGTTGCAGACACACATGCATGTTATCAGGTAGTCCTGAGAGATTCAACTCAGAAGGAGTTTGATGCCCAACCTGAGGAATGGCACACGCCGCAAATGGGCCCCGCCGATGCTAGACTTTGTTTCGTGATCTCTGGATATATCAAAACAAACAGATGGACGATTGAAATTCCAGCAGGTAAAGCATTTATTTAAAGAACATAGGTCAGTGCTTCTCAACCTTCCTCATGCCGCGATCCTTTAATACAGTTCCTCATGTTGTGGTGACCCCCCAACCAAAAAATTATTTTAGTTTCTATTTCATCACTGTAATGTTGCTCCTGTTATGAATCAGGCGACCCCTATGAAAGAGTCGTTCAACCCCTAAAGGGGTCACGACCCACAGGTTGAGAACCGCTGACATAGGTGGGGTGTGTGTGTGTGTGTGTGTGTGTGTGACTTCAGTCAAACTTTGGGAGGAGGTAGGGGTTATAAGAAAATTAAGCAGCAGATGGAGAAATGAGAGAATCGGGAGCTGAAGTGGATAATATGAAGATATAATATGAAGAAGTGTCACTGTGACTAGCATACTTAGGGAAATCACTCCTGGGAAACTCAAAAGTGAGCTACGACTAGAAGAGAGTATAGACAAGAACCATGGTGATGGTTGTTTGTTGTTGGTAGGTGCTATAGCACTATGTCCAACAGAACAAAACACTGCCCGATCCTGCATCATCCTCACAATTGGTCCCATGTTTGGTCCCACAATTGAGCCCATTGTTTCAGCCATGTGTCAACCCAACTTTTCAAGGGCTTTCCTCTTTTCTACTGCCTCTCTACTTGACCAAAAATGATGTCCTTCTACAGGGACTGGTCTCTCCTAACAACATGTTCAAAGTGCTTGAGACAAAACCTCGCCACCCTTGCCTCTAAGGAGTAGTCTAGATGTACTTGTTCCAAGATAGATGCACTTGTCTTTGGGCAGCTGTGTTAGGTCTGGTTGTCTACAGAACAAATTTGGTGACATTCATCTATGTACTAGAAAGAGCGCACCAAAGGCACTCCAGCCCAATCCAACCCAAGTCCTTAAGTCCAATGCTAGT
>NW_022103908.1:5819206-5825803 GCF_000313985.2 Echinops telfairi | reverse complement strand
CAGGGATCTCAGGTCCAGGGAATGTGCTCTGCTCCTGGCTCTTGTTGGTAATGAAGTCCTTCCTCCTAACTTGGACATGTGAGCAAGAAGGACCAGTCTTGGCAAAGTAGAGGAAGAGTAGAAGAGGAAGATGCTTTAAGTGATAGATTGACACAGTGTCTGCAAAAAATAAGCTCAAAAATACCAAAAATCATGAGGCTGATGTAGGATGAGGGCAATGTGTTGTTCTGCTGTTACTCTGAGTTGAAACCAGGCAGACAAGGCCTAAGAACAACACTGAAGGGAGACGCTTTCACCTCGGGCCTGCTCCCCTTCAACGTAAAGCGCTACTGCCAATCTAGACTTCAAGTGCTATTTCATAATTAGAAAACTGTTACCAAATGCAACTTCTATAATCTCAGTCATTTGTTTAATTTCTTGTTCATTTTTTAAAATTCAATCATTTCTTTTTTATTTCTTTTTTTACAAAATACCTATGAAACAATAAAATGCATATACGAGGACCGTAAGAATGAATGCAAGCAAACTAGTCAACCCTAGAATAGGTGCCCAGTGAAAAAATGCATACCCAAGGGCTAGTGCAGCTGTGCAGGTGAGCAAGAACAAAAAGGATCCAAAGTCAGCTATAAAGTTGGAAAACTCTTCATAATACAGACTTATTTATCAAGAGAATGTGTGGGTTTTTTTCAACAGGAGTTTCTTTACCTTCATATGTGACCAAAAACCTCCTGTGTGATCCCCATCCGGCTCTGCGTGAAAGCATGTGCAATGTTAAAGAGCAATGACTTGAAAATATTCCTATATCCTTATTCCATGAACACTAACGACAGAACGCAATGGACACATTTAATAGAACGATTCTAAAATGGATAATTTATCTATAACCCAGGATTTCAGTGTCTCACGTTCACACTGGGCGTAAGCATTGGAGGAATTTGTTTTGCTTGTAGTGATGGTTTCAACCCATAAGGGGGAAATGAAGGGGTTCGTGTGACCAAACTGCAAGTGAGACCTTTCTCTGTTTCTCCACACAGTCGCTCAGCTTCTCTCTGCATGCCTGCTTCACTCTCCGAAAGCACCCACTCTCATTGGCAGAACTCTCCTTGTAGTGGAGAATATTTCAATAGCTTGGTTTCCTGACAGGTTTCTGCTTTGCACAGGGTCCGTCTTATACAGGTCTTACTCTACTGACCTGCCTACTCCCCTTACACTTCACACTTAAAATAAATCTCCAAGGAAAGATGGCAACTGGATTGGGGCACTCATGTAACCCCTTCACAAACTGGCCAGAGAGTCAGACTCAGGGGTGGGGTGGAGTTGGGTGTGGGGCTCCCCGGAACATTTGTCAAGGCGTGGAGAAAGAGAGAAGAGATGGCGGTTAATGCCTATGGGACCACTTGAAGACGCCGAGGGAGAGCTCCAGCTAATTTACTTGGTGTCTGCAACAAAGAAGCCCTCTGTGTCTCATCTGATGAGCATTCAATGCAGGGTTGTGCTGGGCAAATAGTAAAGGGATGTATAAAATGCCAACCACTAGGTCATCCATCGTGGAATTCCTGGGGAGGGAGAAAAGAGTGCAGAAAAGAGAATTTAGAGACTGGGTAAGGACTGCTTGGCCTGGGAAGAAACTCAGCAGCTTTTCCACAGTCCCTGGTGATTGGAAAGCAAACCATCAGCTGTGAGAGGACTGAAAGTGAAGAAATCTCAGGAGAGTCTGCCAGCCACCAGGGAACATAATGGCCCAGAGAATGTTCATGGTCCAGCAGAGCTCTGTTTTCCAGTCCTGAGTCGATGAAAGATAGGCAATGACAGCTATGGCACCACATGATTAGACTAACCAGGGAAGATATATCTGCATAGCTGTGATTGGTATTCTTTGCTATTTAAATCTCTTGGGGAAAAAATTCTCTAAGACTTTGAGGAAGAGGTTGGTTCATTACCCTCCCATTTCCAGAGAACAATATTCCCAAAGGTGCTGTGAGCGAGGAAGTGTGCCAGGGAAAGTAATGTTCTGAACAATGAGCTCAAAGGCTTCCAGGCAAGGGCATTCTTCACACAAGTGTGTGAGGCCTTACAAGGCGCCACCGAAACTGTGCTCCATGTTTGAGAGGCGGAGCTTTAGCATTGCAAAGTACAAAGTAGAGAAGAAAGCATTCTCTCCATCCCTCAACAAGAATAAAGAACTCCAGTCTAATGAAGAACCGCCTTTGACAGTAGGGACACAATCTCCTCGCCTACAAAAGGATGCAAAGACAAGGTGTTCATGTGAAAATCCCCATGATGGGGTAGTTGAGGATGAGCACCTCACTCTACCTGATTGTTTGTAATGGGAGGGTCTTGCTGGGTCCCTGTAGAGCTCACTTGTCACCATTGCCTTGCCTATCCCTCAAGTCACCTCAGAAAAGCTTGCCCACCAGCACAGACTAAAGGGGAAGGTGGCCCACTCTTCCAGAACCAGAACTGACCCAGTGCCACTCCCCTTCTCAACACCAGGGTCATTTCCTCTCCTGTCCCCACTGTATTTCCAGAATAGGTGGTCCCATCTCATTTCCTTATCTCCCAGAAATGCCCTTGGAGGCTTTGTCTGGGATAGTGTGCCTGGCTTTACATGGGGAGGGAGGAGGTGCACAGTGCCTGCTGAGCCCCAGTGTTTACCCTTCATTTAAGCGGGCTTCTGTGACGACCAGCAAAAGTCAAACCTGCCCCTTATGCTCAAACTGGCCAATCTCTTGCACACTGAACCCATCTAAATGCATATTAAACAACACTCAAAAAATAAAACCAAACTTACTAACCGCATAGATTCTACTCATAGCAACCCCATAGGACAGAGTAGAAGGGCTCTTGTGGGTTTCCAGGACTGTAAATCTTTATGGGAGGGACATACACTGTTTCCGCTTCACATTCCTGTTGACAAGCCACATGAAACTATGCTGATGGCAGCCGGAATCCTAGAGCTTGAGCCTGCTGAGATGCTTCCCCCACCACTGGATCCACAAGATTTTCCAACCACTGGCCTGTGATCTTCCTGCATTTGGCATCATTGCATATGTTGCATGAGCCTGAAGAGGAATTTCTGGACTGGTATCAAACATATGGGCTAATATCAGACTTATGGACTTGATCTGAACTGGGCTGGGATCTTAATATACAATTGTTCTTTGACATAAAGCTCTCCCTTGCACATACATGAGTGTCTCTGGATTTCTTTCTCTGGTCATCCCAGACTAACACAGCAGCCAAACATGTCAACCACTATGACACCAGGGCTCCTCAAACAACACACCTATAAGTCAAATCAAAGCAGTCACTTTCCAGTGAATCCCACTGCATGTCAGATGAGGACTGTGCTGCAGAGGGCAGTGCTTGGCTGTTTTGTTCTGTTTCTGAAGATTGCCACTCTCTTTCTTCCCAGGCACCTCTGGGTGGATTTGCACTCTCACCCCTTCAGTTAGCAACTGAGTGCTTCATTGTTTGTGACACCCCGAGACTCTGTCACATGCATTTAACTGATGTCAATGCTGAATTTCTATGCTTAAGTGTCTGTGCTTAAGTTGCACCTTTATGATAAGACTTTTAAATCTACCGGGTTTTTTTCTTTCCTGTAATCGCCACCAAACAGCTCTGTTTGCAGAATGAAAGGTACCGTGTGTGACTACCTCCTTTTTGCACCCGCCTCATCTGAGATCAGCACAGCACGATGCTGTCTTTTCTGTCCTCCTTCATCTGCACTAGAATTCCAGCCAAGAGTCAAGAACATGTTCCAGTCCTTGGCAACCCCAAGGCCCAGATGCTGAATAATTTTTAGCAGTTAGCTCATTACTAATGTGATTCTCATACCACCAATTTTGAAGGAATCTGTGGCAGTGAACCTGACCCACGAGCTGGTATCCTCCTACCAAATGGAAATATATGCAACAGAGGTAAAATGGGCAGGAACGATTTTCATCACTTGAACTAGTTTATTGCCAGTCGATAGTCTTCTGTTGTCAGTAGGTGATTATTCCTCAAGTCTGTGTCCACAGCACTCATCTTAGAAGAAATGCTCTGCTTCTTTGAAGACATGGAATGCTTTCTACAGAACTAAATTGTTTTTTGGATTTTTTTTTTCTAGGAGAGAAAGGAGCCCTGGTGGCCTAAGAGGCTATGCCCGCGCGGCTCCTAGCCACAAAGTCAGTGGTTAGAAGCCAACAGCTGCTCCAAGGGAGAAGAATGAAGTTGTCTACTCCCAACAATTGAATGTCTTAGAAATGCAAAGTTCTACTGCGTTCCTCTGCCCTCTGGGGTCTCTGGGAGGCAGAAGGACTCGGTGGTAGTGGGTTTGCTGTGGGTTTTTTCAAACAACCAAAACGCAATGATACTTTGAGCTATATTTTCTCATCTGTGTATTCTCTGAAGTGGATTTCAGATGCTACCTAAAACGGGTGAATGAAAGGTTCGATACTTCCATAAATGGAGTCCTGGTGGCGACCTCGAGTAAGCGCTGGACTGCTAACCCTGAGGCTGGCAGTTCAAATCCACTAGCTGCTCTTCAGAAGAATGAGAAGCCTACCTTTACCCTGAAATGTTTGCCACCTTAGAAATCCTATATGTGGTTACTATGAGTCAGAATCTACTCTACGGCAGTGAGTTTGGTTATATTGAAGTGTTTTATTTGGGGTGTACTTCCATAATGGCATTAAGTTATGAACCTTAAATAGCAGCAAATCTTGTCCTGGCAATCTTCAGAAAGAGATACTATAAACCAACGATGACGGCCTTGGAAAGGGAATCTGAGATCAAGGAAGAATTAAACTAGTTCCACCCATTAGAGTTGAGGGCTCTTCTCAAAATCATTAGCGGCCTAAGTAGGATGACACTTAACCTTGGTGGCTGCCCTTCACTCATTGCAGCCACTTTTCTCGTGAGAACTTGGATGTCGTCAGGACCAGCCCCAGCACAGCTTGGGGCTCACCAGCAAGCTGCTGGCGTTGAAACATGAACTGACACCCACTTAGTCAATCCCGACCGGAAAGTGGTCATGTCCAGAAGGGCAGTTTCCTTTAAGTTCTTTAGACACTTGGCAGAGACTTATTGATGACCTTGGCCGTTAATGTTTATTTTTGAATTGATTTTGGGGCTCTGAGAACAGGTGAATTGTGGGCCCTGTCAGATATGAAATATGTGGTTTCTTCCAAATGCCTGTGGGACCAGGATTAAGAGAGGTCCAATGGTTGTTGTTTTTCTCTCCAGTTGGGATGTAAAATAGATGGCTCCTTAATGATTCTTGGGAAACTCTTTCTGGAGACTTCTTTCATTTCTCCTTTACCGTTGTCAGGGTCCCAGAAGCAAATAACACCCCTTAAGCAGCGAATTGGATGGATGCTCAAAACAGAGGACCATCTGTTTACTAATGTCCCTTGTTGTGTGGCTTCTGCTCTCTTCTTCCTTACAGGAGTGGAATCTTAATTCAGCATAAGCAATATGAAGAATGAGGAATCTGTCATTGATGCTGGGTAGCTAAGTCCATCAATGATCATTGCTAACCCTAAGGCCGGCGGTTCAAACCAACCAGCTCTGCTCCAAGGAAGAAGGATGACGCTATCCGCTCAGGGAAAGGTTACATCTTCGGGTCAGGGGTCACGATGACCAGGAATAAGGCCCTGGCAGTGGACTGGAACCTCTCAGGAAATAGCTTCCAAGAGCGATTACATTATAAGCCTAGGCCAGCAGAGTAGAGGGTCCCAGGCTCTGGAACCAGACCTCTTGAATGGGAACCCTGTCTCTGGTACTTAACAGCTGTGAAACCTGGGCCAAATGACCTACCTTGCTGTGTTGTCTGGGGACATACAAATTATGCTGTCTGGATGAACTGCATTCATCTGTGTAAAAGGCTTCAGAAGGGCTAGGCAGACAGTCACCACTATATAAAGGATAGTTATTATTAATCTGTACCTATACACTGTCCTTCCATTTTCAGACACGTCAGCGGAGAAACATTGCTGACAGATAGCAGTCGATTACAGTCCAGGAGAGCGTGAAGATAGACCAGAGTGGACCCATTACCACTTCCAAAACAATAAAAGAGCTACTTAACACTAAAGAGCTAAAGCCCTACCCCCCTGTGCAAACCTCAGAGGTCTGTTCATATTTGATGAATACAGACTGTAATCATAAAGGGTTAAAACTGCAATTACAATTATAGGAACTTTTATCTTCAAAGGATATTTTGTATTGCAAACAAATCTGGTGGTAGAAAAGTTGAAACTTTTTTTTTCCTCCTTTCGTGATTTTTATATATTCAAATTATTCTGTATTTGCTTCATCTCTGTCTAGGTCAGACAGAGGCGTGTCGACAGGAAATCATGTGTTTCGTTTTGAGTTGTTGAGTGATCCCTCACAGCCAGTGATGGATACCGTGAGGGAACCTGCCCCTTGACTCCTCAAGTACAGCCCAGGGCATGCTCCATGTTTTTCTTAACTTGGAGAGGTCTCTGATGTCAACGAATGCCCTGGCCCTTTCCATAAAGTAGGTATCCATCATATTTTTTGAAACTGTACACCCAAAAAACCAAACTCCCTGCCTCCCAGTCACTGCTGACTCATCGACACCACCAC